>NW_028126580.1:0-563957 GCF_965194825.1 Balaenoptera physalus
CAGCCCTGCAGTCCTTGTGACTATATAAGCAACCATTGTCATTGGGTTTAAAGCTGCTGTTTTGGGAGACAGCCACAAGGCGGCAGCATTATTACGTTCTCAAGTCTTGTTACTAGGACAACAGAGTCTTCCTGGAGGTAGTGTTCCGAGCTTGTAAATTAGAGTGCAATGTGCTGGGACAAGCCCCCAGAAGTTTATGTCTCCTTACTTATGTTTGTTTTTTAAATTTAATTTGTATTTTGTATCGGAGTAAATTTGATTAGAGTGTTTTGATTGTCTGGCTGTACAGAATCTGTTCAATGATTCATACATATGTCTGTTCATCTTCGGATCCTGTTACCATGTATGTGATCACAGAATATATATTTTGAAGGTATTGGTGATTATATAATTCATATCGTTTATATGTTATATGTTTATATACATTTAACTTACATTAGTATATGTATGTTAACCCCATAGTCCTAATTTACCCATCCTCCCACCTTTCATTTTGGCTAACCATTAGTTTATTTGATAAGTCTGTGAGTGTCTTTTTCTGTGGAAATATGTTCATTGGTAGCAATCTTAGGAAAACTTGTATAAATAATATCATAGGATATTTGTAATACCCTTTTGTCTTACTTAACCTTATATGATTATTTCTAGTCTCAACTCTAGTCCTGAAAACGGCATTGTTCATTTTTTTCCCGAGGCTACTCTTCCATTCTGTCCATATACCACTTCTTCTTTGTCCATTCACCTGTTTATGGACCTTTTTTTTCCTTCTATGTTTGCTATTTCAGTATTGTTGCAGTGCACATTTGCCTGCCTCTGTCTTTCCGATTCTGGTGGTCTTAGGTTATAGGCCCAAAAGGTGCCCTGCCGCATCATATGGTAGCTCAATTTTTACGTTTTCAAGCAGCTCGATTCAGTTTGCATTAGTGCTGTTACGACTTTATATCCCACCAGCAGCTAGAAGGTACACACTTCTCTAAAACCCCTTCAGCATTTATAGTTTGTAGACTTTTTGCTGATGGTCATGACTGGTGTGAGCTGAAACCTTTTTGGAGGTTGGATACGCATGTGGCTAATAATTCCTTATGCTGAGCTTTAGGCATGTCCTATTTTTTCTCTTCCTTTTTTTTAAAAAGAGTGAGTACAACTTCCCTCCTCTTATTGATTTCTTGATAAGTTTCTTATGTGTTGAATTTTCTTGCCTATTCCCTACCCCAGGGCATTTTTTGAGTGCCTGTGTCATTTACAACCGTGCAGTCCTTGTGACTATATAAGCAACCATTGGCACTGGGTTTAAAGGTGCTGTTTTTGGAGACAGCCACAAGGCGGCAGCATTATTACGTTCTCAAGTCTTGTTACTAGGACAACAGAGTCTTCCTGGAGGTAGTGTTCCGAGCTTTTAAATTAGAGTGCAATGTGCTGGGACAAGCCCCCAGAAGTTTATGTCTCCTTACTTATGTCTGTTTTTTAAATTTAATTTGTATTTCTTATCGGAGTAAATTTGATTAGAGTGTTTTGATTGTCTGGCTGTACAGAATCTGTTCAATGATTCATACATATGTCTGTTCATCTTAGGATTCTGTTACCATGTATGTGATTACAAAATGTATATTTTGAAGGTATTGGTGATTATATAATTCATATCATTTATATGTTATATGTTTATATACATTTAACTTATATTAGTATATGTATGTTAACCCCATAGTCCTAATTTACCCATCCCCCCACCTTTCATTTTGGCTAACCATTAGTTTATTTGATAAGTCTTTGAGTGTCTTTTTCTGTGGAAATATGTTCATTGGTAGCAATCTTAGGATAACATGTATAAATGATATCATAGGATATTTGTCATACCCTTTTGACTTATTTAACCTTATATGATTATTTCTAGGCTCAACTCTAGTCCTGAAAACGGCATTGTTCATTTTTTTCCAGAGGCTACAATTCCATTTGGTACGTATACCATTTCGTCTTTGTCCATTCATCTGTTTATGGACCTTTTTTTTGCTTCCATGTCTTGGCTATTTCAATATTGTTGCAGTGCACATTTGCCTGCCTCTGTCTTTCCGAATCCGGTGGTCTTAGGTTATAGGCCCAAAAGGTGCCCTGCCGCATCATATGGTAGCTCAATGTTTACCTTTTCAAGGAGCTCAATTCAGTTTGCGTTACTGCTGTTACCACTTTACATCCAAACAGCAGCTAGAAGGTACACAGTTCTCTAAAACCCCTTCAGCATTTATAGTTTGTAGACTTTTTGCTGATGGTCATGACTGGTGTGAGATGAAACCTTTTTGGAGGTTGGATACGCATATGGCTAATAATTCCTTATGCTGAGCTTTAGGCATGTCCTTTTTTTCTTTTCCTTTTTTTTTTAAAGAGTGAGTACAAATTCCGTACTCTTATTGACTTCTTGAAAATTTCTCATGTGTTGAATTTCCGTGCCTATTCCCTACACCAGGGCATTTTTTGAGGGCCTGTGTCTTTTACAGCCCTGCAGTCCTTGTGACTATATAAGCAACCATTGGTACTGGGTTTAAAGCTACTGTTGTGGGAAGCAGCCACAAGGCGGCAGCATTATTACGTTCTCAAGTCTTGTTACTAGGACAACACAGTCTTCCTGGAGGTAGTGTTCCGAGCCTGTAAATTAGAGTGCAATGTGCTGGGACAAGCCCCCAGAAGTTTATGTCTCCTAACTTATGTTTGTTTTTTAAATTTAATTTCTATTTCTTATCGGAGTAAATTTGATTAGAGTGTTGTGGTTTTCTGGCTGTACAGAATCTGCTCAATGATTCATACATATGTCTGTTCATCTTCGGATCCTGTTACCATGTATGTGATTACAGAATGTATATTTTGAAGGTATTGGTGAATATATAATTCATATCATTTATATGTTATATGTTTATATACATTTAACATACATTAGTATATATATGTTAACCCCATAGTCCTAATTTACCCATCCTCCCACCTTTCATTTTGGGTAACCATTAGTTTATATGATAAGTCTGTGAGTGTCTTTTTCTGTGGAAATATGTTCATTGGTAGCAATCTTAGGATAACATGTATAAATGATATCATAGGATATTTGTCATACCCTTTTGACTTACTTAACCTTATATGATTATTTCTAGGCTCAACTCTAGCCCTGAAAACAGCATTGTTCATTTTTTTCCAGAGGCTACTATTCCATTTGGTACGTATACCATTTCGTCTTTGTCCATTCATCTGTTTATGGACCTTTTTTTGCTTCCATGTCTTGGCTATTTCAGTATTGTTGCAGTGCACATTTGCCTGCCTCTGTCTTTCCGATTCTGGTGGTCTTAGGTAATAGGCCCAAAAGGTGCCCTGCCGCATCGTATGGTAACTCAATTTTTACCTTTTCAAGCAGCTCCATTCAGTTTGCATTAGTGGTATTACTTCTTTACATCCCACCAGCAGCTAGAAGGTACACATTCCTCTAAAACCCCTTCAGCATTTATAGTTTGTAGACTTTTTGATGATGGTCATGAGTGGTGTTACCTCAAACCTTTTTGAATTTGAATTTGCATGTGGCTAATAATTCCTTATACTGAGCTTTAGGCATGTCATTTTTTTCTTTTCCTTTTGTTTTAAAGAGTGAGTACAACTTCCCTCCTCTTATTGACTTCTTGAAAAGTTTCTCATGTGTTGAATTTTTTTGCCTATTCCCTACCCCAGGGCATTTTTTGAAGGCAGGTGTCATTTAGAGCCCTTCAGTCCTTGTGACTATTAAGCAACCTTTGGCACTGGGTTTAAAGCTGCTGTTGTGGGAAACAGCCACAAGGCGGCAGCATTATTACGTTCTCAACTCTTGTTACTAGGGCAACAGAGTCTTCCTGGAGGTAGTTTTCCAAGGTTGTAAATTAGAGTGGAATGTGCTGGGACAAGCCCCCAGAAGTTTATGTCTCCTAACTTATGTTTGCTTTTTAAATTTAATTTCTATTTCTTATCGGAGTAAATTTGATTAGAGTGTTTTGATTGGCTGTACAGAATCTGCTCAATGATTCATACATATATCTCTTCATCTTCGGAACCTGTTATCAAGTATGTGATTACAGAATATATATTTTGAAGGTATTGGTGATTATATAATTCATATCGTTTATATGTTATATGTTTATATACATTTAACTTACATTAGTATATGTATGTTAACCCCATAGTCCTAACTTACCCATCCCCCCACCTTTCATTTTGGCTAACCATTAGTTTATTTGATAAGTCTGTGAGTGTCTTTTTCTGTGGAAATATGTTCATTGGTAGCAATCTTAAGAAAACTTGTATAAATGATATCATAGGATATTTGTCATACCCTTTTGACTTATTTAACCTTATATGATTATTTCTAGGCTCAACTCTAGTCCTGAAAACGGCATTGTTCATTTTTTTCCAGAGGCTACAATTCCATTTGGTACGTATACCATTTCGTCTTTGTCCATTCATCTGTTTATGGACCTTTTTTTTGCTTCCATGTCTTGGCTATTTCAATATTGTTGCAGTGCACATTTGCCTGCCTCTGTCTTTCCGAATCCGGTGGTCTTAGGTTATAGGCCCAAAAGGTGCCCTGCCGCATCATATGGTAGCTCAATGTTTACCTTTTCAAGCAGCTCAATTCAGTTTGCGTTACTGCTGTTACCACTTTACATCCAAACAGCAGCTAGAAGGTACACAGTTCTCTAAAACCCCTTCAGCATTTATAGTTTGTAGACTTTTTGCTGATGGTCATGACTGGTGTGAGATGAAACCTTTTTGGAGGTTGGATACGCATATGGCTAATAATTCCTTATGCTGAGCTTTAGGCATGTCCTTTTTTTCTTTTCCTTTTTTTTTTAAAGAGTGAGTACAAATTCCGTACTCTTATTGACTTCTTGAAAATTTCTCATGTGTTGAATTTCCGTGCCTATTCCCTACACCAGGGCATTTTTTGAGGGCCTGTGTCTTTTACAGCCCTGCAGTCCTTGTGACTATATAAGCAACCATTGGTACTGGGTTTAAAGCTACTGTTGTGGGAAGCAGCCACAAGGCGGCAGCATTATTACGTTCTCAAGTCTTGTTACTAGGACAACACAGTCTTCCTGGAGGTAGTGTTCCGAGCCTGTAAATTAGAGTGCAATGTGCTGGGACAAGCCCCCAGAAGTTTATGTCTCCTAACTTATGTTTGTTTTTTAAATTTAATTTCTATTTCTTATCGGAGTAAATTTGATTAGAGTGTTGTGGTTTTCTGGCTGTACAGAATCTGCTCAATGATTCATACATATGTCTGTTCATCTTCGGATCCTGTTACCATGTATGTGATTACAGAATGTATATTTTGAAGGTATTGGTGAATATATAATTCATATCATTTATATGTTATATGTTTATATACATTTAACATACATTAGTATATATATGTTAACCCCATAGTCCTAATTTACCC
Organism: Balaenoptera physalus; assembly: GCF_965194825.1. Classification (NCBI taxonomy): domain Eukaryota; kingdom Metazoa; phylum Chordata; class Mammalia; order Artiodactyla; family Balaenopteridae; genus Balaenoptera; species Balaenoptera physalus. Next base: position 5,441 of record NW_028126580.1, read on the forward strand.
ATCCTCCCACCTTTCATTTTGGGTAACCATTAGTTTATATGATAAGTCTGTGAGTGTCTTTTTCTGTGGAAATATGTTCATTGGTAGCAATCTTAGGATAACATGTATAAATGATATCATAGGATATTTGTCATACCCTTTTGACTTACTTAACCTTATATGATTATTTCTAGGCTCAACTCTAGTCCTGAAAACAGCATTGTTCATTTTTTTCCAGAGGCTACTATTCCATTTGGTACGTATACCATTTCGTCTTTGTCCATTCATCTGTTTATGGACCTTTTTTTGCTTCCATGTCTTGGCTATTTCAGTATTGTTGCAGTGCACATTTGCCTGCCTCTGTCTTTCCGATTCTGGTGGTCTTAGGTAATAGGCCCAAAAGGTGCCCTGCCGCATCGTATGGTAACTCAATTGTTACCTTTTCAAGCAGCTCCATTCAGTTTGCATTAGTGGTATTACTTCTTTACATCCCACCAGCAGCTAGAAGGTACACATTCCTCTAAAACCCCTTCAGCATTTATAGTTTGTAGACTTTTTGATGATGGTCATGAGTGGTGTTACCTCAAACCTTTTTGAATTTGAATTTGCATGTGGCTAATAATTCCTTATACTGAGCTTTAGGCATGTCATTTTTTTCTTTTCCTTTTGTTTTAAAGAGTGAGTACAACTTCCCTCCTCTTATTGACTTCTTGAAAAGTTTCTCATGTGTTGAATTTTTTTGCCTATTCCCTACCCCAGGGCATTTTTTGAAGGCAGGTGTCATTTAGAGCCCTTCAGTCCTTGTGACTATTAAGCAACCTTTGGCACTGGGTTTAAAGCTGCTGTTGTGGGAAACAGCCACAAGGCGGCAGCATTATTACGTTCTCAACTCTTGTTACTAGGGCAACAGAGTCTTCCTGGAGGTAGTTTTCCAAGGTTGTAAATTAGAGTGGAATGTGCTGGGACAAGCCCCCAGAAGTTTATGTCTCCTAACTTATGTTTGCTTTTTAAATTTAATTTCTATTTCTTATCGGAGTAAATTTGATTAGAGTGTTTTGATTGGCTGTACAGAATCTGCTCAATGATTCATACATATATCTCTTCATCTTCGGAACCTGTTATCAAGTATGTGATTACAGAATATATATTTTGAAGGTATTGGTGATTATATAATTCATATCGTTTATATGTTATATGTTTATATACATTTAACTTACATTAGTATATGTATGTTAACCCCATAGTCCTAACTTACCCATCCCCCCACCTTTCATTTTGGCTAACCATTAGTTTATTTGATAAGTCTGTGAGTGTCTTTTTCTGTGGAAATATGTTCATTGGTAGCAATCTTAAGAAAACTTGTATAAATGATATCATAGGATGTTTGTCATACCCTTTTGACTTACTTAACCTTATATGATTTTTTCTAGGCTCAACTGTAGTCCTGAAAACAGCATTGTTCATTTTTCTCCCGAGGCTACTATTCCATTCTGTCCGTATACCACTTCTTCTTTGTCCATTCATCTGTTTATGGACCTTTTTTTTGCTTCCATATCTTGGCTATTTCAGTATTGTTGCAGTGCATATTTGCCTGCCTCTGTCTTTCCAATTTTGGTGGTCTTAGGTTATAGGCCCAAAAGGAGCCCTGCCGCATCATTTGGTAGCTCAATTTTTACCTTTTCAAGCAGCTCGATTCAGTTTGCGTTAGTGCTGTTTCCACTTTACATCCCACCAGCAGCTAGAAGGTACACAGATCTCTAAAACCCCTTCAGCATTTATAGTTTGTAGACATTTTGCTGATGGTAATGACTGGTGTGAGCTGAAACCTTTTTGAATTTGAATTTGTATGTGGCTAATAATTCCTTATACTAAGCTTTAGGCATGTCGTTTTTTTTCTTTTCCTTTTTTTTTTAAAGAGTGAGTACAACTTCCCTCCTCTTATTGACTTCTTGGAAATTTCTCATGTGTTGAATGTTCTTGCCAATTCCCTACCCCAGGGCATATTTTGAGGGCTTGTGTCATTTACAGCCCTGCAGTCCTTGTGACTATATAAGCAATCATTGGCACTGGGTTTAAAGTGCTGTTGTGGGAAGCATCCACAAGGCGGCAGCATTATTGCGTTCTCAAGTCTTGTTACTAGGAGAACAGAGTCTTCCTGGAGGTAGTGTTCTGAGCTTGTAAATTAGAGTGCAATATGCTGGGACAAGCCCCCAGAAGTTTATGTCTCCTAACTTATGTTTTTTTTTTTAAATTTAATTTCTATTTCTTATCGGAGTAAATTTGATTAGAGTGTTTTGATTGTCTGGCTGTACAGAATCTGCTCAATGATTCATACATATGTCTGTTCATCTTCGGATCCTGTTACCATGTATGTGATCACAGAATATATATTTTGAAGGTATTGGTGATTATATAATTCATATCGTTTATATGTTATATGTTTATATACATTTAACTTACATTAGTATATGTATGTTAACCCCATAGTCCTAACTTACCCATCCCCCCACCTTTCATTTTGGCTAACCATTAGTTTATTTGATAAGTCTGTGAGTGTCTTTTTCTGTGGAAATATGTTCATTGGTAGCAATCTTAAGAAAACTTGTATAAATGATATCATAGGATATTTGTCATACCCTTTTGACTTACTTAACCTTATATGATTTTTTCTAGGCTCAACTGTAGTCCTGAAAACAGCATTGTTCATTTTTCTCCCGAGGCTACTATTCCATTCTCTCCGTATACCACTTCTTCTTTGTCCATTCATCTGTTTATGGACCTTTTTTTTGCTTCCATATCTTGGCTATTTCAGTATTGTTGCAGTGCATATTTGCCTGCCTCTGTCTTTCCAATTTTGGTGGTCTTAGGTTATAGGCCCAAAAGGTGCCCTGCCGCATCATTTGGTAGCTCAATTTTTACCTTTTCAAGCAGCTCGATTCAGTTTGCGTTAGTGCTGTTTCCACTTTACATCCCACCAGCAGCTAGAAGGTACACAGATCTCTAAAACCCCTTCAGCATTTATAGTTTGTAGACATTTTGCTGATGGTAATGACTGGTGTGAGCTGAAACCTTTTTGAATTTGAATTTGTATGTGGCTAATAATTCCTTATACTAAGCTTTAGGCATGTCCTTTTTTTTCTTTTCCTTTTTTTTTTTAAAGAGTGAGTACAACTCCCCTCCTCTTATTGACTTCTTGAAAAATTTCTCATGTGTTGGATTTTCTTGCCTATTCCCTACCCCAGGGCAATTTTTGAGGGCCTGTGTCATTTACAGCCCTGCAGTCCTTGTGACTATATAAGCAACCATTGTCATTGGGTTTAAAGCTGCTGTTTTGGGAGACAGCCACAAGGCGGCAGCATTATTACGTTCTCAAGTCTTGTTACTAGGACAACAGAGTCTTCCTGGAGGTAGTGTTCCGAGCTTGTAAATTAGAGTGCAATGTGCTGGGACAAGCCCCCAGAAGTTTATGTCTCCTTACTTATGTTTGTTTTTTAAATTTAATTTGTATTTTGTATCGGAGTAAATTTGATTAGAGTGTTTTGATTGTCTGGCTGTACAGAATCTGTTCAATGATTCATACATATGTCTGTTCATCTTCGGATCCTGTTACCATGTATGTGATCACAGAATATATATTTTGAAGGTATTGGTGATTATATAATTCATATCGTTTATATGTTATATGTTTATATACATTTAACTTACATTAGTATATGTATGTTAACCCCATAGTCCTAATTTACCCATCCTCCCACCTTTCATTTTGGCTAACCATTAGTTTATTTGATAAGTCTGTGAGTGTCTTTTTCTGTGGAAATATGTTCATTGGTAGCAATCTTAGGAAAACTTGTATAAATAATATCATAGGATATTTGTAATACCCTTTTGTCTTACTTAACCTTATATGATTATTTCTAGTCTCAACTCTAGTCCTGAAAACGGCATTGTTCATTTTTTTCCCGAGGCTACTCTTCCATTCTGTCCATATACCACTTCTTCTTTGTCCATTCACCTGTTTATGGACCTTTTTTTTCCTTCTATGTTTGCTATTTCAGTATTGTTGCAGTGCACATTTGCCTGCCTCTGTCTTTCCGATTCTGGTGGTCTTAGGTTATAGGCCCAAAAGGTGCCCTGCCGCATCATATGGTAGCTCAATTTTTACGTTTTCAAGCAGCTCGATTCAGTTTGCATTAGTGCTCTTACGACTTTATATCCCACCAGCAGCTAGAAGGTACACACTTCTCTAAAACCCCTTCAGCATTTATAGTTTGTAGACTTTTTGCTGATGGTCATGACTGGTGTGAGCTGAAACCTTTTTGGAGGTTGGATACGCATGTGGCTAATAATTCCTTATGCTGAGCTTTAGGCATGTCCTATTTTTTCTCTTCCTTTTTTTTAAAAAGAGTGAGTACAACTTCCCTCCTCTTATTGATTTCTTGAAAAGTTTCTTATGTGTTGAATTTTCTTGCCTATTCCCTACCCCAGGGCATTTTTTGAGTGCCTGTGTCATTTACAACCGTGCAGTCCTTGTGACTATATAAGCAACCATTGGCACTGGGTTTAAAGGTGCTGTTTTTGGAGACAGCCACAAGGCGGCAGCATTATTACGTTCTCAAGTCTTGTTACTAGGACAACAGAGTCTTCCTGGAGGTAGTGTTCCGAGCTTTTAAATTAGAGTGCAATGTGCTGGGACAAGCCCCCAGAAGTTTATGTCTCCTTACTTATGTTTGTTTTTTAAATTTAATTTGTATTTCTTATCGGAGTAAATTTGATTAGAGTGTTTTGATTGTCTGGCTGTACAGAATCTGTTCAATGATTCATACATATGTCTGTTCATCTTAGGATTCTGTTACCATGTATGTGATTACAGAATGTATATTTTGAAGGTATTGGTGATTATATAATTCATATCATTTATATGTTATATGTTTATATACATTTAACTTATATTAGTATATGTATGTTAACCCCATAGTCCTAATTTACCCATCCCCCCACCTTTCATTTTGGCTAACCATTAGTTTATTTGATAAGTCTTTGAGTGTCTTTTTCTGTGGAAATATGTTCATTGGTAGCAATCTTAGGATAACATGTATAAATTATATCATAGGATATTTGTCATACCCTTTTGACTTATTTAACCTTATATGATTATTTCTAGGCTCAACTCTAGTCCTGAAAACGGCATTGTTCATTTTTTTCCAGAGGCTACAATTCCATTTGGTACGTATACCATTTCGTCTTTGTCCATTCATCTGTTTATGGACCTTTTTTTTGCTTCCATGTCTTGGCTATTTCAATATTGTTGCAGTGCACATTTGCCTGCCTCTGTCTTTCCGAATCCGGTGGTCTTAGGTTATAGGCCCAAAAGGTGCCCTGCCGCATCATATGGTAGCTCAATGTTTACCTTTTCAAGCAGCTCGATTCAGTTTGCGTTACTGCTGTTACCACTTTACATCCAAACAGCAGCTAGAAGGTACACAGTTCTCTAAAACCCCTTCAGCATTTATAGTTTGTAGACTTTTTGCTGATGGTCATGACTGGTGTGAGCTGAAACCTTTTTGGAGGTTGGATACGCATGTGGCTAATAATTCCTTATGCTGAGCTTTAGGCATGTCCTTTTTTTCTTTTCCTTTTTTTTTAAAGAGTGACTACAACTTCCCTCCTCTTATTGACTTCTTGAAAATTTCTCATGTGTTGAATTTTCTTGCCAGTTCCCTACCCCAGGGCATTTTTTGAGGACCTGTGTCTTTTACAGCCCTGCAGTCCTTAAGACTATATAAGCAACCATTGGCACTGGGTTTAAAGCTACTGTTGTGGGAAGCAGCCACAAGGCGGCAGCATTATTACGTTCTCAAGTCTTGTTACTAGGACAACACAGTCTTCCTGGAGGTAGTGTTCCGAGCTTGTAAATTAGAGTGCAATGTGCTGGGACAGGCCCCCAAAAGTTTATGTCTCCTAACTTATGTTTGTTTTTTAAATTTAATTTCTATTTCTTATCGGAGTAAATTTGATTAGAGTGTTTTGATTGTCTGGCTGTACAGAATCTGCTCAATGATTCATACATATGTCTGTTCATCTTCGGATCCTGTTACCATGTATGTGATTACAGAATGTATATTTTGAAGGTATTGGTGAATATATAATTCATATCATTTATATGTTATATGTTTATATACATTTAACATACATTAGTATATGTATGTTAACTCCATAGTCCTAATTTACCCATCCTCCCACCTTTCATTTTGGCTAACCATTAGTTTATATGATAAGTCTGTGAGTGTCTTTTTCTGTGGAAATATGTTCATTGGTAGCAATCTTAGGATAACATGTATAAATGATGTCATAGGATATTTGTCATACCCTTTTGACTTACTTAACCTTATATGATTATTTCTAGGCTCAACTCTAGTCCTGAAAACAGCATTGTTCATTTTTTTCCAGAGGCTACTATTCCATTTGGTACGTATACCATTTCGTCTTTGTCCATTCATCTGTTTATGGACCTTTTTTTGCTTCCATGTCTTGGCTATTTCAGTATTGTTGCAGTGCACATTTGCCTGCCTCTGTCTTTCCGATTCTGGTGGTCTTAGGTTATAGGCCCAAAAGGTGCCCTGCCCCATCGTATGGTAACTCAATTTTTACCTTTTCAAGCAGCTCCATTCTGTTTGCATTAGTGGTATTACTTCTTTACATCCCACCAGCAGCTAGAAGGTACACATTCCTCTAAAACCCCTTCAGCATTTATAGTTTGTAGACTTTTTGATGATGGTCATGACTGGTGTTACCTGAAACCTTTTTGAATTTAAATTTGCATGTGGCTAATAATTCCTTATACTGAGCTTTAGGCATGTCATTTTTTTCTTTTCCTTTTGTTTTAAAGAGTGAGTACAACTTCCCTCCTCTTATTGACTTCTTGAAAAGTTTCTCATGTGTTGAATTTTTTTGCCTATTCCCTACCCCAGGGCATTTTTTGAAGGCAGGTGTCATTTAGAGCCCTTCAGTCCTTGTGACTATGAAGCAACCTTTGGCACTGGGTTTAAAGCTGCTGTTGTGGGAAACAGCCACAAGGCGGCAGCATTATTACGTTCTCAACTCTTGTTACTAGGGCAACAGAGTCTTCCTGGAGGTAGTTTTCCAAGGTTGTAAATTAGAGTGGAATGTGCTGGGACAAGCCCCCAGAAGTTTATGTCTCCTAACTTATGTTTGCTTTTTAAATTTAATTTCTATTGCTTATCGGAGTAAATTTGATTAGAGTGTTTTGATTGGCTGTACAGAATCTGCTCAATGATTCATACATATATCTCTTCATCTTCGGAACCTGTTATCAAGTATGTGATTACAGAATATATATTTTGAAGGTATTGGTGATTATATAATTCATATCGTTTATATGTTATATGTTTATATACATTTAACTTACATTAGTATATGTATGTTAACCCCATAGTCCTAACTTACCCATCCCCCCACCTTTCATTTTGGCTAACCATTAGTTTATTTGATAAGTCTGTGAGTGTCTTTTTCTGTGGAAATATGTTCATTGGTAGCAATCTTAAGAAAACTTGTATAAATGATATCATAGGATGTTTGTCATACCCTTTTGACTTACTTAACCTTATATGATTTTTTCTAGGCTCAACTGTAGTCCTGAAAACAGCATTGTTCATTTTTCTCCCGAGGCTACTATTCCATTCTGTCCGTATACCACTTCTTCTTTGTCCATTCATCTGTTTATGGACCTTTTTTTTGCTTCCATATCTTGGCTATTTCAGTATTGTTGCAGTGCATATTTGCCTGCCTCTGTCTTTCCAATTTTGGTGGTCTTAGGTTATAGGCCCAAAAGGTGCCCTGCCGCATCATTTGGTAGCTCAATTTTTACCTTTTCAAGCAGCTCGATTCAGTTTGCGTTAGTGCTGTTTCCACTTTACATCCCACCAGCAGCTAGAAGGTACACAGATCTCTAAAACCCCTTCAGCATTTATAGTTTGTAGACATTTTGCTGATGGTAATGACTGGTGTGAGCTGAAACCTTTTTGAATTTGAATTTGTATGTGGCTAATAATTCCTTATACTAAGCTTTAGGCATGTCGTTTTTTTTCTTTTCCTTTTTTTTTTAAAGAGTGAGTACAACTTCCCTCCTCTTATTGACTTCTTGGAAATTTCTCATGTGTTGAATGTTCTTGCCAATTCCCTACCCCAGGGCATATTTTGAGGGCTTGTGTCATTTACAGCCCTGCAGTCCTTGTGACTATATAAGCAATCATTGGCACTGGGTTTAAAGTGCTGTTGTGGGAAGCATCCACAAGGCGGCAGCATTATTGCGTTCTCAAGTCTTGTTACTAGGAGAACAGAGTCTTCCTGGAGGTAGTGTTCTGAGCTTGTAAATTAGAGTGCAATATGCTGGGACAAGCCCCCAGAAGTTTATGTCTCCTAACTTATGTTTTTTTTTTTAAATTTAATTTCTATTTCTTATCGGAGTAAATTTGATTAGAGTGTTTTGATTGTCTGGCTGTACAGAATCTGCTCAATGATTCATACATATGTCTGTTCATCTTCGGATCCTGTTACCATATATGTGATCACAGAATATATATTTTGAAGGTATTGGTGATTATATAATTCATATCGTTTATATGTTATATGTTTATATACATTTAACTTACATTAGTATATGTATGTTAACCCCATAGTCCTAACTTACCCATCCCCCCACCTTTCATTTTGGCTAACCATTAGTTTATTTGATAAGTCTGTGAGTGTCTTTTTCTGTGGAAATATGTTCATTGGTAGCAATCTTAAGAAAACTTGTATAAATGATATCATAGGATATTTGTCATACCCTTTTGACTTACTTAACCTTATATGATTTTTTCTAGGCTCAACTGTAGTCCTGAAAACAGCATTGTTCATTTTTCTCCCGAGGCTACTATTCCATTCTCTCCGTATACCACTTCTTCTTTGTCCATTCATCTGTTTATGGACCTTTTTTTTGCTTCCATATCTTGGCTATTTCAGTATTGTTGCAGTGCATATTTGCCTGCCTCTGTCTTTCCAATTTTGGTGGTCTTAGGTTATAGGCCCAAAAGGTGCCCTGCCGCATCATTTGGTAGCTCAATTTTTACCTTTTCAAGCAGCTCGATTCAGTTTGCGTTAGTGCTGTTTCCACTTTACATCCCACCAGCAGCTAGAAGGTACACAGATCTCTAAAACCCCTTCAGCATTTATAGTTTGTAGACATTTTGCTGATGGTAATGACTGGTGTGAGCTGAAACCTTTTTGAATTTGAATTTGTATGTGGCTAATAATTCCTTATACTAAGCTTTAGGCATGTCCTTTTTTTTCTTTTCCTTTTTTTTTTTAAAGAGTGAGTACAACTCCCCTCCTCTTATTGACTTCTTGAAAAATTTCTCATGTGTTGGATTTTCTTGCCTATTCCCTACCCCAGGGCAATTTTTGAGGGCCTGTGTCATTTACAGCCCTGCAGTCCTTGTGACTATATAAGCAACCATTGTCATTGGGTTTAAAGCTGCTGTTTTGGGAGACAGCCACAAGGCGGCAGCATTATTACGTTCTCAAGTCTTGTTACTAGGACAACAGAGTCTTCCTGGAGGTAGTGTTCCGAGCTTGTAAATTAGAGTGCAATGTGCTGGGACAAGCCCCCAGAAGTTTATGTCTCCTTACTTATGTTTGTTTTTTAAATTTAATTTGTATTTTGTATCGGAGTAAATTTGATTAGAGTGTTTTGATTGTCTGGCTGTACAGAATCTGTTCAATGATTCATACATATGTCTGTTCATCTTCGGATCCTGTTACCATGTATGTGATCACAGAATATATATTTTGAAGGTATTGGTGATTATATAATTCATATCGTTTATATGTTATATGTTTATATACATTTAACTTACATTAGTATATGTATGTTAACCCCATAGTCCTAATTTACCCATCCTCCCACCTTTCATTTTGGCTAACCATTAGTTTATTTGATAAGTCTGTGAGTGTCTTTTTCTGTGGAAATATGTTCATTGGTAGCAATCTTAGGAAAACTTGTATAAATAATATCATAGGATATTTGTAATACCCTTTTGTCTTACTTAACCTTATATGATTATTTCTAGTCTCAACTCTAGTCCTGAAAACGGCATTGTTCATTTTTTTCCCGAGGCTACTCTTCCATTCTGTCCATATACCACTTCTTCTTTGTCCATTCACCTGTTTATGGACCTTTTTTTTCCTTCTATGTTTGCTATTTCAGTATTGTTGCAGTGCACATTTGCCTGCCTCTGTCTTTCCGATTCTGGTGGTCTTAGGTTATAGGCCCAAAAGGTGCCCTGCCGCATCATATGGTAGCTCAATTTTTACGTTTTCAAGCAGCTCGATTCAGTTTGCATTAGTGCTCTTACGACTTTATATCCCACCAGCAGCTAGAAGGTACACACTTCTCTAAAACCCCTTCAGCATTTATAGTTTGTAGACTTTTTGCTGATGGTCATGACTGGTGTGAGCTGAAACCTTTTTGGAGGTTGGATACGCATGTGGCTAATAATTCCTTATGCTGAGCTTTAGGCATGTCCTATTTTTTCTCTTCCTTTTTTTTAAAAAGAGTGAGTACAACTTCCCTCCTCTTATTGATTTCTTGAAAAGTTTCTTATGTGTTGAATTTTCTTGCCTATTCCCTACCCCAGGGCATTTTTTGAGTGCCTGTGTCATTTACAACCGTGCAGTCCTTGTGACTATATAAGCAACCATTGACACTGGGTTTAAAGGTGCTGTTTTTGGAGACAGCCACAAGGCGGCAGCATTATTACGTTCTCAAGTCTTGTTACTAGGACAACAGAGTCTTCCTGGAGGTAGTGTTCCGAGCTTTTAAATTAGAGTGCAATGTGCTGGGACAAGCCCCCAGAAGTTTATGTCTCCTTACTTATGTCTGTTTTTTAAATTTAATTTGTATTTCTTATCGGAGTAAATTTGATTAGAGTGTTTTGATTGTCTGGCTGTACAGAATCTGTTCAATGATTCATACATATGTCTGTTCATCTTAGGATTCTGTTACCATGTATGTGATTACAGAATGTATATTTTGAAGGTATTGGTGATTATATAATTCATATCATTTATATGTTATATGTTTATATACATTTAACTTATATTAGTATATGTATGTTAACCCCATAGTCCTAATTTACCCATCCCCCCACCTTTCATTTTGGCTAACCATTAGTTTATTTGATAAGTCTTTGAGTGTCTTTTTCTGTGGAAATATGTTCATTGGTAGCAATCTTAGGATAACATGTATAAATTATATCATAGGATATTTGTCATACCCTTTTGACTTATTTAACCTTATATGATTATTTCTAGGCTCAACTCTAGTCCTGAAAACGGCATTGTTCATTTTTTTCCAGAGGCTACAATTCCATTTGGTACGTATACCATTTCGTCTTTGTCCATTCATCTGTTTATGGACCTTTTTTTTGCTTCCATGTCTTGGCTATTTCAATATTGTTGCAGTGCACATTTGCCTGCCTCTGTCTTTCCGAATCTGGTGGTCTTAGGTTATAGGCCCAAAAGGTGCCCTGCCGCATCATATGGTAACTCAATTTTTACCTTTTCAAGCAGCTCCATTCAGTATGCGTTAGTGCTGTTACCACTTTACATCCCACCAGCAGCTAGAATGTACACAATTCTCTAAAACCCCTTCAGCATTTATAGTTTGTAGACTTTTTGCTGATGGTCATGACTGGTGTCACCTGAAACCTTTTTGAATTTGAATTTGCATGTGGCTAATAATTCCTTATACTGAGCTTTAGGCATGTCCTTTTTTTTTCTTTTCCTTTTTTTTTAAAGAGTGAGTACAACTTCCCTCCTCTTATTGACTTCTTGAAAAGTTACTCATGTGTTGAATTTTCTTGCCAATTCCATACCCCAGGGCATTTTTTGTAGGCCTGTGTCTTTTACAGCCCTGCAGTCCTTGTGACTATATAAGCAACCATTGGCACTGGGTTTAAAGCTACTGTTGTGGGAAGCAGCCACAAGGCGGCAGCATTATTACGTTCTCAAGTCTTGTTACTAGGACAACACAGTCTTCCTGGAGGTAGTGTTCCGAGCTTGTAAATTAGAGTGCAATGTGCTGGGACAAGCCCCCAGAAGTTTATGTCTCCAAACTTATGTTTGTTTTTTAAATTTAATTTCTATTTCTTATCGGAGTAAATTTGATTAGAGTGTTGTGGTTTTCTGGCTGTACAGAATCTGCTCAATGATTCATACATATGTCTGTTCATCTTCGAACCTGTTAGCATGTATGTGATTACAGAATGTATATTTTAAAGGTATTGGTGATTATATAATTTATATATTTCATATGTTATATGTTTATATACATTTAACATACATTAGTATATGTATTTTAACCCCATTGTCCTAATTTACCCATCCTCCCACCTTTCATTTTGGCTAGCCATTAGTTTATTTGATAAGTCTGTCAGTGTCTTTTTCTGTGGAAATATGTTCATTGGTAGCAATCTTAGGATAACATGTATAAATGATGTCATAGGATATTTGTCATACCCTTTTGACTTACTTAACCTTATATGATTATTTCTAGGCTCAACTGTAGTCCTGAAAACGGCATTGTTCATTTTTTTCCCGAGGCTACTATTCCATTTGGTACGTATCCCACTTCGTCTTTGTCCATTCATCTGTTTATGGACCTTTTTTTTTGCTTCCATGTCTTTGCTATTTCAGTATTGTTGCAGTGCACATTTGCCTGCCTCTGTCTTTCCGATTCTGGTGGTCTTAGGTTATAGGCCCAAAAGGTGCCCTGCCGCATCATATGGTAGCTCAATTTTTACGTTTTCAAGCAGCTCGATTCAGTTTGCATTAGTGCTGTTACGACTTTATATCCCACCAGCAGCTAGAAGGTACACACTTCTCTAAAACCCCTTCAGCATTTATAGTTTGTAGACTTTTTGCTGATGGTCATGACTGGTGTGAGCTGAAACCTTTTTGGAGGTTGGATACGCATGTGGCTAATAATTCCTTATGCTGAGCTTTAGGCATGTCCTATTTTTTCTTTTCCTTTTTTTTAAAATGAGTGAGTACAACTTCCCTCCTCTTATTGATTTCTTGAAAAGTTTCTTATGTGTTGAATTTTCTTGCCTATTCCCTACCCCAGGGCATTTTTTGAGTGCCTGTGTCATTTACAACCGTGCAGTCCTTGTGACTATATAAGCAACCATTGGCACTGGGTTTAAAGGTGCTGTTTTTGGAGACAGCCACAAGGCGGCAGCATTATTACGTTCTCAAGTCTTGTTACTAGGACAACAGAGTCTTCCTGGAGGTAGTGTTCCGAGCTTTTAAATTAGAGTGCAATGTGCTGGGACAAGCCCCCAGAAGTTTATGTCTCCTTACTTATGTTTGTTTTTTAAATTTAATTTGTATTTTTTATCGGAGTAAATTTGATTAGAGTGTTTTGATTGTCTGGCTGTACAGAATCTGTTCAATGATTCATACATATGTCTGTTCATCTTCGGATCCTGTTACCATGTATGTGATCACAGAATATATATTTTGAAGGTATTGGTGATTATATAATTCATATCGTTTATATGTTATATGTTTATATACATTTAACTTACATTAGTATATGTATGTTAACCCCATAGTCCTAACTTACCCATCCCCCCACCTTTCATTTTGGCTAAACATTAGTTTATTTGATAAGTCTGTGAGTGTCTTTTTCTGTGGAAATATGTTCATTGGTAGCAATCTTAAGAAAACTTGTATAAATGATATCATAGGATATTTGTCATACCCTTTTGACTCACTTAACCTTATATGATTTTTTCTAGGCTCAACTGTAGTCCTGAAAACAGCATTGTTCACTTTTCTCCCGAGGCTACTATTCCATTCTGTCCGTATACCACTTCTTCTTTGTCCATTCATCTGTTTATGGACCTTTTTTTTGCTTCCATATCTTGGCTATTTCAGTATTGTTGCAGTGCATATTTGCCTGCCTCTGTCTTTCCAATTTTGGTGGTCTTAGGTTATAGGCCCAAAAGGTGCCCTGCCCCATCATTTGGTAGCTCAATTTTTACCTTTTCAAGCAGCTCGATTCAGTTTGCGTTAGTGCTGTTTCCACTTTACATCCCACCAGCAGCTAGAAGGTACACAGATCTCTAAAACCCCTTCAGCATTTATAGTTTGTAGACATTTTGCTGATGGTAATGACTGGTGTGAGCTGAAACCTTTTTGAATTTGAATTTGTATGTGGCTAATAATTCCTTATACTAAGCTTTAGGCATGTCCTTTTTTTTCTTTTCCTTTTTTTTTTAAAGAGTGAGTACAACTTCCCTCCTCTTATTGACTTCTTGGAAATTTCTCATGTGTTGAATGTTCTTGCCAATTCCCTACCCCAGGGCATATTTTGAGGGCTTGTGTCATTTACAGCCCTGCAGTCCTTGTGACTATATAAGCAATCATTGGCACTGGGTTTAAAGTGCTGTTGTGGGAAGCAGCCACAAGGCGGCAGCATTATTGCGTTCTCAAGTCTTGTTACTAGGAGAACAGAGTCTTCCTGGGGGTAGTGTTCTGAGCTTGTAAATTAGAGTGCAATGTGCTGGGACAAGCCCCCAGAAGTTTATGTCTCCTAACTTATGTTTTTTTTTTAAATTTAATTTCTATTTCTTATCGGAGTAAATTTGATTAGAGTGTTTTGATTGTCTGGCTGTACAGAATCTGCTCAATGATTCATACATATGTCTGTTCATCTTCGGATCCTGTTACCATGTATGTGATCACAGAATATATATTTTGAAGGTATTGGTGATTATATAATTCATATCGTTTATATGTTATATGTTTATATACATTTAACTTACATTAGTATATGTATGTTAACCCCATAGTCCTAACTTACCCATCCCCCCACCTTTCATTTTGGCTAACCATTAGTTTATTTGATAAGTCTGTGAGTGTCTTTTTCTGTGGAAATATGTTCATTGGTAGCAATCTTAAGAAAACTTGTATAAATGATATCATAGGATATTTGTCATACCCTTTTGACTTACTTAACCTTATATGATTTTTTCTAGGCTCAACTGTAGTCCTGAAAACAGCATTGTTCATTTTTCTCCCGAGGCTACTATTCCATTCTGTCCGTATACCACTTCTTCTTTGTCCATTCATCTGTTTATGGACCTTTTTTTTGCTTCCATATCTTGGCTATTTCAGTATTGTTGCAGTGCACATTTGCCTGCCTCTGTCTTTCCGATTCTGGTGGTCTTAGGTTATAGGCCCAAAAGGTGCCCTGCCGCATCATATGGTAGCTCAATTTTTACGTTTTCAAGCAGCTCGATTCAGTTTGCATTAGTGATGTTACGACTTTATATCCCACCAGCAGCTAGAAGGTACACACTTCTCTAAAACCCCATCAGCATTTATAGTTTGTAGGCTTTTTGCTGATGGTCATGACTGGTGTGAGCTGAAACCTTTTTGGAGGTTGGATACGCATGTGGCTAATAATTCCTTATGCTGAGCTTTAGGCATGTCCTATTTTTTCTTTTCCTTTTTTTTAAAAAGAGTGAGTACAACTTCCCTCCTCTTATTGATTTCTTGAAAAGTTTCTTATGTGTTGAATTTTCTTGCCTATTCCCTACCCCAGGGCATTTTTTGAGTGCCTGTGTCATTTACAACCGTGCAGTCCTTGTGACTATATAAGCAACCATTGGCCCTGGGTTTCAAGGTGCTGTTTTTGGAGACAGCCACAAGGCGGCAGCATTATTACGTTCTCAAGTCTTGTTACTAGGACAACAGAGTCTTCCTGGAGGTAGTGTTCCGAGCTTTTAAATTAGAGTGCAATGTGCTGGGACAAGCCCCCAGAAGTTTATGTCTCCTTACTTATGTTTGTTTTTTAAATTTAATTTGTATTTTTTATCGGAGTAAATTTGATTAAAGTGTTTTGATTGTGTGGCTGTACAGAATCTGTTCAATGATTCACACATATGTCTGTTCATCTTCGGATCCTGTTACCATGTATGTGATTACAGAATGTATATTTTGAAGGTATTGGTGATTATATAATTCATATCATTTATATGTTATATGTTTATATACATTTAACTTATATTAGTATATGTATGTTAACCCCATAGTCCTAATTTACCCATCCTCCCACCTTTCATTTTGGCTAACCATTAGTTTATTTGATAAGTCTGTGAGTGTCTTTTTCTGTGGAAATATGTTCATTGGTAGCAATCTTAGGAAAACTTGTATAAATAATATCATAGGATATTTGTAATACCCTTTTGTCTTACTTAACCTTATATGATTATTTCTAGTCTCAACTCTAGTCCTGAAAACGGCATTGTTCATTTTTTTCCCGAGGCTACTATTCCATTTGGTACGTATACCATTTCGTCTTTGTTCATTCATCTGTTTATGGACCTTTTTTTTGCTTCCATGTCTTGGCTATTTCAATATTTTTGCAGTGCACATTTGCCTGCCTCTGTCTTTCCGAATCCGGTGGTCTTAGGTTATAGGCCCAAAAGGTGCCCTGCCGCATCATATGGTAGCTCAATGTTTACCTTTTCAAGCAGCTCGATTCAGTTTGCGTTACTGCTGTTACCACTTTACATCCAAACAGCAGCTAGAAGGTACACAGTTCTCTAAAACCCCTTCAGCATGTATAGTTTGTAGACTTTTTGCTGATGGTCATGACTGGTGTGAGCTGAAACCTTTTTGGAGGTTGGATACGCATGTGGCTAATAATTCCTTATGCTGAGCTTTAGGCATGTCCTTTTTTTCTTTTCCTTTTTTTTTAAAGAGTGAGTACAACTTCCGTACTCTTATTGACTTTTGAAAATTTCTCATGTGTTGAATTTTCTTGCCAATTCCCTACCCTAGGGCATTTTTTGAGGGCCTGTGTCTTTTACAGCCCTGCAGTCATTGTGACTATATAAGCAACCATTGGCACTGGGTTTAAAGCTACTGTTGTGGGAAGCAGCCACAAGGCGGCAGCATTATTACGTTCTCAAGTCTTGTTACTAGGACAACACAGTCTTCCTGGAGGTAGTGTTCCGAGCTTGTAAATTAGAGTGCAATGTGCTGGGACAAGCCCCCAAAAGTTTATGTCTCCTAACTTATGTTTGTTTTTTAAATTTAATTTCTATTTCTTATCGGAGTAAATTTGATTAGAGTGTTTTGATTGTCTGGCTGTACAGAATCTGCTCAATGATTCATACATATGTCTGTTCATCTTCGTATCCTGTTACCATGTATGTGATTACAGAATGTATATTTTGAAGGTATTGGTGAATATATAATTCATATCATTTATATGTTATATGTTTATATACATTTAACATACATTAGTATATGTATGTTAACCCCATAATCCTAATTTACCCATCCTCCCAACTTTCATTGTGGCTAACCATTAGTTTATATGATAAGTCTGTGAGTGTCTTTTTCTGTGGAAATATGTTCATTGGTAGCAATCTTAGGATAACATGTATAAATGATATCATAGGATATTTGTCATACCCTTTTGACTTACTTAACCTTATATGATTATTTCTAGGCTCAACTCTAGTCCTGAAAACAGCATTGTTCATTTTTTTCCAGAGGCTACTATTCCATTTGGTACGTATACCATTTCGTCTTTGTCCATTCATCTGTTTATGGACCTTTTTTTGCTTCCATGTCTTGGCTATTTCAGTATTGTTGCAGTGCACATTTGCCTGCCTCTGTCTTTCCGATTCTGGTGGTCTTAGGTTATAGGCCCAAAAGGTGCCCTGCCGCATCGTATGGTAACTCAATTGTTACCTTTTCAAGCAGCTCCATTCAGTTTGCATTAGTGGTATTACTTCTTTACATCCCACCAGCAGCTAGAAGGTACACATTCCTCTAAAACCCCTTCAGCATTTATAGTTTGTAGACTTTTTGATGATGGTCATGACTGGTGTTACCTGAAACCTTTTTGAATTTGAATTTGCATGTGGCTAATAATTCCTTATACTGAGCTTTAGGCATGTCCTTTTTTTTCTTTTCCTTTTGTTTTAAAGAGTGAGTACAACTTCCCTCCTCTTATTGACTTCTTGAAAAGTTTCTCATGTGTTGAATTTTTTTGCCTATTCCCGACCCCAGGGCATTTTTTGAAGGCAGGTGTCATTTAGAGCCCTTCAGTCCTTGTGACTATTAAGCAACCTTTGGCACTGGGTTTAAAGCTGCTGTTGTGGGAAACAGCCACAAGGCGGCAGCATTATTACGTTCTCAACTCTTGTTACTAGGGCAACAGAGTCTTCCTGGAGGTAGTTTTCCAAGGTTGTAAATTAGAGTGGAATGTGCTGGGACAAGCCCCCAGAAGTTTATGTCTCGTAACTTATGTTTGCTTTTTAAATTTAATTTCTATTTCTTATCGGAGTAAATTTGATTAGAGTGTTTTGATTGTCTGGCTGTACAGAATCTGCTCAATGATTCATACATATGTCTGTTCATCTTCGAACCTGTTAGCATGTATGTGATTAGAGAATGTATATTTTAAAGGTATTGGTGATTATATAATTTATATAGTTCATATGTTATATGTTTATATACATTTAACATACATTAGTATATGTATGTTAACCCCATAGTCCTAATTTACCCATCCTCCCACCTTTCATTTTGGCTAGCCATTAGCTTATTTGATAAGTCTGTGAGTGTCTTTTCCTGTGGAAATATGTTCATTGGTAGCAATCTTAGGATAACATGTATAAATGATGTCATAGGTTATTTGTCATACCCTTTTGACTTACTTAACCTTATATGATTATTTCTAGGCTCAACTGTAGTCCTGAAAACGGCATTGTTCATTTTTTTCCCGAGGCTACTATTCCATTTGGTACGTATCCCACTTCGTCTTTGTCCATTCATCTGTTTATGGACCTTTTTTTTTGCTTCCATGTCTTGGCTATTTCAATATTGTTGCAATGCACATTTGCCTGCCTCTCTCTTTCCGAACCTGGTGGTCTTAGGTTATAGGCCCAAAAGGTGCCCTGCCGCACCATATGGTAACTCAATTTTTACCTTTTCAAGCGGCTCGATTCAGTTTGCGTTACTGCTGTTACCACTTTACATCCCACCAGCAGCTAGAAGGTACACACTTCTCTAAAACCCCTTCAGCATTTATTGTTTGTAGACTTTTTGCTGATGGTCATGACTGGAGTGAGCTGAAACCTTTTTGAATTTGAATTTGCATGTGGCTAATAATTCCTTATACTGAGCTTTAGGCATGTCCTTTTTTTCTTTTCCTTTTTTTTTTAAAGAGTGAGTACAACTTCCCTCCTCTTATTGACTTCTTGGAAATTTCTCATGTGTTGAATGTTCTTGCCAATTCCCTACCCCAGGGCATATTTTGAGGGCTTGTGTCATTTACAGCCCTGCAGTCCTTGTGACTATATAAGCAATCATTGGCACTGGGTTTAAAGTGCTGTTGTGGGAAGCAGCCACATGGCGGCAGCATTATTGCGTTCTCAAGTCTTGTTACTAGGAGAACAGAGTCTTCCTGGAGGTAGTGTTCTGAGCTTGTAAATTAGAGTGCAATGTGCTGGGACAAGCCCCCACAAGTTTATGTCTCCTAACTTATGTTTGTTTTTTTAAATTTAATTTCTATTTCTTATCGGAGTAAATTTGATTAGAGTGTTTTGATTGTCTGGCTGTACAGAATCTGCTCAATTATTCATACATATGTCTGTTCATCTTCGGATCCTGTTACCATGTATGTGATCACAGCATATATATTTTGAAGGTATTGGTGATTATATAATTCATATTGTTTATATGTTATATGTTTATATACATTTAACTTACATTAGTATATGTATGTTAACCCCATAGTCCTAACTTACCCATCCCCCCAACTTTCATTTTGGCTAACCATTAGTTTATTTGATAAGTCTGTGAGTGTCTTTTTCTGTGGAAATATGTTCATTGGTAGCAATCTTAAGAAAACTTGTATAAATGATATCATAGGATATTTGTCATACCCTTTTGACTTACTTAACCTTATATGATTTTTTCTAGGCTCAACTGTAGTCCTGAAAACAGCATTGTTCATTTTTCTCCCGAGGCTACTATTCCATTCTGTCCGTATACCACTTCTTCTTTGTCCATTCACCTGTTTATGGACCTTTTTTTTGCTTCCATGTCTTTGCTATTTCAGTATTGTTGCAGTGCACATTTGCCTGCCTCTGTCTTTCCGATTCTGGTGGTCTTAGGTTATAGGCCCAAAAGGTGCCCTGCCGCATCATATGGTAGCTCAATTTTTACGTTTTCAAGCAGCTCGATTCAGTTTGCATTAGTGCTGTTACGACTTTATATCCCACCAGCAGCTAGAAGGTACACACTTCTCTAAAACCCCTTCAGCATTTATAGTTTGTAGACTTTTTGCTGATGGTCATGACTGGTGTGAGCTGAAACCTTTTTGGAGGTTGGATACGCATGTGGCTAATAATTCCTTATGCTGAGCTTTAGGCATGTCCTATTTTTTCTTTTCCTTTTTTTTAAAAAGAGTGAGTACAACTTCCCTCCTCTTATTGATTTCTTGAAAAGTTTCTTATGTGTTGAATTTTCTTGCCTATTCCCTACCCCAGGGCATTTTTTGAGTGCCTGTGTCATTTACAACCGTACAGTCCTTGTGACTATATAAGCAACCATTGGCACTGGGTTTAAAGGTGCTGTTTTTGGAGAAAGCCACAAGGCGGCAGCATTATTACGTTCTCAAGTCTTGTTACTAGGACAACAGAGTCTTCCTGGAGGTAGTGTTCCGAGCTTTTAAATTAGAGTGCAATGTGCTGGGACAAGCCCCCAGAAGTTTATGTCTCCTTACTTATGTTTGTTTTTTAAATTTAATTTGTATTTTTTATTGGAGTAAATTTGATTAGAGTGTTTTGATTGTCTGGCTGTACAGAATCTGTTCAATGATTCATACATATGTCTGTTCATCTTCGGATCCTGTTACCATGTATGTGATTACAGAATGTATATTTTGCAGGTATTGGTGATTATATAATTCATATCATTTATATGTTATATGTTTATATACATTTAACTTATATTAGTATATGTATGTTAACCCGATAGTCCTAATTTACCCATCCCCCCACCTTTCATTTTGGCTAACCATTAGTTTATTTGATAAGTCTGTGAGTGTCTTTTTCTGTGGAAATATGTCCATTGGTAGCAATCTTAGGATAACATGTATAAATGATATCATAGGATATTTGTCATACCCTTTTGACTTACTTAACCTTATATGATTATTTCTAGGCTCAACTCTAGTCCTGAAAACGGCATTGTTCATTTTTTTCCAGAGGCTACTATTCCATTTGGTACGTATACCATTTCTTCTTTGTCCATTCATCTGTTTATGGACCTTTTTTTTGCTTCCATGTCTTGGCTATTTCAATATTGTTGCAGTGCACATTTGCCTGCCTCTGTCTTTCCGAATCCGGTGGTCTTAGGTTATAGGCCCAAAAGGTGCCCTGCCGCATCATATGGTAGCTCAATGTTTACCTTTTCAAGCAGCTCGATTCAGTTTGCGTTACTGCTGTTACCGCTTTACATCCAAACAGCAGCTAGAAGGTACACAGTTCTCTAAAACCCCTTCAGCATTTATAGTTTGTAGACTTTTTGCTGATGGTCATGACTGGTGTGAGCTGAAACCTTTTTGGAGGTTGGATACGCATGTGGCTAATAATTCCTTATGCTGAGCTTTAGGCATGTCCTTTTTTTCTTTTCCTTTTTTTTTAAAGAGTGAGTACAACTTCCGTACTCTTATTGACTTCTTGAAAATTTCTCATGTGTTGAATTTTCTTGCCAATTCCCTACCCCAGGGCATTTTTTGAGGGCCTGTGTCTTTTACAGCCCTGCAGTCCTTGTGACTATATAAGCAACCATTGGCACTGGGTTTAAAGCTACTGTTGTGGGAAGCAGCCACAAGGCGGCAGCATTATTACGTTCTCAAGTCTTGTTACTAGGACAACACAGTCTTCCTGGAGGTAGTGTTCCGAGCTTGTAAATTAGAGTGCAATGTGCTGGGACAAGCCCCCAAAAGTTTATGTCTCCTAACTTATGTTTGTTTTTTAAATTTAATTTCTATTTCTTATCGGAGTAAATTTGATTAGAGTGTTTTGATTGTCTGGCTGTACAGAATCTGCTCAATGATTCATACATATGTCTGTTCATCTTCGGATCCTGTTACCCTGTATGTGATTACAGAATGTATATTTTGAAGGTATTGGTGAATATATAATTCATATCATTTATATGTTATATGTTTATATACATTTCACATACATTAGTATATGTATGTTAACCCCATAGTCCTAATTTACCCATCCTCCCACCTTTCATTTTGGCTAACCATTAGTTTATATGATAAGTCTGTGAGTGTCTTTTTCTGTGGAAATATGTTCATTGGTAGCAGTCTTAGGATAACATGTATAAATGATATCATAGGATATTTGTCATACCCTTTTGACTTACTTAACCTTATATGATTATTTCTAGGCTCAACTCTAGTCCTGAAAACAGCATTGTTCATTTTTTTCCAGAGGCTACTATTCCATTTGGTACGTATACCATTTCGTCTTTGTCCATTCATCTGTTTATGGACCTTTTTTTGCTTCCATGTCTTGGCTATTTCAGTATTGTTGCAGTGCACATTTGCCTGCCTCTGTCTTTCCGATTCTGGTGGTCTTAGGTTATAGGCCCAAAAGGTGCCCTGCCGCATCGTATGGTAACTCAATTGTTACCTTTTCAAGCAGCTCCATTCAGTTTGCATTAGTGGTATTACTTCTTTACATCCCACCAGCAGCTAGAAGGTACACATTCCTCTAAAACCCCTTCAGCATTTATAGTTTGTAGACTTTTTGATGATGGTCATGACTGGTGTTACCTGAAACCTTTTTGAATTTGAATTTGCATGTGGCTAATAATTCCTTATACTGAGCTTTAGGCATGTCATTTTTTTCTTTTCCTTTTGTTTTAAAGAGTGAGTACAACTTCCCTCCTCTTATTGACTTCTTGAAAAGTTTCTCATGTGTTGAATTTTTTTGCCTATTCCCTACCCCAGGGCATTTTTTGAAGGCAGGTGTCATTTAGAGCCCTTCAGTCCTTGTGACTATTAAGCAACCTTTGGCACTGGGTTTAAAGCTGCTGTTGTGGGAAACAGCCACAAGGCGGCAGCATTATTACGTTCTCAACTCTTGTTACTAGGGCAACAGAGTCTTCCTGGAGGTAGTTTTCCAAGGTTGTAAATTAGAGTGGAATGTGCTGGGACAAGCCCCCAGAAGTTTATGTCTCCTAACTTATGTTTGCTTTTTAAATTTAATTTCTATTTCTTATCGGAGTAAATTTGATTAGAGTGTTTTGATTGGCTGTACAGAATCTGCTCAATGATTCATACATATATCTGTTCATCTTCGGAACCTCTTATCATGTATGTGATTACAGAATGTATATTTTAAAGGTTTGGTGATTATATATTTTATATAGTTCATATGTTATATGTTTATATACATTTAACATACATTAGTATATGTATGTTAACCCCATAGTCCTAATTTACCCATCCTCCCACCTTTCATTTTGGCTAACCATTAGTTTATTTGATAAGTCTGTGAGTGTCTTTTTTTGTGGAAATATGTTCATTGGTAGCAATCTTAGGATAACATGTATAAATGATATCATAGGATATTTGTCATACCCTTTTCACTAACTTACCCTTATATGACTATTTCTAGTCTCAACTGTAGTTCTGAAAACGGCATTGTTCATATTTTTCCCGAGGCTACTCTTCCATTCTGTCCATATACCACTTCTTCTTTGTCCATTCACCTGTTTATGGACCATTTTTTGCTTCCATGTCTTGGGTATTTCAGTATTGTTGCAGTGCACATTTGCATGCCTCTGTATTTCCGATTTTGGTGGTCTTAGGTTATAGGCCCAAAAGGTGCCCTGCCGCATCATATGGTAACTCAATTTTTACCTTTTCAAGCAGCTCCATTCAGTATGCATTAGTGCTGTTACCACTTTACATCCCACCAGCAGCTAGAATGTACACAATTCTCTAAAACCCTTTCAGCATTTATAGTTTGTAGACTTTTTGCTGATGGTCATGACTGGTGTCACCTGAAACCTTTTTGAATTTGAATTTGCATGTGGCTAATAATTCCTTATACTGAGCTTTAGGCATGTCCTTTTTTTTTCTTTTCCTTTTTTTTTAAAGAGTGAGTACAACTTCCCTCCTCTTATTGACTTCTTGAAAAGTTACTCATGTGTTGAATTTTCTTGCCAATTCCATACCCCAGGGCATTTTTTGTAGGCCTGTGTCTTTTACAGCCCTGCAGTCCTTGTGACTATATAAGCAACCATTGGCACTGGGTTTAAAGCTACTGTTGTGGGAAGCAGCCACAAGGCGGCAGCATTATTACGTTCTCAAGTCTTGTTACTAGGACAACACAGTCTTCCTGGAGGTAGTGTTCCGAGCTTGTAAATTAGAGTGCAATGTGCTGGGACAAGCCCCCAGAAGTTTATGTCTCCAAACTTATGTTTGTTTTTTAAATTTAATTTCTATTTCTTATCGGAGTAAATTTGATTAGAGTGTTGTGGTTTTCTGGCTGTACAGAATCTGCTCAATGATTCATACATATGTCTGTTCATCTTCGAACCTGTTAGCATGTATGTGATTACAGAATGTATATTTTAAAGGTATTGGTGATTATATAATTTATATATTTCATATGTTATATGTTTATATACATTTAACATACATTAGTATATGTATTTTAACCCCATTGTCCTAATTTACCCATCCTCCCACCTTTCATTTTGGCTAGCCATTAGTTTATTTGATAAGTCTGTCAGTGTCTTTTTCTGTGGAAATATGTTCATTGGTAGCAATCTTAGGATAACATGTATAAATGATGTCATAGGATATTTGTCATACCCTTTTGACTTACTTAACCTTATATGATTATTTCTAGGCTCAACTGTAGTCCTGAAAACGGCATTGTTCATTTTTTTCCCGAGGCTACTATTCCATTTGGTACGTATCCCACTTCGTCTTTGTCCATTCATCTGTTTATGGACCTTTTTTTTTGCTTCCATGTCTTTGCTATTTCAGTATTGTTGCAGTGCACATTTGCCTGCCTCTGTCTTTCCGATTCTGGTGGTCTTAGGTTATAGGCCCAAAAGGTGCCCTGCCGCATCATATGGTAGCTCAATTTTTACGTTTTCAAGCAGCTCGATTCAGTTTGCATTAGTGCTGTTACGACTTTATATCCCACCAGCAGCTAGAAGGTACACACTTCTCTAAAACCCCTTCAGCATTTATAGTTTGTAGACTTTTTGCTGATGGTCATGACTGGTGTGAGCTGAAACCTTTTTGGAGGTTGGATACGCATGTGGCTAATAATTCCTTATGCTGAGCTTTAGGCATGTCCTATTTTTTCTTTTCCTTTTTTTTAAAAAGAGTGAGTACAACTTCCCTCCTCTTATTGATTTCTTGAAAAGTTTCTTATGTGTTGAATTTTCTTGCCTATTCCCTACCCCAGGGCATTTTTTGAGTGCCTGTGTCATTTACAACCGTACAGTCCTTGTGACTATATAAGCAACCATTGGCACTGGGTTTAAAGGTGCTGTTTTTGGAGAAAGCCACAAGGCGGCAGCATTATTACGTTCTCAAGTCTTGTTACTAGGACAACAGAGTCTTCCTGGAGGTAGTGTTCCGAGCTTTTAAATTAGAGTGCAATGTGCTGGGACAAGCCCCCAGAAGTTTATGTCTCCTTACTTATGTTTGTTTTTTAAATTTAATTTGTATTTTTTATTGGAGTAAATTTGATTAGAGTGTTTTGATTGTCTGGCTGTACAGAATCTGTTCAATGATTCATACATATGTCTGTTCATCTTCGGATCCTGTTACCATGTATGTGATTACAGAATGTATATTTTGCAGGTATTGGTGATTATATAATTCATATCATTTATATGTTATATGTTTATATACATTTAACTTATATTAGTATATGTATGTTAACCCGATAGTCCTAATTTACCCATCCCCCCACCTTTCATTTTGGCTAACCATTAGTTTATTTGATAAGTCTGTGAGTGTCTTTTTCTGTGGAAATATGTCCATTGGTAGCAATCTTAGGATAACATGTATAAATGATATCATAGGATATTTGTCATACCCTTTTGACTTACTTAACCTTATATGATTATTTCTAGGCTCAACTCTAGTCCTGAAAACGGCATTGTTCATTTTTTTCCAGAGGCTACTATTCCATTTGGTACGTATACCATTTCTTCTTTGTCCATTCATCTGTTTATGGTCCTTTTTTTTGCTTCCATGTCTTGGCTATTTCAATATTGTTGCAGTGCACATTTGCCTGCCTCTGTCTTTCCGAATCCGGTGGTCTTAGGTTATAGGCCCAAAAGGTGCCCTGCCGCATCATATGGTAGCTCAATGTTTACCTTTTCAAGCAGCTCGATTCAGTTTGCGTTACTGCTGTTACCGCTTTACATCCAAACAGCAGCTAGAAGGTACACAGTTCTCTAAAACCCCTTCAGCATTTATAGTTTGTAGACTTTTTGCTGATGGTCATGACTGGTGTGAGCTGAAACCTTTTTGGAGGTTGGATACGCATGTGGCTAATAATTCCTTATGCTGAGCTTTAGGCATGTCCTTTTTTTCTTTTCCTTTTTTTTTAAAGAGTGAGTACAACTTCCGTACTCTTATTGACTTCTTGAAAATTTCTCATGTGTTGAATTTTCTTGCCAATTCCCTACCCCAGGGCATTTTTTGAGGGCCTGTGTCTTTTACAGCCCTGCAGTCCTTGTGACTATATAAGCAACCATTGGCACTGGGTTTAAAGCTACTGTTGTGGGAAGCAGCCACAAGGCGGCAGCATTATTACGTTCTCAAGTCTTGTTACTAGGACAACACAGTCTTCCTGGAGGTAGTGTTCCGAGCTTGTAAATTAGAGTGCAATGTGCTGGGACAAGCCCCCAAAAGTTTATGTCTCCTAACTTATGTTTGTTTTTTAAATTTAATTTCTATTTCTTATCGGAGTAAATTTGATTAGAGTGTTTTGATTGTCTGGCTGTACAGAATCTGCTCAATGATTCATACATATGTCTGTTCATCTTCGGATCCTGTTACCCTGTATGTGATTACAGAATGTATATTTTGAAGGTATTGGTGAATATATAATTCATATCATTTATATGTTATATGTTTATATACATTTCACATACATTAGTATATGTATGTTAACCCCATAGTCCTAATTTACCCATCCTCCCACCTTTCATTTTGGCTAACCATTAGTTTATATGATAAGTCTGTGAGTGTCTTTTTCTGTGGAAATATGTTCATTGGTAGCAGTCTTAGGATAACATGTATAAATGATATCATAGGATATTTGTCATACCCTTTTGACTTACTTAACCTTATATGATTATTTCTAGGCTCAACTCTAGTCCTGAAAACAGCATTGTTCATTTTTTTCCAGAGGCTACTATTCCATTTGGTACGTATACCATTTCGTCTTTGTCCATTCATCTGTTTATGGACCTTTTTTTGCTTCCATGTCTTGGCTATTTCAGTATTGTTGCAGTGCACATTTGCCTGCCTCTGTCTTTCCGATTCTGGTGGTCTTAGGTTATAGGCCCAAAAGGTGCCCTGCCGCATCGTATGGTAACTCAATTGTTACCTTTTCAAGCAGCTCCATTCAGTTTGCATTAGTGGTATTACTTCTTTACATCCCACCAGCAGCTAGAAGGTACACATTCCTCTAAAACCCCTTCAGCATTTATAGTTTGTAGACTTTTTGATGATGGTCATGACTGGTGTTACCTGAAACCTTTTTGAATTTGAATTTGCATGTGGCTAATAATTCCTTATACTGAGCTTTAGGCATGTCATTTTTTTCTTTTCCTTTTGTTTTAAAGAGTGAGTACAACTTCCCTCCTCTTATTGACTTCTTGAAAAGTTTCTCATGTGTTGAATTTTTTTGCCTATTCCCGACCCCAGGGCATTTTTTGAAGGCAGGTGTCATTTAGAGCCCTTCAGTCCTTGTGACTATTAAGCAACCTTTGGCACTGGGTTTAAAGCTGCTGTTGTGGGAAACAGCCACAAGGCGGCAGCATTATTACGTTCTCAACTCTTGTTACTAGGGCAACAGAGTCTTCCTGGAGGTAGTTTTCCAAGGTTGTAAATTAGAGTGGAATGTGCTGGGACAAGCCCCCAGAAGTTTATGTCTCGTAACTTATGTTTGCTTTTTAAATTTAATTTCTATTTCTTATCGGAGTAAATTTGATTAGAGTGTTTTGATTGTCTGGCTGTACAGAATCTGCTCAATGATTCATACATATGTCTGTTCATCTTCGAACCTGTTAGCATGTATGTGATTAGAGAATGTATATTTTAAAGGTATTGGTGATTATATAATTTATATAGTTCATATGTTATATGTTTATATACATTTAACATACATTAGTATATGTATGTTAACCCCATAGTCCTAATTTACCCATCCTCCCACCTTTCATTTTGGCTAGCCATTAGCTTATTTGATAAGTCTGTGAGTGTCTTTTCCTGTGGAAATATGTTCATTGGTAGCAATCTTAGGATAACATGTATAAATGATGTCATAGGTTATTTGTCATACCCTTTTGACTTACTTAACCTTATATGATTATTTCTAGGCTCAACTGTAGTCCTGAAAACGGCATTGTTCATTTTTTTCCCGAGGCTACTATTCCATTTGGTACGTATCCCACTTCGTCTTTGTCCATTCATCTGTTTATGGACCTTTTTTTTTGCTTCCATGTCTTGGCTATTTCAATATTGTTGCAATGCACATTTGCCTGCCTCTCTCTTTCCGAACCTGGTGGTCTTAGGTTATAGGCCCAAAAGGTGCCCTGCCGCACCATATGGTAACTCAATTTTTACCTTTTCAAGCGGCTCGATTCAGTTTGCGTTACTGCTGTTACCACTTTACATCCCACCAGCAGCTAGAAGGTACACACTTCTCTAAAACCCCTTCAGCATTTATTGTTTGTAGACTTTTTGCTGATGGTCATGACTGGAGTGAGCTGAAACCTTTTTGAATTTGAATTTGCATGTGGCTAATAATTCCTTATACTGAGCTTTAGGCATGTCCTTTTTTTCTTTTCCTTTTTTTTTTAAAGAGTGAGTACAACTTCCCTCCTCTTATTGACTTCTTGGAAATTTCTCATGTGTTGAATGTTCTTGCCAATTCCCTACCCCAGGGCATATTTTGAGGGCTTGTGTCATTTACAGCCCTGCAGTCCTTGTGACTATATAAGCAATCATTGGCACTGGGTTTAAAGTGCTGTTGTGGGAAGCAGCCACATGGCGGCAGCATTATTGCGTTCTCAAGTCTTGTTACTAGGAGAACAGAGTCTTCCTGGAGGTAGTGTTCTGAGCTTGTAAATTAGAGTGCAATGTGCTGGGACAAGCCCCCACAAGTTTATGTCTCCTAACTTATGTTTGTTTTTTTAAATTTAATTTCTATTTCTTATCGGAGTAAATTTGATTAGAGTGTTTTGATTGTCTGGCTGTACAGAATCTGCTCAATTATTCATACATATGTCTGTTCATCTTCGGATCCTGTTACCATGTATGTGATCACAGCATATATATTTTGAAGGTATTGGTGATTATATAATTCATATTGTTTATATGTTATATGTTTATATACATTTAACTTACATTAGTATATGTATGTTAACCCCATAGTCCTAACTTACCCATCCCCCCAACTTTCATTTTGGCTAACCATTAGTTTATTTGATAAGTCTGTGAGTGTCTTTTTCTGTGGAAATATGTTCATTGGTAGCAATCTTAAGAAAACTTGTATAAATGATATCATAGGATATTTGTCATACCCTTTTGACTTACTTAACCTTATATGATTTTTTCTAGGCTCAACTGTAGTCCTGAAAACAGCATTGTTCATTTTTCTCCCGAGGCTACTATTCCATTCTGTCCGTATACCACTTCTTCTTTGTCCATTCACCTGTTTATGGACCTTTTTTTTGCTTCCATGTCTTTGCTATTTCAGTATTGTTGCAGTGCACATTTGCCTGCCTCTGTCTTTCCGATTCTGGTGGTCTTAGGTTATAGGCCCAAAAGGTGCCCTGCCGCATCATATGGTAGCTCAATTTTTACGTTTTCAAGCAGCTCGATTCAGTTTGCATTAGTGCTGTTACGACTTTATATCCCACCAGCAGCTAGAAGGTACACACTTCTCTAAAACCCCTTCAGCATTTATAGTTTGTAGACTTTTTGCTGATGGTCATGACTGGTGTGAGCTGAAACCTTTTTGGAGGTTGGATACGCATGTGGCTAATAATTCCTTATGCTGAGCTTTAGGCATGTCCTATTTTTTCTTTTCCTTTTTTTTAAAAAGAGTGAGTACAACTTCCCTCCTCTTATTGATTTCTTGAAAAGTTTCTTATGTGTTGAATTTTCTTGCCTATTCCCTACCCCAGGGCATTTTTTGAGTGCCTGTGTCATTTACAACCGTACAGTCCTTGTGACTATATAAGCAACCATTGGCACTGGGTTTAAAGGTGCTGTTTTTGGAGAAAGCCACAAGGCGGCAGCATTATTACGTTCTCAAGTCTTGTTACTAGGACAACAGAGTCTTCCTGGAGGTAGTGTTCCGAGCTTTTAAATTAGAGTGCAATGTGCTGGGACAAGCCCCCAGAAGTTTATGTCTCCTTACTTATGTTTGTTTTTTAAATTTAATTTGTATTTTTTATTGGAGTAAATTTGATTAGAGTGTTTTGATTGTCTGGCTGTACAGAATCTGTTCAATGATTCATACATATGTCTGTTCATCTTCGGATCCTGTTACCATGTATGTGATTACAGAATGTATATTTTGCAGGTATTGGTGATTATATAATTCATATCATTTATATGTTATATGTTTATATACATTTAACTTATATTAGTATATGTATGTTAACCCGATAGTCCTAATTTACCCATCCCCCCACCTTTCATTTTGGCTAACCATTAGTTTATTTGATAAGTCTGTGAGTGTCTTTTTCTGTGGAAATATGTCCATTGGTAGCAATCTTAGGATAACATGTATAAATGATATCATAGGATATTTGTCATACCCTTTTGACTTACTTAACCTTATATGATTATTTCTAGGCTCAACTCTAGTCCTGAAAACGGCATTGTTCATTTTTTTCCAGAGGCTACTATTCCATTTGGTACGTATACCATTTCTTCTTTGTCCATTCATCTGTTTATGGACCTTTTTTTTGCTTCCATGTCTTGGCTATTTCAATATTGTTGCAGTGCACATTTGCCTGCCTCTGTCTTTCCGAATCCGGTGGTCTTAGGTTATAGGCCCAAAAGGTGCCCTGCCGCATCATATGGTAGCTCAATGTTTACCTTTTCAAGCAGCTCGATTCAGTTTGCGTTACTGCTGTTACCGCTTTACATCCAAACAGCAGCTAGAAGGTACACAGTTCTCTAAAACCCCTTCAGCATTTATAGTTTGTAGACTTTTTGCTGATGGTCATGACTGGTGTGAGCTGAAACCTTTTTGGAGGTTGGATACGCATGTGGCTAATAATTCCTTATGCTGAGCTTTAGGCATGTCCTTTTTTTCTTTTCCTTTTTTTTTAAAGAGTGAGTACAACTTCCGTACTCTTATTGACTTCTTGAAAATTTCTCATGTGTTGAATTTTCTTGCCAATTCCCTACCCCAGGGCATTTTTTGAGGGCCTGTGTCTTTTACAGCCCTGCAGTCCTTGTGACTATATAAGCAACCATTGGCACTGGGTTTAAAGCTACTGTTGTGGGAAGCAGCCACAAGGCGGCAGCATTATTACGTTCTCAAGTCTTGTTACTAGGACAACACAGTCTTCCTGGAGGTAGTGTTCCGAGCTTGTAAATTAGAGTGCAATGTGCTGGGACAAGCCCCCAAAAGTTTATGTCTCCTAACTTATGTTTGTTTTTTAAATTTAATTTCTATTTCTTATCGGAGTAAATTTGATTAGAGTGTTTTGATTGTCTGGCTGTACAGAATCTGCTCAATGATTCATACATATGTCTGTTCATCTTCGGATCCTGTTACCCTGTATGTGATTACAGAATGTATATTTTGAAGGTATTGGTGAATATATAATTCATATCATTTATATGTTATATGTTTATATACATTTCACATACATTAGTATATGTATGTTAACCCCATAGTCCTAATTTACCCATCCTCCCACCTTTCATTTTGGCTAACCATTAGTTTATATGATAAGTCTGTGAGTGTCTTTTTCTGTGGAAATATGTTCATTGGTAGCAGTCTTAGGATAACATGTATAAATGATATCATAGGATATTTGTCATACCCTTTTGACTTACTTAACCTTATATGATTATTTCTAGGCTCAACTCTAGTCCTGAAAACAGCATTGTTCATTTTTTTCCAGAGGCTACTATTCCATTTGGTACGTATACCATTTCGTCTTTGTCCATTCATCTGTTTATGGACCTTTTTTTGCTTCCATGTCTTGGCTATTTCAGTATTGTTGCAGTGCACATTTGCCTGCCTCTGTCTTTCCGATTCTGGTGGTCTTAGGTTATAGGCCCAAAAGGTGCCCTGCCGCATCGTATGGTAACTCAATTGTTACCTTTTCAAGCAGCTCCATTCAGTTTGCATTAGTGGTATTACTTCTTTACATCCCACCAGCAGCTAGAAGGTACACATTCCTCTAAAACCCCTTCAGCATTTATAGTTTGTAGACTTTTTGATGATGGTCATGACTGGTGTTACCTGAAACCTTTTTGAATTTGAATTTGCATGTGGCTAATAATTCCTTATACTGAGCTTTAGGCATGTCATTTTTTTCTTTTCCTTTTGTTTTAAAGAGTGAGTACAACTTCCCTCCTCTTATTGACTTCTTGAAAAGTTTCTCATGTGTTGAATTTTTTTGCCTATTCCCTACCCCAGGGCATTTTTTGAAGGCAGGTGTCATTTAGAGCCCTTCAGTCCTTGTGACTATTAAGCAACCTTTGGCACTGGGTTTAAAGCTGCTGTTGTGGGAAACAGCCACAAGGCGGCAGCATTATTACGTTCTCAACTCTTGTTACTAGGGCAACAGAGTCTTCCTGGAGGTAGTTTTCCAAGGTTGTAAATTAGAGTGGAATGTGCTGGGACAAGCCCCCAGAAGTTTATGTCTCCTAACTTATGTTTGCTTTTTAAATTTAATTTCTATTTCTTATCGGAGTAAATTTGATTAGAGTGTTTTGATTGGCTGTACAGAATCTGCTCAATGATTCATACATATATCTGTTCATCTTCGGAACCTCTTATCATGTATGTGATTACAGAATGTATATTTTAAAGGTTTGGTGATTATATATTTTATATAGTTCATATGTTATATGTTTATATACATTTAACATACATTAGTATATGTATGTTAACCCCATAGTCCTAATTTACCCATCCTCCCACCTTTCATTTTGGCTAACCATTAGTTTATTTGATAAGTCTGTGAGTGTCTTTTTTTGTGGAAATATGTTCATTGGTAGCAATCTTAGGATAACATGTATAAATGATATCATAGGATATTTGTCATACCCTTTTCACTAACTTACCCTTATATGACTATTTCTAGTCTCAACTGTAGTTCTGAAAACGGCATTGTTCATATTTTTCCCGAGGCTACTCTTCCATTCTGTCCATATACCACTTCTTCTTTGTCCATTCACCTGTTTATGGACCATTTTTTGCTTCCATGTCTTGGGTATTTCAGTATTGTTGCAGTGCACATTTGCATGCCTCTGTATTTCCGATTTTGGTGGTCTTAGGTTATAGGCCCAAAAGGTGCCCTGCCGCATCATATGGTAACTCAATTTTTACCTTTTCAAGCAGCTCCATTCAGTATGCATTAGTGCTGTTACCACTTTACATCCCACCAGCAGCTAGAATGTACACAATTCTCTAAAACCCTTTCAGCATTTATAGTTTGTAGACTTTTTGCTGATGGTCATGACTGGTGTCACCTGAAACCTTTTTGAATTTGAATTTGCATGTGGCTAATAATTCCTTATACTGAGCTTTAGGCATGTCCTTTTTTTTTCTTTTCCTTTTTTTTTAAAGAGTGAGTACAACTTCCCTCCTCTTATTGACTTCTTGAAAAGTTACTCATGTGTTGAATTTTCTTGCCAATTCCATACCCCAGGGCATTTTTTGTAGGCCTGTGTCTTTTACAGCCCTGCAGTCCTTGTGACTATATA
Organism: Balaenoptera physalus; assembly: GCF_965194825.1. NCBI lineage: Eukaryota > Metazoa > Chordata > Mammalia > Artiodactyla > Balaenopteridae > Balaenoptera > Balaenoptera physalus. The sequence continues at coordinate 39,768 of NW_028126580.1, forward strand.
AGCAACCATTGGCACTGGGTTTAAAGCTACTGTTGTGGGAAGCAGCCACAAGGCGGCAGCATTATTACGTTCTCAAGTCTTGTTACTAGGACAACACAGTCTTCCTGGAGGTAGTGTTCCGAGCTTGTAAATTAGAGTGCAATGTGCTGGGACAAGCCCCCAGAAGTTTATGTCTCCAAACTTATGTTTGTTTTTTAAATTTAATTTCTATTTCTTATCGGAGTAAATTTGATTAGAGTGTTGTGGTTTTCTGGCTGTACAGAATCTGCTCAATGATTCATACATATGTCTGTTCATCTTCGAACCTGTTAGCATGTATGTGATTACAGAATGTATATTTTAAAGGTATTGGTGATTATATAATTTATATATTTCATATGTTATATGTTTATATACATTTAACATACATTAGTATATGTATTTTAACCCCATTGTCCTAATTTACCCATCCTCCCACCTTTCATTTTGGCTAGCCATTAGTTTATTTGATAAGTCTGTCAGTGTCTTTTTCTGTGGAAATATGTTCATTGGTAGCAATCTTAGGATAACATGTATAAATGATGTCATAGGATATTTGTCATACCCTTTTGACTTACTTAACCTTATATGATTATTTCTAGGCTCAACTGTAGTCCTGAAAACGGCATTGTTCATTTTTTTCCCGAGGCTACTATTCCATTTGGTACGTATCCCACTTCGTCTTTGTCCATTCATCTGTTTATGGACCTTTTTTTTTGCTTCCATGTCTTTGCTATTTCAGTATTGTTGCAGTGCACATTTGCCTGCCTCTGTCTTTCCGATTCTGGTGGTCTTAGGTTATAGGCCCAAAAGGTGCCCTGCCGCATCATATGGTAGCTCAATTTTTACGTTTTCAAGCAGCTCGATTCAGTTTGCATTAGTGCTGTTACGACTTTATATCCCACCAGCAGCTAGAAGGTACACACTTCTCTAAAACCCCTTCAGCATTTATAGTTTGTAGACTTTTTGCTGATGGTCATGACTGGTGTGAGCTGAAACCTTTTTGGAGGTTGGATACGCATGTGGCTAATAATTCCTTATGCTGAGCTTTAGGCATGTCCTATTTTTTCTTTTCCTTTTTTTTAAAAAGAGTGAGTACAACTTCCCTCCTCTTATTGATTTCTTGAAAAGTTTCTTATGTGTTGAATTTTCTTGCCTATTCCCTACCCCAGGGCATTTTTTGAGTGCCTGTGTCATTTACAACCGTACAGTCCTTGTGACTATATAAGCAACCATTGGCACTGGGTTTAAAGGTGCTGTTTTTGGAGAAAGCCACAAGGCGGCAGCATTATTACGTTCTCAAGTCTTGTTACTAGGACAACAGAGTCTTCCTGGAGGTAGTGTTCCGAGCTTTTAAATTAGAGTGCAATGTGCTGGGACAAGCCCCCAGAAGTTTATGTCTCCTTACTTATGTTTGTTTTTTAAATTTAATTTGTATTTTTTATTGGAGTAAATTTGATTAGAGTGTTTTGATTGTCTGGCTGTACAGAATCTGTTCAATGATTCATACATATGTCTGTTCATCTTCGGATCCTGTTACCATGTATGTGATTACAGAATGTATATTTTGCAGGTATTGGTGATTATATAATTCATATCATTTATATGTTATATGTTTATATACATTTAACTTATATTAGTATATGTATGTTAACCCGATAGTCCTAATTTACCCATCCCCCCACCTTTCATTTTGGCTAACCATTAGTTTATTTGATAAGTCTGTGAGTGTCTTTTTCTGTGGAAATATGTCCATTGGTAGCAATCTTAGGATAACATGTATAAATGATATCATAGGATATTTGTCATACCCTTTTGACTTACTTAACCTTATATGATTATTTCTAGGCTCAACTCTAGTCCTGAAAACGGCATTGTTCATTTTTTTCCAGAGGCTACTATTCCATTTGGTACGTATACCATTTCTTCTTTGTCCATTCATCTGTTTATGGTCCTTTTTTTTGCTTCCATGTCTTGGCTATTTCAATATTGTTGCAGTGCACATTTGCCTGCCTCTGTCTTTCCGAATCCGGTGGTCTTAGGTTATAGGCCCAAAAGGTGCCCTGCCGCATCATATGGTAGCTCAATGTTTACCTTTTCAAGCAGCTCGATTCAGTTTGCGTTACTGCTGTTACCGCTTTACATCCAAACAGCAGCTAGAAGGTACACAGTTCTCTAAAACCCCTTCAGCATTTATAGTTTGTAGACTTTTTGCTGATGGTCATGACTGGTGTGAGCTGAAACCTTTTTGGAGGTTGGATACGCATGTGGCTAATAATTCCTTATGCTGAGCTTTAGGCATGTCCTTTTTTTCTTTTCCTTTTTTTTTAAAGAGTGAGTACAACTTCCGTACTCTTATTGACTTCTTGAAAATTTCTCATGTGTTGAATTTTCTTGCCAATTCCCTACCCCAGGGCATTTTTTGAGGGCCTGTGTCTTTTACAGCCCTGCAGTCCTTGTGACTATATAAGCAACCATTGGCACTGGGTTTAAAGCTACTGTTGTGGGAAGCAGCCACAAGGCGGCAGCATTATTACGTTCTCAAGTCTTGTTACTAGGACAACACAGTCTTCCTGGAGGTAGTGTTCCGAGCTTGTAAATTAGAGTGCAATGTGCTGGGACAAGCCCCCAAAAGTTTATGTCTCCTAACTTATGTTTGTTTTTTAAATTTAATTTCTATTTCTTATCGGAGTAAATTTGATTAGAGTGTTTTGATTGTCTGGCTGTACAGAATCTGCTCAATGATTCATACATATGTCTGTTCATCTTCGGATCCTGTTACCCTGTATGTGATTACAGAATGTATATTTTGAAGGTATTGGTGAATATATAATTCATATCATTTATATGTTATATGTTTATATACATTTCACATACATTAGTATATGTATGTTAACCCCATAGTCCTAATTTACCCATCCTCCCACCTTTCATTTTGGCTAACCATTAGTTTATATGATAAGTCTGTGAGTGTCTTTTTCTGTGGAAATATGTTCATTGGTAGCAGTCTTAGGATAACATGTATAAATGATATCATAGGATATTTGTCATACCCTTTTGACTTACTTAACCTTATATGATTATTTCTAGGCTCAACTCTAGTCCTGAAAACAGCATTGTTCATTTTTTTCCAGAGGCTACTATTCCATTTGGTACGTATACCATTTCGTCTTTGTCCATTCATCTGTTTATGGACCTTTTTTTGCTTCCATGTCTTGGCTATTTCAGTATTGTTGCAGTGCACATTTGCCTGCCTCTGTCTTTCCGATTCTGGTGGTCTTAGGTTATAGGCCCAAAAGGTGCCCTGCCGCATCGTATGGTAACTCAATTGTTACCTTTTCAAGCAGCTCCATTCAGTTTGCATTAGTGGTATTACTTCTTTACATCCCACCAGCAGCTAGAAGGTACACATTCCTCTAAAACCCCTTCAGCATTTATAGTTTGTAGACTTTTTGATGATGGTCATGACTGGTGTTACCTGAAACCTTTTTGAATTTGAATTTGCATGTGGCTAATAATTCCTTATACTGAGCTTTAGGCATGTCATTTTTTTCTTTTCCTTTTGTTTTAAAGAGTGAGTACAACTTCCCTCCTCTTATTGACTTCTTGAAAAGTTTCTCATGTGTTGAATTTTTTTGCCTATTCCCTACCCCAGGGCATTTTTTGAAGGCAGGTGTCATTTAGAGCCCTTCAGTCCTTGTGACTATTAAGCAACCTTTGGCACTGGGTTTAAAGCTGCTGTTGTGGGAAACAGCCACAAGGCGGCAGCATTATTACGTTCTCAACTCTTCTTACTAGGGCAACAGAGTCTTCCTGGAGGTAGTTTTCCAAGGTTGTAAATTAGAGTGGAATGTGCTGGGACAAGCCCCCAGAAGTTTATGTCTCCTAACTTATGTTTGCTTTTTAAATTTAATTTCTATTTCTTATCGGAGTAAATTTGATTAGAGTGTTTTGATTGGCTGTACAGAATCTGCTCAATGATTCATACATATATCTGTTCATCTTCGGAACCTCTTATCATGTATGTGATTACAGAATGTATATTTTAAAGGTTTGGTGATTATATATTTTATATAGTTCATATGTTATATGTTTATATACATTTAACATACATTAGTATATGTATGTTAACCCCATAGTCCTAATTTACCCATCCTCCCACCTTTCATTTTGGCTAACCATTAGTTTATTTGATAAGTCTGTGAGTGTCTTTTTTTGTGGAAATATGTTCATTGGTAGCAATCTTAGGATAACATGTATAAATGATATCATAGGATATTTGTCATACCCTTTTCACTAACTTACCCTTATATGACTATTTCTAGTCTCAACTGTAGTTCTGAAAACGGCATTGTTCATATTTTTCCCGAGGCTACTCTTCCATTCTGTCCATATACCACTTCTTCTTTGTCCATTCACCTGTTTATGGACCATTTTTTGCTTCCATGTCTTGGGTATTTCAGTATTGTTGCAGTGCACATTTGCATGCCTCTGTATTTCCGATTTTGGTGGTCTTAGGTTATAGGCCCAAAAGGTGCCCTGCCGCATCATATGGTAACTCAATTTTTACCTTTTCAAGCAGCTCCATTCAGTATGCATTAGTGCTGTTACCACTTTACATCCCACCAGCAGCTAGAATGTACACAATTCTCTAAAACCCTTTCAGCATTTATAGTTTGTAGACTTTTTGCTGATGGTCATGACTGGTGTCACCTGAAACCTTTTTGAATTTGAATTTGCATGTGGCTAATAATTCCTTATACTGAGCTTTAGGCATGTCCTTTTTTTTTCTTTTCCTTTTTTTTTAAAGAGTGAGTACAACTTCCCTCCTCTTATTGACTTCTTGAAAAGTTACTCATGTGTTGAATTTTCTTGCCAATTCCATACCCCAGGGCATTTTTTGTAGGCCTGTGTCTTTTACAGCCCTGCAGTCCTTGTGACTATATAAGCAACCATTGGCACTGGGTTTAAAGCTACTGTTGTGGGAAGCAGCCACAAGGCGGCAGCATTATTACGTTCTCAAGTCTTGTTACTAGGACAACACAGTCTTCCTGGAGGTAGTGTTCCGAGCTTGTAAATTAGAGTGCAATGTGCTGGGACAAGCCCCCAGAAGTTTATGTCTCCAAACTTATGTTTGTTTTTTAAATTTAATTTCTATTTCTTATCGGAGTAAATTTGATTAGAGTGTTGTGGTTTTCTGGCTGTACAGAATCTGCTCAATGATTCATACATATGTCTGTTCATCTTCGAACCTGTTAGCATGTATGTGATTACAGAATGTATATTTTAAAGGTATTGGTGATTATATAATTTATATATTTCATATGTTATATGTTTATATACATTTAACATACATTAGTATATGTATTTTAACCCCATTGTCCTAATTTACCCATCCTCCCACCTTTCATTTTGGCTAGCCATTAGTTTATTTGATAAGTCTGTCAGTGTCTTTTTCTGTGGAAATATGTTCATTGGTAGCAATCTTAGGATAACATGTATAAATGATGTCATAGGATATTTGTCATACCCTTTTGACTTACTTAACCTTATATGATTATTTCTAGGCTCAACTGTAGTCCTGAAAACGGCATTGTTCATTTTTTTCCCGAGGCTACTATTCCATTTGGTACGTATCCCACTTCGTCTTTGTCCATTCATCTGTTTATGGACCTTTTTTTTTGCTTCCATGTCTTTGCTATTTCAGTATTGATGCAGTGCACATTTGCCTGCCTCTGTCTTTCCGATTCTGGTGGTCTTAGGTTATAGGCCCAAAAGGTGCCCTGCCGCATCATATGGTAGCTCAATTTTTACGTTTTCAAGCAGCTCGATTCAGTTTGCATTAGTGCTGTTACGACTTTATATCCCACCAGCAGCTAGAAGGTACACACTTCTCTAAAACCCCTTCAGCATTTATAGTTTGTAGACTTTTTGCTGATGGTCATGACTGGTGTGAGCTGAAACCTTTTTGGAGGTTGGATACGCATGTGGCTAATAATTCCTTATGCTGAGCTTTAGGCATGTCCTATTTTTTCTTTTCCTTTTTTTTAAAATGAGTGAGTACAACTTCCCTCCTCTTATTGATTTCTTGAAAAGTTTCTTATGTGTTGAATTTTCTTGCCTATTCCCTACCCCAGGGCATTTTTTGAGTGCCTGTGTCATTTACAACCGTGCAGTCCTTGTGACTATATAAGCAACCATTGGCACTGGGTTTAAAGGTGCTGTTTTTGGAGACAGCCACAAGGCGGCAGCATTATTACGTTCTCAAGTCTTGTTACTAGGACAACAGAGTCTTCCTGGAGGTAGTGTTCCGAGCTTTTAAATTAGAGTGCAATGTGCTGGGACAAGCCCCCAGAAGTTTATGTCTCCTTACTTATGTTTGTTTTTTAAATTTAATTTGTATTTTTTATCGGAGTAAATTTGATTAGAGTGTTTTGATTGTCTGGCTGTACAGAATCTGTTCAATGATTCATACATATGTCTGTTCATCTTCGGATCCTGTTACCATGTATGTGATCACAGAATATATATTTTGAAGGTATTGGTGATTATATAATTCATATCGTTTATATGTTATATGTTTATATACATTTAACTTACATTAGTATATGTATGTTAACCCCATAGTCCTAACTTACCCATCCCCCCACCTTTCATTTTGGCTAAACATTAGTTTATTTGATAAGTCTGTGAGTGTCTTTTTCTGTGGAAATATGTTCATTGGTAGCAATCTTAAGAAAACTTGTATAAATGATATCATAGGATATTTGTCATACCCTTTTGACTCACTTAACCTTATATGATTTTTTCTAGGCTCAACTGTAGTCCTGAAAACAGCATTGTTCATTTTTCTCCCGAGGCTACTATTCCATTCTGTCCGTATACCACTTCTTCTTTGTCCATTCATCTGTTTATGGACCTTTTTTTTGCTTCCATATCTTGGCTATTTCAGTATTGTTGCAGTGCATATTTGCCTGCCTCTGTCTTTCCAATTTTGGTGGTCTTAGGTTATAGGCCCAAAAGGTGCCCTGCCCCATCATTTGGTAGCTCAATTTTTACCTTTTCAAGCAGCTCGATTCAGTTTGCGTTAGTGCTGTTTCCACTTTACATCCCACCAGCAGCTAGAAGGTACACAGATCTCTAAAACCCCTTCAGCATTTATAGTTTGTAGACATTTTGCTGATGGTAATGACTGGTGTGAGCTGAAACCTTTTTGAATTTGAATTTGTATGTGGCTAATAATTCCTTATACTAAGCTTTAGGCATGTCCTTTTTTTTCTTTTCCTTTTTTTTTTAAAGAGTGAGTACAACTTCCCTCCTCTTATTGACTTCTTGGAAATTTCTCATGTGTTGAATGTTCTTGCCAATTCCCTACCCCAGGGCATATTTTGAGGGCTTGTGTCATTTACAGCCCTGCAGTCCTTGTGACTATATAAGCAATCATTGGCACTGGGTTTAAAGTGCTGTTGTGGGAAGCAGCCACAAGGCGGCAGCATTATTGCGTTCTCAAGTCTTGTTACTAGGAGAACAGAGTCTTCCTGGGGGTAGTGTTCTGAGCTTGTAAATTAGAGTGCAATGTGCTGGGACAAGCCCCCAGAAGTTTATGTCTCCTAACTTATGTTTTTTTTTTAAATTTAATTTCTATTTCTTATCGGAGTAAATTTGATTAGAGTGTTTTGATTGTCTGGCTGTACAGAATCTGCTCAATGATTCATACATATGTCTGTTCATCTTCGGATCCTGTTACCATGTATGTGATCACAGAATATATATTTTGAAGGTATTGGTGATTATATAATTCATATCGTTTATATGTTATATGTTTATATACATTTAACTTACATTAGTATATGTATGTTAACCCCATAGTCCTAACTTACCCATCCCCCCACCTTTCATTTTGGCTAACCATTAGTTTATTTGATAAGTCTGTGAGTGTCTTTTTCTGTGGAAATATGTTCATTGGTAGCAATCTTAAGAAAACTTGTATAAATGATATCATAGGATATTTGTCATACCCTTTTGACTTACTTAACCTTATATGATTTTTTCTAGGCTCAACTGTAGTCCTGAAAACAGCATTGTTCATTTTTCTCCCGAGGCTACTATTCCATTCTGTCCGTATACCACTTCTTCTTTGTCCATTCATCTGTTTATGGACCTTTTTTTTGCTTCCATATCTTGGCTATTTCAGTATTGTTGCAGTGCACATTTGCCTGCCTCTGTCTTTCCGATTCTGGTGGTCTTAGGTTATAGGCCCAAAAGGTGCCCTGCCGCATCATATGGTAGCTCAATTTTTACGTTTTCAAGCAGCTCGATTCAGTTTGCATTAGTGATGTTACGACTTTATATCCCACCAGCAGCTAGAAGGTACACACTTCTCTAAAACCCCATCAGCATTTATAGTTTGTAGGCTTTTTGCTGATGGTCATGACTGGTGTGAGCTGAAACCTTTTTGGAGGTTGGATACGCATGTGGCTAATAATTCCTTATGCTGAGCTTTAGGCATGTCCTATTTTTTCTTTTCCTTTTTTTTAAAAAGAGTGAGTACAACTTCCCTCCTCTTATTGATTTCTTGAAAAGTTTCTTATGTGTTGAATTTTCTTGCCTATTCCCTACCCCAGGGCATTTTTTGAGTGCCTGTGTCATTTACAACCGTGCAGTCCTTGTGACTATATAAGCAACCATTGGCCCTGGGTTTCAAGGTGCTGTTTTTGGAGACAGCCACAAGGCGGCAGCATTATTACGTTCTCAAGTCTTGTTACTAGGACAACAGAGTCTTCCTGGAGGTAGTGTTCCGAGCTTTTAAATTAGAGTGCAATGTGCTGGGACAAGCCCCCAGAAGTTTATGTCTCCTTACTTATGTTTGTTTTTTAAATTTAATTTGTATTTTTTATCGGAGTAAATTTGATTAAAGTGTTTTGATTGTGTGGCTGTACAAAATCTGTTCAATGATTCACACATATGTCTGTTCATCTTCGGATCCTGTTACCATGTATGTGATTACAGAATGTATATTTTGAAGGTATTGGTGATTATATAATTCATATCATTTATATGTTATATGTTTATATACATTTAACTTATATTAGTATATGTATGTTAACCCCATAGTCCTAATTTACCCATCCTCCCACCTTTCATTTTGGCTAACCATTAGTTTATTTGATAAGTCTGTGAGTGTCTTTTTCTGTGGAAATATGTTCATTGGTAGCAATCTTAGGAAAACTTGTATAAATAATATCATAGGATATTTGTAATACCCTTTTGTCTTACTTAACCTTATATGATTATTTCTAGTCTCAACTCTAGTCCTGAAAACGGCATTGTTCATTTTTTTCCCGAGGCTACTCTTCCATTCTGTCCATATACCACTTCTTCTTTGTCCATTCACCTGTTTATGGACCTTTTTTTTGCTTCCATGTCTTTGCTATTTCAGTATTGTTGCAGTGCACATTTGCCTGCCTCTGTCTTTCCGATTCTGGTGGTCTTAGGTTATAGGCCCAAAAGGTGCCCTGCCGCATCATATGGTAGCTCAATTTTTACGTTTTCAAGCAGCTCGATTCAGTTTGCATTAGTGCTGTTACGACTTTATATCCCACCAGCAGCTAGAAGGTACACACTTCTCTAAAACCCCTTCAGCATTTATAGTTTGTAGACTTTTTGCTGATGGTCATGACTGGTGTGAGCTGAAACCTTTTTGGAGGTTGGATACGCATGTGGCTAATAATTCCTTATGCTGAGCTTTAGGCATGTCCTATTTTTTCTTTTCCTTTTTTTTAAAATGAGTGAGTACAACTTCCCTCCTCTTATTGATTTCTTGAAAAGTTTCTTATGTGTTGAATTTTCTTGCCTATTCCCTACCCCAGGGCATTTTTTGAGTGCCTGTGTCATTTACAACCGTACAGTCCTTGTGACTATATAAGCAACCATTGGCACTGGGTTTAAAGGTGCTGTTTTTGGAGACAGCCACAAGGCGGCAGCATTATTACGTTCTCAAGTCTTGTTACTAGGAGAACAGAGTCTTCCTGGAGGTAGTGTTCCGAGCTTTTAAATTAGAGTGCAATGTGCTGGGACAAGCGCCCAGAAGTTTATGTCTCCTTACTTATGTTTGTTTTTTAAATTTAATTTGTATTTTTTATCGGAGTAAATTTGATTAGAGTGTTTTGATTGTCTGGCTGTACAGAATCTGTTCAATGATTCATACATATGTCTGTTCATCTGCGGATCCTGTTACCATGTATGTGATTACAGAATGTATATTTTGAAGGGATTGGTGATTATATAATTCATATCATTTATATGTTATATGTTTATATACATTTAACTTATATTAGTATATGTATGTTAACCCCATAGTCCTAATTTACCCATCCGCCCACCTTTCATTTTGGCTAACCATTAGTTTATTTGATAAGTCTGTGAGTGTTTTTTTTCTGTGGAAATATGTTCATTGGTAGCAATCTTAGGAAAACTTGTATAAATAATATCATAGGATATTTGTAATACCCTTTTGTCTTACTTAACCTTATATGATTATTTCTAGTCTCAACTCTAGTCCTGAAAACGGCATTGTTCATTTTTTTCCCGAGGCTACTATTCCATTTGGTACGTATACCATTTCGTCTTTGTTCATTCATCTGTTTATGGACCTTTTTTTTGCTTCCATGTCTTGGCTATTTCAATATTTTTGCAGTGCACATTTGCCTGCCTCTGTCTTTCCGAATCCGGTGGTCTTAGGTTATAGGCCCAAAAGGTGCCCTGCCGCATCATATGGTAGCTCAATGTTTACCTTTTCAAGCAGCTCGATTCAGTTTGCGTTACTGCTGTTACCGCTTTACATCCAAACAGCAGCTAGAAGGTACACAGTTCTCTAAAACCCCTTCAGCATGTATAGTTTGTAGACTTTTTGCTGATGGTCATGACTGGTGTGAGCTGAAACCTTTTTGGAGGTTGGATACGCATGTGGCTAATAATTCCTTATGCTGAGCTTTAGGCATGTCCTTTTTTTCTTTTCTTTTTTTTTTAAAGAGTGAGTACAACTTCCGTACTCTTATTGACTTTTGAAAATTTCTCATGTGTTGAATTTTCTTGCCAATTCCCTACCCTAGGGCATTTTTTGAGGGCCTGTGTCTTTTACAGCCCTGCAGTCCTTGTGACTATATAAGCAACCATTGGCACTGGGTTTAAAGCTACTGTTGTGGGAAGCAGCCACAAGGCGGCAGCATTATTACGTTCTCAAGTCTTGTTACTAGGACAACACAGTCTTCCTGGAGGTAGTGTTCCGAGCTTGTAAATTAGAGTGCAATGTGCTGGGACAAGCCCCCAAAAGTTTATGTCTCCTAACTTATGTTTGTTTTTTAAATTTAATTTCTATTTCTTATCGGAGTAAATTTGATTAGAGTGTTTTGATTGTCTGGCTGTACAGAATCTGCTCAATGATTCATACATATGTCTGTTCATCTTCGTATCCTGTTACCATGTATGTGATTACAGAATGTATATTTTGAAGGTATTGGTGAATATATAATTCATATCATTTATATGTTATATGTTTATATACATTTAACATACATTAGTATATGTATGTTAACCCCATAATCCTAATTTACCCATCCTCCCAACTTTCATTGTGGCTAACCATTAGTTTATATGATAAGTCTGTGAGTGTCTTTTTCTGTGGAAATATGTTCATTGGTAGCAATCTTAGGATAACATGTATAAATGATATCATAGGATATTTGTCATACCCTTTTGACTTACTTAACCTTATATGATTATTTCTAGGCTCAACTCTAGTCCTGAAAACAGCATTGTTCATTTTTTTCCAGAGGCTACTATTCCATTTGGTACGTATACCATTTCGTCTTTGTCCATTCATCTGTTTATGGACCTTTTTTTGCTTCCATGTCTTGGCTATTTCAGTATTGTTGCAGTGCACATTTGCCTGCCTCTGTCTTTCCGATTCTGGTGGTCTTAGGTTATAGGCCCAAAAGGTGCCCTGCCGCATCGTATGGTAACTCAATTGTTACCTTTTCAAGCAGCTCCATTCAGTTTGCATTAGTGGTATTACTTCTTTACATCCCACCAGCAGCTAGAAGGTACACATTCCTCTAAAACCCCTTCAGCATTTATAGTTTGTAGACTTTTTGATGATGGTCATGACTGGTGTTACCTGAAACCTTTTTGAATTTGAATTTGCATGTGGCTAATAATTCCTTATACTGAGCTTTAGGCATGTCCTTTTTTTTCTTTTCCTTTTGTTTTAAAGAGTGAGTACAACTTCCCTCCTCTTATTGACTTCTTGAAAAGTTTCTCATGTGTTGAATTTTTTTGCCTATTCCCGACCCCAGGGCATTTTTTGAAGGCAGGTGTCATTTAGAGCCCTTCAGTCCTTGTGACTATTAAGCAACCTTTGGCACTGGGTTTAAAGCTGCTGTTGTGGGAAACAGCCACAAGGCGGCAGCATTATTACGTTCTGAACTCTTGTTACTAGGGCAACAGAGTCTTCCTGGAGGTAGTTTTCCAAGGTTGTAAATTAGAGTGGAATGTGCTGGGACAAGCCCCCAGAAGTTTATGTCTCCTAACTTATGTTTGCTTTTTAAATTTAATTTCTATTTCTTATCGGAGTAAATTTGATTAGAGTGTTGTGGTTTTCTGGCTGTACAGAATCTGCTCAATGATTCATACATATGTCTGTTCATCTTCGAACCTGTTAGCATGTATGTGATTACAGAATGTATATTTTAAAGGTATTGGTGATTATATAATTTATATAGTTCATATGTTATATGTTTATATACATTTAACATACATTAGTATATGTATGTTAACCCCATAGTCCTAATTTACCCATCCTCCCACCTTTCATTTTGGCTAGCCATTAGCTTATTTGATAAGTCTGTGAGTGTCTTTTCCTGTGGAAATATGTTCATTGGTAGCAATCTTAGGATAACATGTATAAATGATGTCATAGGTTATTTGTCATACCCTTTTGACTTACTTAACCTTATATGATTATTTCTAGGCTCAACTGTAGTCCTGAAAACGGCATTGTTCATTTTTTTCCCGAGGCTACTATTCCATTTGGTACGTATCCCACTTCGTCTTTGTCCATTCATCTGTTTATGGACCTTTTTTTTGCTTCCATGTCTTGGCTATTTCAATATTGTTGCAATGCACATTTGCCTGCCTCTCTCTTTCCGAACCTGGTGGTCTTAGGTTATAGGCCCAAAAGGTGCCCTGCCGCACCATATGGTAACTCAATTTTTACCTTTTCAAGCAGCTCGATTCAGTTTGCGTTACTGCTGTTACCACTTTACATCCCACCAGCAGCTAGAAGGTACACACTTCTCTAAAACCCCTTCAGCATTTATTGTTTGTAGACTTTTTGCTGATGGTCATGACTGGAGTGAGCTGAAACCTTTTTGAATTTGAATTTGCATGTGGCTAATAATTCCTTATACTGAGCTTTAGGCATGTCCTTTTTTTCTTTTCCTTTTTTTTTTAAAGAGTGAGTACAACTTCCCTCCTCTTATTGACTTCTTGGAAATTTCTCATGTGTTGAATGTTCTTGCCAATTCCCTACCCCAGGGCATATTTTGAGGGCTTGTGTCATTTACAGCCCTGCAGTCCTTGTGACTATATAAGCAATCATTGGCACTGGGTTTAAAGTGCTGTTGTGGGAAGCAGCCACAAGGCGGCAGCATTATTGCGTTCTCAAGTCTTGTTACTAGGAGAACAGAGTCTTCCTGGAGGTAGTGTTCTGAGCTTGTAAATTAGAGTGCAATGTGCTGGGACAAGCCCTCAAAAGTTTATGTCTCCTAACTTATGTTTGTTTTTTTAAATTTAATTTCTATTTCTTATCGGAGTAAATTTGATTAGAGTGTTTTGATTGTCTGGCTGTACAGAATCTGCTCAATGATTCATACATATGTCTGTTCATCTTCGGATCCTGTTACCATGTATGTGATCACAGCATATATATTTTGAAGGTATTGGTGATTATATAATTCATATTGTTTATATGTTATATGTTTATATACATTTAACTTACATTAGTATATGTATGTTAACCCCATAGTCCTAACTTACCCATCCCCCCAACTTTCATTTTGGCTAACCATTAGTTTATTTGATAAGTCTGTGAGTGTCTTTTTCTGTGGAAATATGTTCATTGGTAGCAATCTTAAGAAAACTTGTATAAATGATATCATAGGATATTTGTCATACCCTTTTGACTTACTTAACCTTATATGATTTTTTCTAGGCTCAACTGTAGTCCTGAAAACAGCATTGTTCATTTTTCTCCCGAGGCTACTATTCCATTCTGTCCGTATACCACTTCTTCTTTGTCCATTCACCTGTTTATGGACCTTTTTTTTGCTTCCATGTCTTTGCTATTTCAGTATTGTTGCAGTGCACATTTGCCTGCCTCTGTCTTTCCGATTCTGGTGGTCTTAGGTTATAGGCCCAAAAGGTGCCCTGCCGCATCATATGGTAGCTCAATTTTTACGTTTTCAAGCAGCTCGATTCAGTTTGCATTAGTGCTGTTACGACTTTATATCCCACCAGCAGCTAGAAGGTACACACTTCTCTAAAACCCCTTCAGCATTTATAGTTTGTAGACTTTTTGCTGATGGTCATGACTGGTGTGAGCTGAAACCTTTTTGGAGGTTGGATACGCATGTGGCTAATAATTCCTTATGCTGAGCTTTAGGCATGTCCTATTTTTTCTTTTCCTTTTTTTTAAAAAGAGTGAGTACAACTTCCCTCCTCTTATTGATTTCTTGAAAAGTTTCTTATGTGTTGAATTTTCTTGCCTATTCCCTACCCCAGGGCATTTTTTGAGTGCCTGTGTCATTTACAACCGTACAGTCCTTGTGACTATATAAGCAACCATTGGCACTGGGTTTAAAGGTGCTGTTTTTGGAGAAAGCCACAAGGCGGCAGCATTATTACGTTCTCAAGTCTTGTTACTAGGACAACAGAGTCTTCCTGGAGGTAGTGTTCCGAGCTTTTAAATTAGAGTGCAATGTGCTGGGACAAGCCCCCAGAAGTTTATGTCTCCTTACTTATGTTTGTTTTTTAAATTTAATTTGTATTTTTTATCGGAGTAAATTTGATTAGAGTGTTTTGATTGTCTGGCTGTACAGAATCTGTTCAATGATTCATACATATGTCTGTTCATCTTCGGATCCTGTTACCATGTATGTGATTACAGAATGTATATTTTGCAGGTATTGGTGATTATATAATTCATATCATTTATATGTTATATGTTTATATACATTTAACTTATATTAGTATATGTATGTTAACCCGATAGTCCTAATTTACCCATCCCCCCACCTTTCATTTTGGCTAACCATTAGTTTATTTGATAAGTCTGTGAGTGTCTTTTTCTGTGGAAATATGTCCATTGGTAGCAATCTTAGGATAACATGTATAAATGATATCATAGGATATTTGTCATACCCTTTTGACTTACTTAACCTTATATGATTATTTCTAGGCTCAACTCTAGTCCTGAAAACGGCATTGTTCATTTTTTTCCAGAGGCTACTATTCCATTTGGTACGTATACCATTTCTTCTTTGTCCATTCATCTGTTTATGGACCTTTTTTTTGCTTCCATGTCTTGGCTATTTCAATATTGTTGCAGTGCACATTTGCCTGCCTCTGTCTTTCCGAATCCGGTGGTCTTAGGTTATAGGCCCAAAAGGTGCCCTGCCGCATCATATGGTAGCTCAATGTTTACCTTTTCAAGCAGCTCGATTCAGTTTGCGTTACTGCTGTTACCGCTTTACATCCAAACAGCAGCTAGAAGGTACACAGTTCTCTAAAACCCCTTCAGCATTTATAGTTTGTAGACTTTTTGCTGATGGTCATGACTGGTGTGAGCTGAAACCTTTTTGGAGGTTGGATACGCATGTGGCTAATAATTCCTTATGCTGAGCTTTAGGCATGTCCTTTTTTTCTTTTCCTTTTTTTTTAAAGAGTGAGTACAACTTCCGTACTCTTATTGACTTCTTGAAAATTTCTCATGTGTTGAATTTTCTTGCCAATTCCCTACCCCAGGGCATTTTTTGAGGGCCTGTGTCTTTTACAGCCCTGCAGTCCTTGTGACTATATAAGCAACCATTGGCACTGGGTTTAAAGCTACTGTTGTGGGAAGCAGCCACAAGGCGGCAGCATTATTACGTTCTCAAGTCTTGTTACTAGGACAACACAGTCTTCCTGGAGGTAGTGTTCCGAGCTTGTAAATTAGAGTGCAATGTGCTGGGACAAGCCCCCAAAAGTTTATGTCTCCTAACTTATGTTTGTTTTTTAAATTTAATTTCTATTTCTTATCGGAGTAAATTTGATTAGAGTGTTTTGATTGTCTGGCTGTACAGAATCTGCTCAATGATTCATACATATGTCTGTTCATCTTCGGATCCTGTTACCCTGTATGTGATTACAGAATGTATATTTTGAAGGTATTGGTGAATATATAATTCATATCATTTATATGTTATATGTTTATATACATTTCACATACATTAGTATATGTATGTTAACCCCATAGTCCTAATTTACCCATCCTCCCACCTTTCATTTTGGCTAACCATTAGTTTATATGATAAGTCTGTGAGTGTCTTTTTCTGTGGAAATATGTTCATTGGTAGCAGTCTTAGGATAACATGTATAAATGATATCATAGGATATTTGTCATACCCTTTTGACTTACTTAACCTTATATGATTATTTCTAGGCTCAACTCTAGTCCTGAAAACAGCATTGTTCATTTTTTTCCAGAGGCTACTATTCCATTTGGTACGTATACCATTTCGTCTTTGTCCATTCATCTGTTTATGGACCTTTTTTTGCTTCCATGTCTTGGCTATTTCAGTATTGTTGCAGTGCACATTTGCCTGCCTCTGTCTTTCCGATTCTGGTGGTCTTAGGTTATAGGCCCAAAAGGTGCCCTGCCACATCGTATGGTAACTCAATTGTTACCTTTTCAAGCAGCTCCATTCAGTTTGCATTAGTGGTATTACTTCTTTACATCCCACCAGCAGCTAGAAGGTACACATTCCTCTAAAACCCCTTCAGCATTTATAGTTTGTAGACTTTTTGATGATGGTCATGACTGGTGTTACCTGAAACCTTTTTGAATTTGAATTTGCATGTGGCTAATAATTCCTTATACTGAGCTTTAGGCATGTCATTTTTTTCTTTTCCTTTTGTTTTAAAGAGTGAGTACAACTTCCCTCCTCTTATTGACTTCTTGAAAAGTTTCTCATGTGTTGAATTTTTTTGCCTATTCCCTACCCCAGGGCATTTTTTGAAGGCAGGTGTCATTTAGAGCCCTTCAGTCCTTGTGACTATTAAGCAACCTTTGGCACTGGGTTTAAAGCTGCTGTTGTGGGAAACAGCCACAAGGCGGCAGCATTATTACGTTCTCAACTCTTGTTACTAGGGCAACAGAGTCTTCCTGGAGGTAGTTTTCCAAGGTTGTAAATTAGAGTGGAATGTGCTGGGACAAGCCCCCAGAAGTTTATGTCTCCTAACTTATGTTTGCTTTTTAAATTTAATTTCTATTTCTTATCGGAGTAAATTTGATTAGAGTGTTTTGATTGGCTGTACAGAATCTGCTCAATGATTCATACATATATCTGTTCATCTTCGGAACCTCTTATCATGTATGTGATTACAGAATGTATATTTTAAAGGTTTGGTGATTATATATTTTATATAGTTCATATGTTATATGTTTATATACATTTAACATACATTAGTATATGTATGTTAACCCCATAGTCCTAATTTACCCATCCTCCCACCTTTCATTTTGGCTAACCATTAGTTTATTTGATAAGTCTGTGAGTGTCTTTTTTTGTGGAAATATGTTCATTGGTAGCAATCTTAGGATAACATGTATAAATGATATCATAGGATATTTGTCATACCCTTTTCACTAACTTACCCTTATATGACTATTTCTAGTCTCAACTGTAGTTCTGAAAACGGCATTGTTCATATTTTTCCCGAGGCTACTCTTCCATTCTGTCCATATACCACTTCTTCTTTGTCCATTCACCTGTTTATGGACCATTTTTTGCTTCCATGTCTTGGGTATTTCAGTATTGTTGCAGTGCACATTTGCATGCCTCTGTATTTCCGATTTTGGTGGTCTTAGGTTATAGGCCCAAAAGGTGCCCTGCCGCATCATATGGTAACTCAATTTTTACCTTTTCAAGCAGCTCCATTCAGTATGCATTAGTGCTGTTACCACTTTACATCCCACCAGCAGCTAGAATGTACACAATTCTCTAAAACCCTTTCAGCATTTATAGTTTGTAGACTTTTTGCTGATGGTCATGACTGGTGTCACCTGAAACCTTTTTGAATTTGAATTTGCATGTGGCTAATAATTCCTTATACTGAGCTTTAGGCATGTCCTTTTTTTTTCTTTTCCTTTTTTTTTAAAGAGTGAGTACAACTTCCCTCCTCTTATTGACTTCTTGAAAAGTTACTCATGTGTTGAATTTTCTTGCCAATTCCATACCCCAGGGCATTTTTTGTAGGCCTGTGTCTTTTACAGCCCTGCAGTCCTTGTGACTATATAAGCAACCATTGGCACTGGGTTTAAAGCTACTGTTGTGGGAAGCAGCCACAAGGCGGCAGCATTATTACGTTCTCAAGTCTTGTTACTAGGACAACACAGTCTTCCTGGAGGTAGTGTTCCGAGCTTGTAAATTAGAGTGCAATGTGCTGGGACAAGCCCCCAGAAGTTTATGTCTCCAAACTTATGTTTGTTTTTTAAATTTAATTTCTATTTCTTATCGGAGTAAATTTGATTAGAGTGTTGTGGTTTTCTGGCTGTACAGAATCTGCTCAATGATTCATACATATGTCTGTTCATCTTCGAACCTGTTAGCATGTATGTGATTACAGAATGTATATTTTAAAGGTATTGGTGATTATATAATTTATATATTTCATATGTTATATGTTTATATACATTTAACATACATTAGTATATGTATTTTAACCCCATTGTCCTAATTTACCCATCCTCCCACCTTTCATTTTGGCTAGCCATTAGTTTATTTGATAAGTCTGTCAGTGTCTTTTTCTGTGGAAATATGTTCATTGGTAGCAATCTTAGGATAACATGTATAAATGATGTCATAGGATATTTGTCATACCCTTTTGACTTACTTAACCTTATATGATTATTTCTAGGCTCAACTGTAGTCCTGAAAACGGCATTGTTCATTTTTTTCCCGAGGCTACTATTCCATTTGGTACGTATCCCACTTCGTCTTTGTCCATTCATCTGTTTATGGACCTTTTTTTTTGCTTCCATGTCTTTGCTATTTCAGTATTGTTGCAGTGCACATTTGCCTGCCTCTGTCTTTCCTATTCTGGTGGTCTTAGGTTATAGGCCCAAAAGGTGCCCTGCCGCATCATATGGTAGCTCAATTTTTACGTTTTCAAGCAGCTCGATTCAGTTTGCATTAGTGCTGTTACGACTTTATATCCCACCAGCAGCTAGAAGGTACACACTTCTCTAAAACCCCTTCAGCATTTATAGTTTGTAGACTTTTTGCTGATGGTCATGACTGGTGTGAGCTGAAACCTTTTTGGAGGTTGGATACGCATGTGGCTAATAATTCCTTATGCTGAGCTTTAGGCATGTCCTATTTTTTCTTTTCCTTTTTTTTAAAAAGAGTGAGTACAACTTCCCTCCTCTTATTGATTTCTTGAAAAGTTTCTTATGTGTTGAATTTTCTTGCCTATTCCCTACCCCAGGGCATTTTTTGAGTGCCTGTGTCATTTACAACCGTACAGTCCTTGTGACTATATAAGCAACCATTGGCACTGGGTTTAAAGGTGCTGTTTTTGGAGAAAGCCACAAGGCGGCAGCATTATTACGTTCTCAAGTCTTGTTACTAGGACAACAGAGTCTTCCTGGAGGTAGTGTTCCGAGCTTTTAAATTAGAGTGCAATGTGCTGGGACAAGCCCCCAGAAGTTTATGTCTCCTTACTTATGTTTGTTTTTTAAATTTAATTTGTATTTTTTATTGGAGTAAATTTGATTAGAGTGTTTTGATTGTCTGGCTGTACAGAATCTGTTCAATGATTCATACATATGTCTGTTCATCTTCGGATCCTGTTACCATGTATGTGATTACAGAATGTATATTTTGCAGGTATTGGTGATTATATAATTCATATCATTTATATGTTATATGTTTATATACATTTAACTTATATTAGTATATGTATGTTAACCCGATAGTCCTAATTTACCCATCCCCCCACCTTTCATTTTGGCTAACCATTAGTTTATTTGATAAGTCTGTGAGTGTCTTTTTCTGTGGAAATATGTCCATTGGTAGCAATCTTAGGATAACATGTATAAATGATATCATAGGATATTTGTCATACCCTTTTGACTTACTTAACCTTATATGATTATTTCTAGGCTCAACTCTAGTCCTGAAAACGGCATTGTTCATTTTTTTCCAGAGGCTACTATTCCATTTGGTACGTATACCATTTCTTCTTTGTCCATTCATCTGTTTATGGACCTTTTTTTTGCTTCCATGTCTTGGCTATTTCAATATTGTTGCAGTGCACATTTGCCTGCCTCTGTCTTTCCGAATCCGGTGGTCTTAGGTTATAGGCCCAAAAGGTGCCCTGCCGCATCATATGGTAGCTCAATGTTTACCTTTTCAAGCAGCTCGATTCAGTTTGCGTTACTGCTGTTACCGCTTTACATCCAAACAGCAGCTAGAAGGTACACAGTTCTCTAAAACCCCTTCAGCATTTATAGTTTGTAGACTTTTTGCTGATGGTCATGACTGGTGTGAGCTGAAACCTTTTTGGAGGTTGGATACGCATGTGGCTAATAATTCCTTATGCTGAGCTTTAGGCATGTCCTTTTTTTCTTTTCCTTTTTTTTTAAAGAGTGAGTACAACTTCCGTACTCTTATTGACTTCTTGAAAATTTCTCATGTGTTGAATTTTCTTGCCAATTCCCTACCCCAGGGCATTTTTTGAGGGCCTGTGTCTTTTACAGCCCTGCAGTCCTTGTGACTATATAAGCAACCATTGGCACTGGGTTTAAAGCTACTGTTGTGGGAAGCAGCCACAAGGCGGCAGCATTATTACGTTCTCAAGTCTTGTTACTAGGACAACACAGTCTTCCTGGAGGTAGTGTTCCGAGCTTGTAAATTAGAGTGCAATGTGCTGGGACAAGCCCCCAAAAGTTTATGTCTCCTAACTTATGTTTGTTTTTTAAATTTAATTTCTATTTCTTATCGGAGTAAATTTGATTAGAGTGTTTTGATTGTCTGGCTGTACAGAATCTGCTCAATGATTCATACATATGTCTGTTCATCTTCGGATCCTGTTACCCTGTATGTGATTACAGAATGTATATTTTGAAGGTATTGGTGAATATATAATTCATATCATTTATATGTTATATGTTTATATACATTTCACATACATTAGTATATGTATGTTAACCCCATAGTCCTAATTTACCCATCCTCCCACCTTTCATTTTGGCTAACCATTAGTTTATATGATAAGTCTGTGAGTGTCTTTTTCTGTGGAAATATGTTCATTGGTAGCAGTCTTAGGATAACATGTATAAATGATATCATAGGATATTTGTCATACCCTTTTGACTTACTTAACCTTATATGATTATTTCTAGGCTCAACTCTAGTCCTGAAAACAGCATTGTTCATTTTTTTCCAGAGGCTACTATTCCATTTGGTACGTATACCATTTCGTCTTTGTCCATTCATCTGTTTATGGACCTTTTTTTGCTTCCATGTCTTGGCTATTTCAGTATTGTTGCAGTGCACATTTGCCTGCCTCTGTCTTTCCGATTCTGGTGGTCTTAGGTTATAGGCCCAAAAGGTGCCCTGCCGCATCGTATGGTAACTCAATTGTTACCTTTTCAAGCAGCTCCATTCAGTTTGCATTAGTGGTATTACTTCTTTACATCCCACCAGCAGCTAGAAGGTACACATTCCTCTAAAACCCCTTCAGCATTTATAGTTTGTAGACTTTTTGATGATGGTCATGACTGGTGTTACCTGAAACCTTTTTGAATTTGAATTTGCATGTGGCTAATAATTCCTTATACTGAGCTTTAGGCATGTCATTTTTTTCTTTTCCTTTTGTTTTAAAGAGTGAGTACAACTTCCCTCCTCTTATTGACTTCTTGAAAAGTTTCTCATGTGTTGAATTTTTTTGCCTATTCCCTACCCCAGGGCATTTTTTGAAGGCAGGTGTCATTTAGAGCCCTTCAGTCCTTGTGACTATTAAGCAACCTTTGGCACTGGGTTTAAAGCTGCTGTTGTGGGAAACAGCCACAAGGCGGCAGCATTATTACGTTCTCAACTCTTCTTACTAGGGCAACAGAGTCTTCCTGGAGGTAGTTTTCCAAGGTTGTAAATTAGAGTGGAATGTGCTGGGACAAGCCCCCAGAAGTTTATGTCTCCTAACTTATGTTTGCTTTTTAAATTTAATTTCTATTTCTTATCGGAGTAAATTTGATTAGAGTGTTTTGATTGGCTGTACAGAATCTGCTCAATGATTCATACATATATCTGTTCATCTTCGGAACCTCTTATCATGTATGTGATTACAGAATGTATATTTTAAAGGTTTGGTGATTATATATTTTATATAGTTCATATGTTATATGTTTATATACATTTAACATACATTAGTATATGTATGTTAACCCCATAGTCCTAATTTACCCATCCTCCCACCTTTCATTTTGGCTAACCATTAGTTTATTTGATAAGTCTGTGAGTGTCTTTTTTTGTGGAAATATGTTCATTGGTAGCAATCTTAGGATAACATGTATAAATGATATCATAGGATATTTGTCATACCCTTTTCACTAACTTACCCTTATATGACTATTTCTAGTCTCAACTGTAGTTCTGAAAACGGCATTGTTCATATTTTTCCCGAGGCTACTCTTCCATTCTGTCCATATACCACTTCTTCTTTGTCCATTCACCTGTTTATGGACCATTTTTTGCTTCCATGTCTTGGGTATTTCAGTATTGTTGCAGTGCACATTTGCATGCCTCTGTATTTCCGATTTTGGTGGTCTTAGGTTATAGGCCCAAAAGGTGCCCTGCCGCATCATATGGTAACTCAATTTTTACCTTTTCAAGCAGCTCCATTCAGTATGCATTAGTGCTGTTACCACTTTACATCCCACCAGCAGCTAGAATGTACACAATTCTCTAAAACCCTTTCAGCATTTATAGTTTGTAGACTTTTTGCTGATGGTCATGACTGGTGTCACCTGAAACCTTTTTGAATTTGAATTTGCATGTGGCTAATAATTCCTTATACTGAGCTTTAGGCATGTCCTTTTTTTTTCTTTTCCTTTTTTTTTAAAGAGTGAGTACAACTTCCCTCCTCTTATTGACTTCTTGAAAAGTTACTCATGTGTTGAATTTTCTTGCCAATTCCATACCCCAGGGCATTTTTTGTAGGCCTGTGTCTTTTACAGCCCTGCAGTCCTTGTGACTATATAAGCAACCATTGGCACTGGGTTTAAAGCTACTGTTGTGGGAAGCAGCCACAAGGCGGCAGCATTATTACGTTCTCAAGTCTTGTTACTAGGACAACACAGTCTTCCTGGAGGTAGTGTTCCGAGCTTGTAAATTAGAGTGCAATGTGCTGGGAC
Organism: Balaenoptera physalus; assembly: GCF_965194825.1. Lineage (NCBI taxonomy): Eukaryota > Metazoa > Chordata > Mammalia > Artiodactyla > Balaenopteridae > Balaenoptera > Balaenoptera physalus. Next base: position 63,517 of record NW_028126580.1, read on the forward strand.
AAGCCCCCAAAAGTTTATGTCTCCAAACTTATGTTTGTTTTTTAAATTTAATTTCTATTTCTTATCGGAGTAAATTTGATTAGAGTGTTGTGGTTTTCTGGCTGTACAGAATCTGCTCAATGATTCATACATATGTCTGTTCATCTTCGAACCTGTTAGCATGTATGTGATTACAGAATGTATATTTTAAAGGTATTGGTGATTATATAATTTATATATTTCATATGTTATATGTTTATATACATTTAACATACATTAGTATATGTATTTTAACCCCATTGTCCTAATTTACCCATCCTCCCACCTTTCATTTTGGCTAGCCATTAGTTTATTTGATAAGTCTGTCAGTGTCTTTTTCTGTGGAAATATGTTCATTGGTAGCAATCTTAGGATAACATGTATAAATGATGTCATAGGATATTTGTCATACCCTTTTGACTTACTTAACCTTATATTATTATTTCTAGGCTCAACTGTAGTCCTGAAAACGGCATTGTTCATTTTTTTCCCGAGGCTACTATTCCATTTGGTACGTATCCCACTTCGTCTTTGTCCATTCATCTGTTTATGGACCTTTTTTTTTGCTTCCATGTCTTTGCTATTTCAGTATTGTTGCAGTGCACATTTGCCTGCCTCTGTCTTTCCGATTCTGGTGGTCTTAGGTTATAGGCCCAAAAGGTGCCCTGCCGCATCATATGGTAGCTCAATTTTTACGTTTTCAAGCAGCTCGATTCAGTTTGCATTAGTGCTGTTACGACTTTATATCCCACCAGCAGCTAGAAGGTACACACTTCTCTAAAACCCCTTCAGCATTTATAGTTTGTAGACTTTTTGCTGATGGTCATGACTGGTGTGAGCTGAAACCTTTTTGGAGGTTGGATACGCATGTGGCTAATAATTCCTTATGCTGAGCTTTAGGCATGTCCTATTTTTTCTTTTCCTTTTTTTTAAAATGAGTGAGTACAACTTCCCTCCTCTTATTGATTTCTTGAAAAGTTTCTTATGTGTTGAATTTTCTTGCCTATTCCCTACCCCAGGGCATTTTTTGAGTGCCTGTGTCATTTACAACCGTGCAGTCCTTGTGACTATATAAGCAACCATTGGCACTGGGTTTAAAGGTGCTGTTTTTGGAGACAGCCACAAGGCGGCAGCATTATTACGTTCTCAAGTCTTGTTACTAGGACAACAGAGTCTTCCTGGAGGTAGTGTTCCGAGCTTTTAAATTAGAGTGCAATGTGCTGGGACAAGCCCCCAGAAGTTTATGTCTCCTTACTTATGTTTGTTTTTTAAATTTAATTTGTATTTTTTATCGGAGTAAATTTGATTAGAGTGTTTTGATTGTCTGGCTGTACAGAATCTGTTCAATGATTCATACATATGTCTGTTCATCTTCGGATCCTGTTACCATGTATGTGATCACAGAATATATATTTTGAAGGTATTGGTGATTATATAATTCATATCGTTTATATGTTATATGTTTATATACATTTAACTTACATTAGTATATGTATGTTAACCCCATAGTCCTAACTTACCCATCCCCCCACCTTTCATTTTGGCTAAACATTAGTTTATTTGATAAGTCTGTGAGTGTCTTTTTCTGTGGAAATATGTTCATTGGTAGCAATCTTAAGAAAACTTGTATAAATGATATCATAGGATATTTGTCATACCCTTTTGACTCACTTAACCTTATATGATTTTTTCTAGGCTCAACTGTAGTCCTGAAAACAGCATTGTTCATTTTTCTCCCGAGGCTACTATTCCATTCTGTCCGTATACCACTTCTTCTTTGTCCATTCATCTGTTTATGGACCTTTTTTTTGCTTCCATATCTTGGCTATTTCAGTATTGTTGCAGTGCATATTTGCCTGCCTCTGTCTTTCCAATTTTGGTGGTCTTAGGTTATAGGCCCAAAAGGTGCCCTGCCCCATCATTTGGTAGCTCAATTTTTACCTTTTCAAGCAGCTCGATTCAGTTTGCGTTAGTGCTGTTTCCACTTTACATCCCACCAGCAGCTAGAAGGTACACAGATCTCTAAAACCCCTTCAGCATTTATAGTTTGTAGACATTTTGCTGATGGTAATGACTGGTGTGAGCTGAAACCTTTTTGAATTTGAATTTGTATGTGGCTAATAATTCCTTATACTAAGCTTTAGGCATGTCCTTTTTTTTCTTTTCCTTTTTTTTTTAAAGAGTGAGTACAACTTCCCTCCTCTTATTGACTTCTTGGAAATTTCTCATGTGTTGAATGTTCTTGCCAATTCCCTACCCCAGGGCATATTTTGAGGGCTTGTGTCATTTACAGCCCTGCAGTCCTTGTGACTATATAAGCAATCATTGGCACTGGGTTTAAAGTGCTGTTGTGGGAAGCAGCCACAAGGCGGCAGCATTATTGCGTTCTCAAGTCTTGTTACTAGGAGAACAGAGTCTTCCTGGGGGTAGTGTTCTGAGCTTGTAAATTAGAGTGCAATGTGCTGGGACAAGCCCCCAGAAGTTTATGTCTCCTAACTTATGTTTTTTTTTTAAATTTAATTTCTATTTCTTATCGGAGTAAATTTGATTAGAGTGTTTTGATTGTCTGGCTGTACAGAATCTGCTCAATGATTCATACATATGTCTGTTCATCTTCGGATCCTGTTACCATGTATGTGATCACAGAATATATATTTTGAAGGTATTGGTGATTATATAATTCATATCGTTTATATGTTATATGTTTATATACATTTAACTTACATTAGTATATGTATGTTAACCCCATAGTCCTAACTTACCCATCCCCCCACCTTTCATTTTGGCTAACCATTAGTTTATTTGATAAGTCTGTGAGTGTCTTTTTCTGTGGAAATATGTTCATTGGTAGCAATCTTAAGAAAACTTGTATAAATGATATCATAGGATATTTGTCATACCCTTTTGACTTACTTAACCTTATATGATTTTTTCTAGGCTCAACTGTAGTCCTGAAAACAGCATTGTTCATTTTTCTCCCGAGGCTACTATTCCATTCTGTCCGTATACCACTTCTTCTTTGTCCATTCATCTGTTTATGGACCTTTTTTTTGCTTCCATATCTTGGCTATTTCAGTATTGTTGCAGTGCACATTTGCCTGCCTCTGTCTTTCCGATTCTGGTGGTCTTAGGTTATAGGCCCAAAAGGTGCCCTGCCGCATCATATGGTAGCTCAATTTTTACGTTTTCAAGCAGCTCGATTCAGTTTGCATTAGTGATGTTACGACTTTATATCCCACCAGCAGCTAGAAGGTACACACTTCTCTAAAACCCCATCAGCATTTATAGTTTGTAGGCTTTTTGCTGATGGTCATGACTGGTGTGAGCTGAAACCTTTTTGGAGGTTGGATACGCATGTGGCTAATAATTCCTTATGCTGAGCTTTAGGCATGTCCTATTTTTTCTTTTCCTTTTTTTTAAAAAGAGTGAGTACAACTTCCCTCCTCTTATTGATTTCTTGAAAAGTTTCTTATGTGTTGAATTTTCTTGCCTATTCCCTACCCCAGGGCATTTTTTGAGTGCCTGTGTCATTTACAACCGTGCAGTCCTTGTGACTATATAAGCAACCATTGGCCCTGGGTTTCAAGGTGCTGTTTTTGGAGACAGCCACAAGGCGGCAGCATTATTACGTTCTCAAGTCTTGTTACTAGGACAACAGAGTCTTCCTGGAGGTAGTGTTCCGAGCTTTTAAATTAGAGTGCAATGTGCTGGGACAAGCCCCCAGAAGTTTATGTCTCCTTACTTATGTTTGTTTTTTAAATTTAATTTGTATTTTTTATCGGAGTAAATTTGATTAAAGTGTTTTGATTGTGTGGCTGTACAAAATCTGTTCAATGATTCACACATATGTCTGTTCATCTTCGGATCCTGTTACCATGTATGTGATTACAGAATGTATATTTTGAAGGTATTGGTGATTATATAATTCATATCATTTATATGTTATATGTTTATATACATTTAACTTATATTAGTATATGTATGTTAACCCCATAGTCCTAATTTACCCATCCTCCCACCTTTCATTTTGGCTAACCATTAGTTTATTTGATAAGTCTGTGAGTGTCTTTTTCTGTGGAAATATGTTCATTGGTAGCAATCTTAGGAAAACTTGTATAAATAATATCATAGGATATTTGTAATACCCTTTTGTCTTACTTAACCTTATATGATTATTTCTAGTCTCAACTCTAGTCCTGAAAACGGCATTGTTCATTTTTTTCCCGAGGCTACTCTTCCATTCTGTCCATATACCACTTCTTCTTTGTCCATTCACCTGTTTATGGACCTTTTTTTTGCTTCCATGTCTTTGCTATTTCAGTATTGTTGCAGTGCACATTTGCCTGCCTCTGTCTTTCCGATTCTGGTGGTCTTAGGTTATAGGCCCAAAAGGTGCCCTGCCGCATCATATGGTAGCTCAATTTTTACGTTTTCAAGCAGCTCGATTCAGTTTGCATTAGTGCTGTTACGACTTTATATCCCACCAGCAGCTAGAAGGTACACACTTCTCTAAAACCCCTTCAGCATTTATAGTTTGTAGACTTTTTGCTGATGGTCATGACTGGTGTGAGCTGAAACCTTTTTGGAGGTTGGATACGCATGTGGCTAATAATTCCTTATGCTGAGCTTTAGGCATGTCCTATTTTTTCTTTTCCTTTTTTTTAAAATGAGTGAGTACAACTTCCCTCCTCTTATTGATTTCTTGAAAAGTTTCTTATGTGTTGAATTTTCTTGCCTATTCCCTACCCCAGGGCATTTTTTGAGTGCCTGTGTCATTTACAACCGTACAGTCCTTGTGACTATATAAGCAACCATTGGCACTGGGTTTAAAGGTGCTGTTTTTGGAGACAGCCACAAGGCGGCAGCATTATTACGTTCTCAAGTCTTGTTACTAGGAGAACAGAGTCTTCCTGGAGGTAGTGTTCCGAGCTTTTAAATTAGAGTGCAATGTGCTGGGACAAGCGCCCAGAAGTTTATGTCTCCTTACTTATGTTTGTTTTTTAAATTTAATTTGTATTTTTTATCGGAGTAAATTTGATTAGAGTGTTTTGATTGTCTGGCTGTACAGAATCTGTTCAATGATTCATACATATGTCTGTTCATCTGCGGATCCTGTTACCATGTATGTGATTACAGAATGTATATTTTGAAGGGATTGGTGATTATATAATTCATATCATTTATATGTTATATGTTTATATACATTTAACTTATATTAGTATATGTATGTTAACCCCATAGTCCTAATTTACCCATCCGCCCACCTTTCATTTTGGCTAACCATTAGTTTATTTGATAAGTCTGTGAGTGTTTTTTTTCTGTGGAAATATGTTCATTGGTAGCAATCTTAGGAAAACTTGTATAAATAATATCATAGGATATTTGTAATACCCTTTTGTCTTACTTAACCTTATATGATTATTTCTAGTCTCAACTCTAGTCCTGAAAACGGCATTGTTCATTTTTTTCCCGAGGCTACTATTCCATTTGGTACGTATACCATTTCGTCTTTGTTCATTCATCTGTTTATGGACCTTTTTTTTGCTTCCATGTCTTGGCTATTTCAATATTTTTGCAGTGCACATTTGCCTGCCTCTGTCTTTCCGAATCCGGTGGTCTTAGGTTATAGGCCCAAAAGGTGCCCTGCCGCATCATATGGTAGCTCAATGTTTACCTTTTCAAGCAGCTCGATTCAGTTTGCGTTACTGCTGTTACCGCTTTACATCCAAACAGCAGCTAGAAGGTACACAGTTCTCTAAAACCCCTTCAGCATGTATAGTTTGTAGACTTTTTGCTGATGGTCATGACTGGTGTGAGCTGAAACCTTTTTGGAGGTTGGATACGCATGTGGCTAATAATTCCTTATGCTGAGCTTTAGGCATGTCCTTTTTTTCTTTTCTTTTTTTTTTAAAGAGTGAGTACAACTTCCGTACTCTTATTGACTTTTGAAAATTTCTCATGTGTTGAATTTTCTTGCCAATTCCCTACCCTAGGGCATTTTTTGAGGGCCTGTGTCTTTTACAGCCCTGCAGTCCTTGTGACTATATAAGCAACCATTGGCACTGGGTTTAAAGCTACTGTTGTGGGAAGCAGCCACAAGGCGGCAGCATTATTACGTTCTCAAGTCTTGTTACTAGGACAACACAGTCTTCCTGGAGGTAGTGTTCCGAGCTTGTAAATTAGAGTGCAATGTGCTGGGACAAGCCCCCAAAAGTTTATGTCTCCTAACTTATGTTTGTTTTTTAAATTTAATTTCTATTTCTTATCGGAGTAAATTTGATTAGAGTGTTTTGATTGTCTGGCTGTACAGAATCTGCTCAATGATTCATACATATGTCTGTTCATCTTCGGATCCTGTTACCATGTATGTGATCACAGAATATATATTTTGAAGGTATTGGTGATTATATAATTCATATCGTTTATATGTTATATGTTTATATACATTTAACTTACATTAGTATATGTATGTTAACCCCATAGTCCTAACTTACCCATCCCCCCACCTTTCATTTTGGCTAACCATTAGTTTATTTGATAAGTCTGTGAGTGTCTTTTTCTGTGGAAATATGTTCATTGGTAGCAATCTTAAGAAAACTTGTATAAATGATATCATAGGATATTTGTCATACCCTTTTGACTTACTTAACCTTATATGATTTTTTCTAGGCTCAACTGTAGTCCTGAAAACAGCATTGTTCATTTTTCTCCCGAGGCTACTATTCCATTCTGTCCGTATACCACTTCTTCTTTGTCCATTCATCTGTTTATGGACCTTTTTTTTGCTTCCATATCTTGGCTATTTCAGTATTGTTGCAGTGCACATTTGCCTGCCTCTGTCTTTCCGATTCTGGTGGTCTTAGGTTATAGGCCCAAAAGGTGCCCTGCCGCATCATATGGTAGCTCAATTTTTACGTTTTCAAGCAGCTCGATTCAGTTTGCATTAGTGATGTTACGACTTTATATCCCACCAGCAGCTAGAAGGTACACACTTCTCTAAAACCCCATCAGCATTTATAGTTTGTAGGCTTTTTGCTGATGGTCATGACTGGTGTGAGCTGAAACCTTTTTGGAGGTTGGATACGCATGTGGCTAATAATTCCTTATGCTGAGCTTTAGGCATGTCCTATTTTTTCTTTTCCTTTTTTTTAAAAAGAGTGAGTACAACTTCCCTCCTCTTATTGATTTCTTGAAAAGTTTCTTATGTGTTGAATTTTCTTGCCTATTCCCTACCCCAGGGCATTTTTTGAGTGCCTGTGTCATTTACAACCGTGCAGTCCTTGTGACTATATAAGCAACCATTGGCCCTGGGTTTCAAGGTGCTGTTTTTGGAGACAGCCACAAGGCGGCAGCATTATTACGTTCTCAAGTCTTGTTACTAGGACAACAGAGTCTTCCTGGAGGTAGTGTTCCGAGCTTTTAAATTAGAGTGCAATGTGCTGGGACAAGCCCCCAGAAGTTTATGTCTCCTTACTTATGTTTGTTTTTTAAATTTAATTTGTATTTTTTATCGGAGTAAATTTGATTAAAGTGTTTTGATTGTGTGGCTGTACAAAATCTGTTCAATGATTCACACATATGTCTGTTCATCTTCGGATCCTGTTACCATGTATGTGATTACAGAATGTATATTTTGAAGGTATTGGTGATTATATAATTCATATCATTTATATGTTATATGTTTATATACATTTAACTTATATTAGTATATGTATGTTAACCCCATAGTCCTAATTTACCCATCCTCCCACCTTTCATTTTGGCTAACCATTAGTTTATTTGATAAGTCTGTGAGTGTCTTTTTCTGTGGAAATATGTTCATTGGTAGCAATCTTAGGAAAACTTGTATAAATAATATCATAGGATATTTGTAATACCCTTTTGTCTTACTTAACCTTATATGATTATTTCTAGTCTCAACTCTAGTCCTGAAAACGGCATTGTTCATTTTTTTCCCGAGGCTACTCTTCCATTCTGTCCATATACCACTTCTTCTTTGTCCATTCACCTGTTTATGGACCTTTTTTTTGCTTCCATGTCTTTGCTATTTCAGTATTGTTGCAGTGCACATTTGCCTGCCTCTGTCTTTCCGATTCTGGTGGTCTTAGGTTATAGGCCCAAAAGGTGCCCTGCCGCATCATATGGTAGCTCAATTTTTACGTTTTCAAGCAGCTCGATTCAGTTTGCATTAGTGCTGTTACGACTTTATATCCCACCAGCAGCTAGAAGGTACACACTTCTCTAAAACCCCTTCAGCATTTATAGTTTGTAGACTTTTTGCTGATGGTCATGACTGGTGTGAGCTGAAACCTTTTTGGAGGTTGGATACGCATGTGGCTAATAATTCCTTATGCTGAGCTTTAGGCATGTCCTATTTTTTCTTTTCCTTTTTTTTAAAATGAGTGAGTACAACTTCCCTCCTCTTATTGATTTCTTGAAAAGTTTCTTATGTGTTGAATTTTCTTGCCTATTCCCTACCCCAGGGCATTTTTTGAGTGCCTGTGTCATTTACAACCGTACAGTCCTTGTGACTATATAAGCAACCATTGGCACTGGGTTTAAAGGTGCTGTTTTTGGAGACAGCCACAAGGCGGCAGCATTATTACGTTCTCAAGTCTTGTTACTAGGAGAACAGAGTCTTCCTGGAGGTAGTGTTCCGAGCTTTTAAATTAGAGTGCAATGTGCTGGGACAAGCGCCCAGAAGTTTATGTCTCCTTACTTATGTTTGTTTTTTAAATTTAATTTGTATTTTTTATCGGAGTAAATTTGATTAGAGTGTTTTGATTGTCTGGCTGTACAGAATCTGTTCAATGATTCATACATATGTCTGTTCATCTGCGGATCCTGTTACCATGTATGTGATTACAGAATGTATATTTTGAAGGGATTGGTGATTATATAATTCATATCATTTATATGTTATATGTTTATATACATTTAACTTATATTAGTATATGTATGTTAACCCCATAGTCCTAATTTACCCATCCGCCCACCTTTCATTTTGGCTAACCATTAGTTTATTTGATAAGTCTGTGAGTGTTTTTTTTCTGTGGAAATATGTTCATTGGTAGCAATCTTAGGAAAACTTGTATAAATAATATCATAGGATATTTGTAATACCCTTTTGTCTTACTTAACCTTATATGATTATTTCTAGTCTCAACTCTAGTCCTGAAAACGGCATTGTTCATTTTTTTCCCGAGGCTACTATTCCATTTGGTACGTATACCATTTCGTCTTTGTTCATTCATCTGTTTATGGACCTTTTTTTTGCTTCCATGTCTTGGCTATTTCAATATTTTTGCAGTGCACATTTGCCTGCCTCTGTCTTTCCGAATCCGGTGGTCTTAGGTTATAGGCCCAAAAGGTGCCCTGCCGCATCATATGGTAGCTCAATGTTTACCTTTTCAAGCAGCTCGATTCAGTTTGCGTTACTGCTGTTACCGCTTTACATCCAAACAGCAGCTAGAAGGTACACAGTTCTCTAAAACCCCTTCAGCATGTATAGTTTGTAGACTTTTTGCTGATGGTCATGACTGGTGTGAGCTGAAACCTTTTTGGAGGTTGGATACGCATGTGGCTAATAATTCCTTATGCTGAGCTTTAGGCATGTCCTTTTTTTCTTTTCTTTTTTTTTTAAAGAGTGAGTACAACTTCCGTACTCTTATTGACTTTTGAAAATTTCTCATGTGTTGAATTTTCTTGCCAATTCCCTACCCTAGGGCATTTTTTGAGGGCCTGTGTCTTTTACAGCCCTGCAGTCCTTGTGACTATATAAGCAACCATTGGCACTGGGTTTAAAGCTACTGTTGTGGGAAGCAGCCACAAGGCGGCAGCATTATTACGTTCTCAAGTCTTGTTACTAGGACAACACAGTCTTCCTGGAGGTAGTGTTCCGAGCTTGTAAATTAGAGTGCAATGTGCTGGGACAAGCCCCCAAAAGTTTATGTCTCCTAACTTATGTTTGTTTTTTAAATTTAATTTCTATTTCTTATCGGAGTAAATTTGATTAGAGTGTTTTGATTGTCTGGCTGTACAGAATCTGCTCAATGATTCATACATATGTCTGTTCATCTTCGTATCCTGTTACCATGTATGTGATTACAGAATGTATATTTTGAAGGTATTGGTGAATATATAATTCATATCATTTATATGTTATATGTTTATATACATTTAACATACATTAGTATATGTATGTTAACCCCATAATCCTAATTTACCCATCCTCCCAACTTTCATTGTGGCTAACCATTAGTTTATATGATAAGTCTGTGAGTGTCTTTTTCTGTGGAAATATGTTCATTGGTAGCAATCTTAGGATAACATGTATAAATGATATCATAGGATATTTGTCATACCCTTTTGACTTACTTAACCTTATATGATTATTTCTAGGCTCAACTCTAGTCCTGAAAACAGCATTGTTCATTTTTTTCCAGAGGCTACTATTCCATTTGGTACGTATACCATTTCGTCTTTGTCCATTCATCTGTTTATGGACCTTTTTTTGCTTCCATGTCTTGGCTATTTCAGTATTGTTGCAGTGCACATTTGCCTGCCTCTGTCTTTCCGATTCTGGTGGTCTTAGGTTATAGGCCCAAAAGGTGCCCTGCCGCATCGTATGGTAACTCAATTGTTACCTTTTCAAGCAGCTCCATTCAGTTTGCATTAGTGGTATTACTTCTTTACATCCCACCAGCAGCTAGAAGGTACACATTCCTCTAAAACCCCTTCAGCATTTATAGTTTGTAGACTTTTTGATGATGGTCATGACTGGTGTTACCTGAAACCTTTTTGAATTTGAATTTGCATGTGGCTAATAATTCCTTATACTGAGCTTTAGGCATGTCCTTTTTTTTCTTTTCCTTTTGTTTTAAAGAGTGAGTACAACTTCCCTCCTCTTATTGACTTCTTGAAAAGTTTCTCATGTGTTGAATTTTTTTGCCTATTCCCGACCCCAGGGCATTTTTTGAAGGCAGGTGTCATTTAGAGCCCTTCAGTCCTTGTGACTATTAAGCAACCTTTGGCACTGGGTTTAAAGCTGCTGTTGTGGGAAACAGCCACAAGGCGGCAGCATTATTACGTTCTGAACTCTTGTTACTAGGGCAACAGAGTCTTCCTGGAGGTAGTTTTCCAAGGTTGTAAATTAGAGTGGAATGTGCTGGGACAAGCCCCCAGAAGTTTATGTCTCCTAACTTATGTTTGCTTTTTAAATTTAATTTCTATTTCTTATCGGAGTAAATTTGATTAGAGTGTTGTGGTTTTCTGGCTGTACAGAATCTGCTCAATGATTCATACATATGTCTGTTCATCTTCGAACCTGTTAGCATGTATGTGATTACAGAATGTATATTTTAAAGGTATTGGTGATTATATAATTTATATAGTTCATATGTTATATGTTTATATACATTTAACATACATTAGTATATGTATGTTAACCCCATAGTCCTAATTTACCCATCCTCCCACCTTTCATTTTGGCTAGCCATTAGCTTATTTGATAAGTCTGTGAGTGTCTTTTCCTGTGGAAATATGTTCATTGGTAGCAATCTTAGGATAACATGTATAAATGATGTCATAGGTTATTTGTCATACCCTTTTGACTTACTTAACCTTATATGATTATTTCTAGGCTCAACTGTAGTCCTGAAAACGGCATTGTTCATTTTTTTCCCGAGGCTACTATTCCATTTGGTACGTATCCCACTTCGTCTTTGTCCATTCATCTGTTTATGGACCTTTTTTTTTGCTTCCATGTCTTGGCTATTTCAATATTGTTGCAATGCACATTTGCCTGCCTCTCTCTTTCCGAACCTGGTGGTCTTAGGTTATAGGCCCAAAAGGTGCCCTGCCGCACCATATGGTAACTCAATTTTTACCTTTTCAAGCAGCTCGATTCAGTTTGCGTTACTGCTGTTACCACTTTACATCCCACCAGCAGCTAGAAGGTACACACTTCTCTAAAACCCCTTCAGCATTTATTGTTTGTAGACTTTTTGCTGATGGTCATGACTGGAGTGAGCTGAAACCTTTTTGAATTTGAATTTGCATGTGGCTAATAATTCCTTATACTGAGCTTTAGGCATGTCCTTTTTTTCTTTTCCTTTTTTTTTTAAAGAGTGAGTACAACTTCCCTCCTCTTATTGACTTCTTGGAAATTTCTCATGTGTTGAATGTTCTTGCCAATTCCCTACCCCAGGGCATATTTTGAGGGCTTGTGTCATTTACAGCCCTGCAGTCCTTGTGACTATATAAGCAATCATTGGCACTGGGTTTAAAGTGCTGTTGTGGGAAGCAGCCACAAGGCGGCAGCATTATTGCGTTCTCAAGTCTTGTTACTAGGAGAACAGAGTCTTCCTGGAGGTAGTGTTCTGAGCTTGTAAATTAGAGTGCAATGTGCTGGGACAAGCCCTCAAAAGTTTATGTCTCCTAACTTATGTTTGTTTTTTTAAATTTAATTTCTATTTCTTATCGGAGTAAATTTGATTAGAGTGTTTTGATTGTCTGGCTGTACAGAATCTGCTCAATGATTCATACATATGTCTGTTCATCTTCGGATCCTGTTACCATGTATGTGATCACAGCATATATATTTTGAAGGTATTGGTGATTATATAATTCATATTGTTTATATGTTATATGTTTATATACATTTAACTTACATTAGTATATGTATGTTAACCCCATAGTCCTAACTTACCCATCCCCCCAACTTTCATTTTGGCTAACCATTAGTTTATTTGATAAGTCTGTGAGTGTCTTTTTCTGTGGAAATATGTTCATTGGTAGCAATCTTAAGAAAACTTGTATAAATGATATCATAGGATATTTGTCATACCCTTTTGACTTACTTAACCTTATATGATTTTTTCTAGGCTCAACTGTAGTCCTGAAAACAGCATTGTTCATTTTTCTCCCGAGGCTACTATTCCATTCTGTCCGTATACCACTTCTTCTTTGTCCATTCACCTGTTTATGGACCTTTTTTTTGCTTCCATGTCTTTGCTATTTCAGTATTGTTGCAGTGCACATTTGCCTGCCTCTGTCTTTCCGATTCTGGTGGTCTTAGGTTATAGGCCCATAAGGTGCCCTGCCGCATCATATGGTAGCTCAATTTTTACGTTTTCAAGCAGCTCGATTCAGTTTGCATTAGTGCTGTTACGACTTTATATCCCACCAGCAGCTAGAAGGTACACACTTCTCTAAAACCCCTTCAGCATTTATAGTTTGTAGACTTTTTGCTGATGGTCATGCCTGGTGTGAGCTGAAACCTTTTTGGAGGTTGGATACGCATGTGGCTAATAATTCCTTATGCTGAGCTTTAGGCATGTCCTATTTTTTCTTTTCCTTTTTTTAAAAAAGAGTGAGTACAACTTCCCTCCTCTTATTGATTTCTTGAAAAGTTTCTTATGTGTTGAATTTTCTTGCCTATTCCCTACCCCAGGGCATTTTTTGAGTGCCTGTGTCATTTACAACCGTACAGTCCTTGTGACTATATAAGCAACCATTGGCACTGGGTTTAAAGGTGCTGTTTTTAGAGAAAGCCACAAGGCGGCAGCATTATTACGTTCTCAAGTCTTGTTACTAGGACAACAGAGTCTTCCTGGAGGTAGTGTTCCGAGCTTTTAAATTAGAGTGCAATGTGCTGGGACAAGCCCCCAGAAGTTTATGTCTCCTTACTTATGTTTGTTTTTTAAATTTAATTTGTATTTTTTATCGGAGTAAATTTGATTAGAGTGTTTTGATTGTCTGGCTGTACAGAATCTGTTCAATGATTCATACATATGTCTGTTCATCTTCGGATCCTGTTACCATGTATGTGATTACAGAATGTATATTTTGCAGGTATTGGTGATTATATAATTCATATCATTTATATGTTATATGTTTATATACATTTAACTTATATTAGTATATGTATGTTAACCCCATAGTCCTAATTTACCCATCCCCCCACCTTTCATTTTGGCTAACCATTAGTTTATTTGATAAGTCTGTGAGTGTCTTTTTCTGTGGAAATATGTCCATTGGTAGCAATCTTAGGATAACATGTATAAATGATATCATAGGATATTTGTCATACCCTTTTGACTTACTTAACCTTATATGATTATTTCTAGGCTCAACTCTAGTCCTGAAAACGGCATTGTTCATTTTTTTCCAGAGGCTACTATTCCATTTGGTACGTATACCATTTCTTCTTTGTCCATTCATCTGTTTATGGACCTTTTTTTTGCTTCCATGTCTTGGCTATTTCAATATTGTTGCAGTGCACATTTGCCTGCCTCTGTCTTTCCGAATCCGGTGGTCTTAGGTTATAGGCCCAAAAGGTGCCCTGCCGCATCATATGGTAGCTCAATGTTTACCTTTTCAAGCAGCTCGATTCAGTTTGCGTTACTGCTGTTACCACTTTACATCCAAACAGCAGCTAGAAGGTACACAGTTCTCTAAAACCCCTTCAGCATTTATAGTTTGTAGACTTTTTGCTGATGGTCATGACTGGTGTGAGCTGAAACCTTTTTGGAGGTTGGATACGCATGTGGCTAATAATTCCTTATGCTGAGCTTTAGGCATGTCCTTTTTTTCTTTTCCTTTTTTTTTAAAGAGTGAGTACAACTTCCGTACTCTTATTGACTTCTTGAAAATTTCTCATGTGTTGAATTTTCTTGCCAATTCCCTACCCCAGGGCATTTTTTGAGGGCCTGTGTCTTTTACAGCCCTGCAGTCCTTGTGACTATATAAGCAACCATTGGCACTGGGTTTAAAGCTACTGTTGTGGGAAGCAGCCACAAGGCGGCAGCATTATTACGTTCTCAAGTCTTGTTACTAGGACAACACAGTCTTCCTGGAGGTAGTGTTCCGAGCTTGTAAATTAGAGTGCAATGTGCTGGGACAAGCCCCCAAAAGTTTATGTCTCCTAACTTATGTTTGTTTTTTAAATTTAATTTCTATTTCTTATCGGAGTAAATTTGATTAGAGTGTTTTGATTGTCTGGCTGTACAGAATCTGCTCAATGATTCATACATATGTCTGTTCATCTTCGGATCCTGTTACCATGTATGTGATTACAGAATGTATATTTTGAAGGTATTGGTGAATATATAATTCATATCATTTATATGTTATATGTTTATATACATTTAACATACATTAGTATATGTATGTTAACCCCATAGTCCTAATTTACCCATCCTCCCACCTTTCATTTTGGCTAACCATTAGTTTATATGATAAGTCTGTGAGTGTCTTTTTCTGTGGAAATATGTTCATTGGTAGCAGTCTTAGGATAACATGTATAAATGATATCATAGGATATTTGTCATACCCTTTTGACTTACTTAACCTTATATGATTATTTCTAGGCTCAACTCTAGTCCTGAAAACAGCATTGTTCATTTTTTTCCAGAGGCTACTATTCCATTTGGTACGTATACCATTTCGTCTTTGTCCATTCATCTGTTTATGGACCTTTTTTTGCTTCCATGTCTTGGCTATTTCAGTATTGTTGCAGTGCACATTTGCCTGCCTCTGTCTTTCCGATTCTGGTGGTCTTAGGTTATAGGCCCAAAAGGTGCCCTGCTGCATCGTATGGTAACTCAATTTTTACCTTTTCAAGCAGCTCCATTCAGTTTGCATTAGTGGTATTACTTCTTTACATCCCACCAGCAGCTAGAAGGTACACATTCCTCTAAAACCCCTTCAGCATTTATAGTTTGTAGACTTTTTGATGATGGTCATGACTGGTGTTACCTGAAACCTTTTTGAATTTGAATTTGCATGTGGCTAATAATTCCTTATACTGAGCTTTAGGCATGTCATTTTTTTCTTTTCCTTTTGTTTTAAAGAGTGAGTACAACTTCCCTCCTCTTATTGACTTCTTGAAAAGTTTCTCATGTGTTGAATTTTTTTGCCTATTCCCTACCCCAGGGCATTTTTTGAAGGCAGGTGTCATTTAGAGCCCTTCAGTCCTTGTGACTATTAAGCAACCTTTGGCACTGGGTTTAAAGCTGCTGTTGTGGGAAACAGCCACAAGGCGGCAGCATTATTATGTTCTCAACTCTTCTTACTAGGGCAACAGAGTCTTCCTGGAGGTAGTTTTCCAAGGTTGTAAATTAGAGTGGAATGTGCTGGGACAAGCCCACAGAAGTTTATGTCTCCTAACTTATGTTTGCTTTTTAAATTTAATTTCTATTTCTTATCGGAGTAAATTTGATTAGAGTGTTGTGGTTTTCTGGCTGTACAGAATCTGCTCAATGATTCATACATA
Organism: Balaenoptera physalus; assembly: GCF_965194825.1. Classification (NCBI taxonomy): domain Eukaryota; kingdom Metazoa; phylum Chordata; class Mammalia; order Artiodactyla; family Balaenopteridae; genus Balaenoptera; species Balaenoptera physalus. The sequence goes on from NW_028126580.1 coordinate 79,811, forward strand.
TGTCTGTTCATCTTCGAACCTGTTAGCATGTATGTGATTACAGAATGTATATTTTAAAGGTATTGGTGATTATATAATTTATATAGTTCATATGTTATATGTTTATATACATTTAACATACATTAGTATATGTATGTTAACCCCATAGTCCTAATTTACCCATCCTCCCACCTTTCATTTTGGCTAGCCATTAGCTTATTTGATAAGTCTGTGAGTGTCTTTTCCTGTGGAAATATGTTCATTGGTAGCAATCTTAGGATAACATGTATAAATGATGTCATAGGTTATTTGTCATACCCTTTTGACTTACTTAACCTTATATGATTATTTCTAGGCTCAACTGTAGTCCTGAAAACGGCATTGTTCATTTTTTTCCGGAGGCTACTATTCCATTTGGTACGTATCCCACTTCGTCTTTGTCCATTCATCTGTTTATGGACCTTTTTTTTTGCTTCCATGTCTTGGCTATTTCAATATTGTTGCAATGCACATCTGCCTGCCTCTCTCTTTCCGAACCTGGTGGTCTTAGGTTATAGGCCCAAAAGGTGCCCTGCCGCACCATATGGTAACTCAATTTTTACCTTTTCAAGCAGCTCGATTCAGTTTGCGTTACTGCTGTTACCACTTTACATCCCACCAGCAGCTAGAAGGTACACACTTCTCTAAAACCCCTTCAGCATTTATTGTTTGTAGACTTTTTGCTGATGGTCATGACTGGAGTGAGCTGAAACCTTTTTGAATTTGAATTTGCATGTGGCTAATAATTCCTTATACTGAGCTTTAGTCATGTCCTTTTTTTCTTTTCCTTTTTTTTTTAAAGAGTGAGTACAACTTCCCTCCTCTTATTGACTTCTTGGAAATTTCTCATGTGTTGAATGTTCTTGCCAATTCCCTACCCCAGGGCATATTTTGAGGGCTTGTGTCATTTACAGCCCTGCAGTCCTTGTGACTATATAAGCAATCATTGGCACTGGGTTTAAAGTGCTGTTGTGGGAAGCAGCCACAATGCGGCAGCATTATTGCGTTCTCAAGTCTTGTTACTAGGACAACACAGTCTTCCTGGAGGTAGTGTTCTGAGCTTGTAAATTAGAGTGCAATGTGCTGGGACAAGCCCCCAAAAGTTTATGTCTCCTAACTTATGTTTGTTTTTTTAAATTTAATTTCTATTTCTTATCGGAGTAAATTTGATTAGAGTGTTTTGATTGTCTGGCTGTACAGAATCTGCTCAATGATTCATACATATGTCTGTTCATCTTCGGATCCTGTTACCATGTATGTGATCACAGCATATATATTTTGAAGGTATTGGTGATTATATAATTCATATTGTTTATATGTTATATGTTTATATAGATTTAACTTACATTAGTATATGTATGTTAACCCCATAGTCCTAACTTACCCATCCCCCCAACTTTCATTTTGGCTAACCATTAGTTTATTTGATAAGTCTGTGAGTGTCTTTTTCTGTGGAAATATGTTCATTGGTAGCAATCTTAAGAAAACTTGTATAAATGATATCATAGGATATTTGTCATACCCTTTTGACTTACTTAACCTTATATGATTTTTTCTAGGCTCAACTGTAGTCCTGAAAACAGCATTGTTCATTTTTCTCCCGAGGCTACTATTCCATTCTGTCCGTATACCACTTCTTCTTTGTCCATTCTCCTGTTTATGGACCTTTTTTTTGCTTCCATGTCTTTGCTATTTCAGTATTGTTGCAGTGCACATTTGCCTGCCTCTGTCTTTCCGATTCTGGTGGTCTTAGGTTATAGGCCCAAAAGGTGCCCTGCCGCATCATATGGTAGCTCAATTTTTACGTTTTCAAGCAGCTCGATTCAGTTTGCATTAGTGCTGTTACGACTTTATATCCCACCAGCAGCTAGAAGGTACACACTTCTCTAAAACCCCTTCAGCATTTATAGTTTGTAGACTTTTTGCTGATGGTCATGACTGGTGTGAGCTGAAACCTTTTTGGAGGTTGGATACGCATGTGGCTAATAATTCCTTATGCTGAGCTTTAGGCATGTCCTATTTTTTCTTTTCCTTTTTTTTAAAAAGAGTGAGTACAACTTCCCTCCTCTTATTGATTTCTTGAAAAGTTTCTTATGTGTTGAATTTTCTTGCCTATTCCCTACCCCAGGGCATTTTTTGAGTGCCTGTGTCATTTACAACCGTACAGTCCTTGTGACTATATAAGCAACCATTGGCACTGGGTTTAAAGGTGCTGTTTTTGGAGAAAGCCACAAGGCGGCAGCATTAGTACGTTCTCAAGTCTTGTTACTAGGACAACAGAGTCTTCCTGGAGGTAGTGTTCCGAGCTTTTAAATTAGAGTGCAATGTGCTGGGACAAGCCCCCAGAAGTTTATGTCTCCTTACTTATGTTTGTTTTTTAAATTTAATTTGTATTTTTTATCGGAGTAAATTTGATTAGAGTGTTTTGATTGTCTGGCTGTACAGAATCTGTTCAATGATTCATACATATGTCTGTTCATCTTCGGATCCTGTTACCATGTATGTGATTACAGAATGTATATTTTGCAGGTATTGGTGATTATATAATTCATATCATTTATATGTTATATGTTTATATACATTTAACTTATATTAGTATATGTATGTTAACCCCATAGTCCTAATTTACCCATCCCCCCACCTTTCATTTTGGCTAACCATTAGTTTATTTGATAAGTCTGTGAGTGTCTTTTTCTGTGGAAATATGTCCATTGGTAGCAATCTTAGGATAACATGTATAAATGATATCATAGGATATTTGTCATACCCTTTTGACTTACTTAACCTTATATGATTATTTCTAGGCTCAACTCTAGTCCTGAAAACGGCATTGTTCATTTTTTTCCAGAGGCTACTATTCCATTTGGTACGTATACCATTTCTTCTTTGTCCATTCATCTGTTTATGGACCTTTTTTTTGCTTCCATGTCTTGGCTATTTCAATATTGTTGCAGTGCACATTTGCCTGCCTCTGTCTTTCCGAATCCGGTGGTCTTAGGTTATAGGCCCAAAAGGTGCCCTGCCGCATCATATGGTAGCTCAATGTTTACCTTTTCAAGCAGCTCGATTCAGTTTGCGTTACTGCTGTTACCACTTTACATCCAAACAGCAGCTAGAAGGTACACAGTTCTCTAAAACCCCTTCAGCATTTATAGTTTGTAGACTTTTTGCTGATGGTCATGACTGGTGTGAGCTGAAACCTTTTTGGAGGTTGGATACGCATGTGGCTAATAATTCCTTATGCTGAGCTTTAGGCATGTCCTTTTTTTCTTTTCCTTTTTTTTTAAAGAGTGAGTACAACTTCCGTACTCTTATTGACTTCTTGAAAATTTCTCATGTGTTGAATTTTCTTGCCAATTCCCTACCCCAGGGCATTTTTTGAGGGCCTGTGTCTTTTACAGCCCTGCAGTCCTTGTGACTATATAAGCAACCATTGGCACTGGGTTTAAAGCTACTGTTGTGGGAAGCAGCCACAAGGCGGCAGCATTATTACGTTCTCAAGTCTTGTTACTAGGACAACACAGTCTTCCTGGAGGTAGTGTTCCGAGCTTGTAAATTAGAGTGCAATGTGCTGGGACAAGCCCCCAAAAGTTTATGTCTCCTAACTTATGTTTGTTTTTTAAATTTAATTTCTATTTCTTATCGGAGTAAATTTGATTAGAGTGTTTTGATTGTCTGGCTGTACAGAATCTGCTCAATGATTCATACATATGTCTGTTCATCTTCGGATCCTGTTACCATGTATGTGATTACAGAATGTATATTTTGAAGGTATTGGTGAATATATAATTCATATCATTTATATGTTATATGTTTATATACATTTCACATACATTAGTATATGTATGTTAACCCCATAGTCCTAATTTACCCATCCTCCCACCTTTCATTTTGGCTAACCATTAGTTTATATGATAAGTCTGTGAGTGTCTTTTTCTGTGGAAATATGTTCATTGGTAGCAGTCTTAGGATAACATGTATAAATGATATCATAGCATATTTGTCATACCCTTTTGACTTACTTAACCTTATATGATTATTTCTAGGCTCAACTCTAGTCCTGAAAACAGCATTGTTCATTTTTTTCCAGAGGCTACTATTCCATTTGGTACGTATACCATTTCGTCTTTGTCCATTCATCTGTTTATGGACCTTTTTTTGCTTCCATGTCTTGGCTATTTCAGTATTGTTGCAGTGCACATTTGCCTGCCTCTGTCTTTCCGATTCTGGTGGTCTTAGGTTATAGGCCCAAAAGGTGCCCTGCCGCATCGTATGGTAACTCAATTTTTACCTTTTCAAGCAGCTCCATTCAGTTTGCATTAGTGGTATTACTTCTTTACATCCCACCAGCAGCTAGAAGGTACACATTCCTCTAAAACCCCTTCAGCATTTATAGTTTGTAGACTTTTTGATGATGGTCATGACTGGTGTTACCTGAAACCTTTTTGAATTTGAATTTGCATGTGGCTAATAATTCCTTATACTGAGCTTTAGGCATGTCATTTTTTTCTTTTCCTTTTGTTTTAAAGAGTGAGTACAACTTCCCTCCTCTTATTGACTTCTTGAAAAGTTTCTCATGTGTTGAATTTTTTTGCCTATTCCCTACCCCAGGGCATTTTTTGAAGGCAGGTGTCATTTAGAGCCCTTCAGTCCTTGTGACTATTAAGCAACCTTTGGCACTGGGTTTAAAGCTGCTGTTGTGGGAAACAGCCACAAGGCGGCAGCATTATTACGTTCTCAACTCTTCTTACTAGGGCAACAGAGTCTTCCTGGAGGTAGTTTTCCAAGGTTGTAAATTAGAGTGGAATGTGCTGGGACAAGCCCCCAGAAGTTTATGTCTCCTAACTTATGTTTGCTTTTTAAATTTAATTTCTATTTCTTATCGGAGTAAATTTGATTAGAGTGTTTTGATTGGCTGTACAGAATCTGCTCAATGATTCATACATATATCTGTTCATCTTCGGAACCTCTTATCATGTATGTGATTACAGAATGTATATTTTAAAGGTTTGGTGATTATATATTTTATATAGTTCATATGTTATATGTTTATATACATTTAACATACATTAGTATATGTATGTTAACCCCATAGTCCTAATTTACCCATCCTCCCACCTTTCATTTTGGCTAACCATTAGTTTATTTGATAAGTCTGTGAGTGTCTTTTTTTGTGGAAATATGTTCATTGGTAGCAATCTTAGGATAACATGTATAAATGATATCATAGGATATTTGTCATACCCTTTTCACTAACTTACCCTTATATGACTATTTCTAGTCTCAACTGTAGTTCTGAAAACGGCATTGTTCATTTTTTTCCCGAGGCTACTCTTCCATTCTGTCCATATACCACTTCTTCTTTGTCCATTCACCTGTTTATGGACCATTTTTTGCTTCCATGTCTTGGGTATTTCAGTATTGTTGCAGTGCACATTTGCCTGCCTCTGTATTTCCGATTTTGGTGGTCTTAGGTTATAGGCCCAAAAGGTGCCCTGCCGCATCATATGGTAGCTCAATTTTTACGTTTTCAAGCAGCTCGATTCAGTTTGCATTAGTGCTGTTACGACTTTATATCCCACCAGCAGCTAGAAGGTACACACTTCTCTAAAACCCCTTCAGCATTTATAGTTTGTAGACTTTTTGCTGATGGTCATGACTGGTGTGAGCTGAAACCTTTTTGGAGGTTGGATACGCATGTGGCTAATAATTCCTTATGCTGAGCTTTAGGCATGTCCTATTTTTTCTTTTCCTTTTTTTTAAAATGAGTGAGTACAACTTCCCTCCTCTTATTGATTTCTTGAAAAGTTTCTTATCTGTTGAATTTTCTTGCCTATTCCCTACCCCAGGGCATTTTTTGAGTGCCTGTGTCATTTACAACCGTGCAGTCCTTGTGACTATATAAGCAACCATTGGCACTGGGTTTAAAGGTGCTGTTTTTGGAGACAGCCACAAGGCGGCAGCATTATTACGTTCTCAAGTCTTGTTACTAGGACAACAGAGTCTTCCTGGAGGTAGTGTTCCGAGCTTTTAAATTAGAGTGCAATGTGCTGGGACAAGCCCCCAGAAGTTTATGTCTCCTTACTTATGTTTGTTTTTTAAATTTAATTTGTATTTTTTATCGGAGTAAATTTGATTAGAGTGTTTTGATTGTCTGGCTGTACAGAATCTGTTCAATGATTCATACATATGTCTGTTCATCTTCGGATCCTGTTACCATGTATGTGATCACAGAATATATATTTTGAAGGTATTGGTGATTATATAATTCATATCGTTTATATGTTATATGTTTATATACATTTAACTTACATTAGTATATGTATGTTAACCCCATAGTCCTAACTTACCCATCCCCCCACCTTTCATTTTGGCTAAACATTAGTTTATTTGATAAGTCTGTGAGTGTCTTTTTCTGTGGAAATATGTTCATTGGTAGCAATCTTAAGAAAACTTGTATAAATGATATCATAGGATATTTGTCATACCCTTTTGACTCACTTAACCTTATATGATTTTTTCTAGGCTCAACTGTAGTCCTGAAAACAGCATTGTTCATTTTTCTCCCGAGGCTACTATTCCATTCTGTCCGTATACCACTTCTTCTTTGTCCATTCATCTGTTTATGGACCTTTTTTTTGCTTCCATATCTTGGCTATTTCAGTATTGTTGCAGTGCACATTTGCCTGCCTCTGTCTTTCCGATTCTGGTGGTCTTAGGTTATAGGCCCAAAAGGTGCCCTGCCGCATCATATGGTAGCTCAATTTTTACGTTTTCAAGCAGCTCGATTCAGTTTGCATTAGTGCTGTTACGACTTTATATCCCACCAGCAGCTAGAAGGTACACACTTCTCTAAAACCCCTTCAGCATTTATAGTTTGTAGACTTTTTGCTGATGGTCATGACTGGTGTGAGCTGAAACCTTTTTGGAGGTTGGATACGCATGTGGCTAATAATTCCTTATGCTGAGCTTTAGGCATGTCCTATTTTTTCTTTTCCTTTTTTTTAAAATGAGTGAGTACAACTTCCCTCCTCTTATTGATTTCTTGAAAAGTTTCTTATGTGTTGAATTTTCTTGCCTATTCCCTACCCCAGGGCATTTTTTGAGTGCCTGTGTCATTTACAACCGTACAGTCCTTGTGACTATATAAGCAACCATTGGCACTGGGTTTAAAGGTGCTGTTTTTGGAGACAGCCACAAGGCGGCAGCATTATTACGTTCTCAAGTCTTGTTACTAGGAGAACAGAGTCTTCCTGGAGGTAGTGTTCCGAGCTTTTAAATTAGAGTGCAATGTGCTGGGACAAGCGCCCAGAAGTTTATGTCTCCTTACTTATGTTTGTTTTTTAAATTTAATTTGTATTTTTTATCGGAGTAAATTTGATTAGAGTGTTTTGATTGTCTGGCTGTACAGAATCTGTTCAATGATTCATACATATGTCTGTTCATCTGCGGATCCTGTTACCATGTATGTGATTACAGAATGTATATTTTGAAGGGATTGGTGATTATATAATTCATATCATTTATATGTTATATGTTTATATACATTTAACTTATATTAGTATATGTATGTTAACCCCATAGTCCTAATTTACCCATCCGCCCACCTTTCATTTTGGCTAACCATTAGTTTATTTGATAAGTCTGTGAGTGTTTTTTTTCTGTGGAAATATGTTCATTGGTAGCAATCTTAGGAAAACTTGTATAAATAATATCATAGGATATTTGTAATACCCTTTTGTCTTACTTAACCTTATATGATTATTTCTAGTCTCAACTCTAGTCCTGAAAACGGCATTGTTCATTTTTTTCCCGAGGCTACTATTCCATTTGGTACGTATACCATTTCGTCTTTGTTCATTCATCTGTTTATGGACCTTTTTTTTGCTTCCATGTCTTGGCTATTTCAATATTTTTGCAGTGCACATTTGCCTGCCTCTGTCTTTCCGAATCCGGTGGTCTTAGGTTATAGGCCCAAAAGGTGCCCTGCCGCATCATATGGTAGCTCAATGTTTACCTTTTCAAGCAGCTCGATTCAGTTTGCGTTACTGCTGTTACCGCTTTACATCCAAACAGCAGCTAGAAGGTACACAGTTCTCTAAAACCCCTTCAGCATGTATAGTTTGTAGACTTTTTGCTGATGGTCATGACTGGTGTGAGCTGAAACCTTTTTGGAGGTTGGATATGCATGTGGCTAATAATTCCTTATGCTGAGCTTTAGGCATGTCCTTTTTTTCTTTTCCTTTTTTTTTAAAGAGTGACTACAACTTCCCTCCTCTTATTGACTTCTTGAAAATTTCTCATGTGTTGAATTTTCTTGCCAATTCCATACCCCAGGGCATTTTTTGAGGGCCTGTGTCTTTTACAGCCCTGCAGTCCTTGTGACTATATAAGCAACCATTGGCACTGGGTTTAAAGCTACTGTTGTGGGAAGCAGCCACAAGGCGGCAGCATTATTACGTTCTCAAGTCTTGTTACTAGGACAACACAGTCTTCCTGGAGGTAGTGTTCCGAGCCTGTAAATTAGAGTGCAATGTCCTGGGACAAGCCCCCAGAAGTTTATGTCTCCTAACTTATGTTTGTTTTTTAAATTTAATTTCTATTTCTTATCGGAGTAAATTTGATTAGAGTGTTGTGGTTTTCTGGCTGTACAGAATCTGCTCAATGATTCATACATATGTCTGTTCATCTTCGAACCTGTTAGCATGTATGTGATTACAGAATGTATATTTTAAAGGTATTGGTGATTATATAATTTATAGTTCATATGTTATATGTTTATATACATTTAACTTACATTAGTATATGTATGTTAACCCCATAGTCCTAATTTACCCATCCTCCCACCTTTCATTTTGGCTAGCCATTAGTTTATTTGATAAGTCTGTGAGTGTCTTTTTCTGTGGAAATATGTTCATTGGTAGCAATCTTAGGATAACATGTATAAATGATGTCATAGGATATTTGTCATACCCTTTTGACTTACTTAACCTTATATGATTATTTCTAGGCTCAACTGTAGTCCTGAAAACGGCATTGTTCATTTTTTTCCCGAGGCTACTATTCCATTTGGTACGTATCCCACTTCGTCTTTGTCCATTCATCTGTTTATGGACCTTTTTTTTTGCTTCCATGTCTTGGCTATTTCAATATTGTTGCAATGCACATTTGCCTGCCTCTCTCTTTCCGAATCTGGTGGTCTTAGGTTGTAGGCCCAAAAGGTGCCCTGCCGCACCATATGGTAACTCAATTTTTACCTTTTCAATCAGCTCGATTCAGTTTGCGTTACTGCTGTTACCACTTTACATCCCACCAGCAGCTAGAAGGTACACACTTCTCTAAAACCCCTTCAGCATTTATTGTTTGTAGACTTTTTGCTGATGGTCATGACTGGAGTGAGCTGAAACCTTTTTGAATTTGAATTTGCATGTGGCTAATAATTCCTTATACTGAGCTTTAAGCATGTCCTTTTTTTCTTTTCCTTTTTTTTTTTAAAGAGTGAGTACAACTTCCCTCCTCTTATTGACTTCTTGGAAATTTCTCATGTGTTGAATGTTCTTGCCAATTCCCTACCCCAGGGCATATTTTGAGGGCTTGTGTCATTTACAGCCCTGCAGTCCTTGTGACTATATAAGCAATCATTGGCACTGGGTTTAAAGTGCTGTTGTGGGAAGCAGCCTCAAGGCGGCAGCATTATTGCGTTCTCAAGTCTTGTTACTAGGAGAACAGAGTCTTCCTGGAGGTAGTGTTCTGAGCTTGTAAATTAGAGTGCAATGTGCTGGGACAAGCCCCCAAAAGTTTATGTCTCCTAACTTATGTTTGTTTTTTTAAATTTAATTTCTATTTCTTATCGGAGTAAATTTGATTAGAGTGTTTTGATTGTCTGGCTGTACAGAATCTGCTCAATGATTCATACATATGTCTGTTCATCTTCGGATCCTGTTACCATGTATGTGATCACAGAATATATATTTTGAAGGTATTGGTGATTATATAATTCATATCGTTTATATGTTATATGTTTATATACATTTAACTTACATTAGTATATGTATGTTAACCCCATAGTCCTAACTTACCCATCCCCCCACCTTTCATTTTGGCTAACCATTAGTTTATTTGATAAGTCTGTGAGTGTCTTTTTCTGTGGAAATATGTTCATTGGTAGCAATCTTAAGAAAACTTGTATAAATGATATCATAGGATATTTGTCATACCCTTTTGACTTACTTAACCTTATATGATTTTTTCTAGGCTCAACTGTAGTCCTGAAAACAGCATTGTTCATTTTTCTCCCGAGGCTACTATTCCATTCTGTCCGTATACCACTTCTTCTTTGTCCATTCACCTGTTTATGGACCTTTTTTTTGCTTCCATGTCTTGGCTATTTCAATATTGTTCCAGTGCACATTTGCCTGCCTCTGTCTTTCCGAATCCAGTTGTCTTAGGTTATAGGCCCAAAATGTGCCCTGCCGCATCATATGGTAGCTCAATGTTTACCTTTTCAAGCAGCTCGATTCAGTTTGCGTTACTGCTGTTACCACTTTACATCCCACCAGCAGCTAGAAGGTACACAGTTCTCTAAAACCCCTTCAGCATTTATAGTTTGTAGACTTTTTGCTGATGGTCATGACTGGTGTGAGCTGAAACCTTTTTGGAGGTTGGATATGCATGTGGCTAATAATTCCTTATGCTGAGCTTTAGGCATGTCCTTTTTTTCTTTTCCTTTTTTTTAAAGAGTGACTACAACTTCCCTCCTCTTATTGACTTCTTGAAAATTTCTCATGTGTTGAATTTTCTTGCCAATTCCATACCCCAGGGCATTTTTTGAGGGCCTGTGTCTTTTACAGCCCTGCAGTCCTTGTGACTATATAAGCAACCATTGGCACTGGGTTTAAAGCTACTGTTGTGGGAAGCAGCCACAAGGCGGCAGCATTATTACGTTCTCAAGTCTTGTTACTAGGACAACACAGTCTTCCTGGAGGTAGTGTTCCGAGCCTGTAAATTAGAGTGCAATGTCCTGGGACAAGCCCCCAGAAGTTTATGTCTCCTAACTTATGTTTGTTTTTTAAATTTAATTTCTATTTCTTATCGGAGTAAATTTGATTAGAGTGTTGTGGTTTTCTGGCTGTACAGAATCTGCTCAATGATTCATACATATGTCTGTTCATCTTCGAACCTGTTAGCATGTATGTGATTACAGAATGTATATTTTAAAGGTATTGGTGATTATATAATTTATAGTTCATATGTTATATGTTTATATACATTTAACTTACATTAGTATATGTATGTTAACCCCATAGTCCTAATTTACCCATCCTCCCACCTTTCATTTTGGCTAGCCATTAGTTTATTTGATAAGTCTGTCAGTGTCTTTTTCTGTGGAAATATGTTCATTGGTAGCAATCTTAGGATAACATGTATAAATGATGTCATAGGATATTTGTCATACCCTTTTGACTTACTTAACCTTATATGATTATTTCTAGGCTCAACTGTAGTCCTGAAAACGGCATTGTTCATTTTTTTTCCGAGGCTACTATTCCATTTGGTACGTATCCCACTTCGTCTTTGTCCATTCATCTGTTTATGGACCTTTTTTTTTGCTTCCATGTCTTGGCTATTTCAGTATTGTTGCAGTGCACATTTGCCTGCCTCTCTCTTTCCGAATCTGGTGGTCTTAGGTTGTAGGCCCAAAAGGTGCCCTGCCGCACCATATGGTAACTCAATTTTTACCTTTTCAATCAGCTCGATTCAGTTTGCGTTACTGCTGTTACCACTTTACATCCCACCAGCAGCTAGAAGGTACACACTTCTCTAAAACCCCTTCAGCATTTATTGTTTGTAGACTTTTTGCTGATGGTCATGACTGGAGTGAGCTGAAACCTTTTTGAATTTGAATTTGCATGTGGCTAATAATTCCTTATACTGAGCTTTAGGCATGTCCTTTTTTTCTTTTCCTTTTTTTTTTAAAGAGTGAGTACAACTTCCCTCCTCTTATTGACTTCTTGGAAATTTCTCATGTGTTGAATGTTCTTGCCAATTCCCTACCCCAGGGCATATTTTGAGGGCTTGTGTCATTTACAGCCCTGCAGTCCTTGTGACTATATAAGCAATCATTGGCACTGGGTTTAAAGTGCTGTTGTGGGAAGCAGCCTCAAGGCGGCAGCATTATTGCGTTCTCAAGTCTTGTTACTAGGAGTACAGAGTCTTCCTGGAGGTAGTGTTCTGAGCTTGTAAATTAGAGTGCAATGTGCTGGGACAAGCCCCCAAAAGTTTATGTCTCCTAACTTATGTTTGTTTTTTTAAATTTAATTTCTATTTCTTATCGGAGTAAATTTGATTAGCGTGTTTTGATTGTCTGGCTGTACAGAATCTGCTCAATGATTCATACATATGTCTGTTCATCTTCGGATCCTGTTACCATGTATGTGATCACAGAATATATATTTTGAAGGTATTGGTGATTATATAATTCATATCGTTTATATGTTATATGTTTATATACATTTAACTTACATTAGTATATGTATGTTAACCCCATAGTCCTAACTTACCCATCCTCCCACCTTTCATTTTGGCTAACCATTAGTTTATTTGATAAGTCTGTGAGTGTCTTTTTCTGTGGAAATATGTTCATTGGTAGCAATCTTAAGAAAACTTGTATAAATGATATCATAGGATATTTGTCATACCCTTTTGACTTACTTAACCTTATATGATTTTTTCTAGGCTCAACTGTAGTCCTGAAAACAGCATTGTTCATTTTTCTCCCGAGGCTACTATTCCATTCTGTCCGTATACCACTTCTTCTTTGTCCATTCACCTGTTTATGGACCTTTTTTTTGCTTCCATGTCTTGGCTATTTCAATATTGTTCCAGTGCACATTTGCCTGCCTCTGTCTTTCCGAATCCAGTTGTCTTAGGTTATAGGCCCAAAATGTGCCCTGCCGCATCATATGGTAGCTCAATGTTTACCTTTTCAAGCAGCTCGATTCAGTTTGCGTTACTGCTGTTACCACTTTACATCCCACCAGCAGCTAGAAGGTACACAGTTCTCTAAAACCCCTTCAGCATTTATAGTTTGTAGACTTTTTGCTGATGGTCATGACTGGTGTGAGCTGAAACCTTTTTGGAGGTTGGATATGCATGTGGCTAATAATTCCTTATGCTGAGCTTTAGGCATGTCCTTTTTTTCTTTTCCTTTTTTTTTAAAGAGTGACTACAACTTCCCTCCTCTTATTGACTTCTTGAAAATTTCTCATGTGTTGAATTTTCTTGCCAATTCCATACCCCAGGGCATTTTTTGAGGGCCTGTGTCTTTTACAGCCCTGCAGTCCTTGTGACTATATAAGCAACCATTGGCACTGGGTTTAAAGCTACTGTTGTGGGAAGCAGCCACAAGGCGGCAGCATTATTACGTTCTCAAGTCTTGTTACTAGGACAACACAGTCTTCCTGGAGGTAGTGTTCCGAGCTTGTAAATTAGAGTGCAATGTGCTGGGACAAGCCCCCAGAAGTTTATGTCTCCTAACTTATGTTTGTTTTTTAAATTTAATTTCTATTTCTCATCGGAGTAAATTTGATTAGAGTGGTGTGGTTTTCTGGCTGTACAGAATCTGCTCAATGATTCATACATATGTCTGTTCATCTTCGAACCTGTTAGCATGTATGTGATTACAGAATGTATATTTTAAAGGTATTGGTGATTATATAATTTATATATTTCATATGTTATATGTTTATATACATTTAACATACATTAGTATATGTATTTTAACCCCATTGTCCTAATTTACCCATCCTCCCACCTTTCATTTTGGCTAGCCATTAGTTTATTTGATAAGTCTGTGAGTGTCTTTTTCCGTGGAAATATGTTCATTGGTAGCAATCTTAGGATAACATGTATAAATGATGTCATAGGATATTTGTCATACCCTTTTGACTTACTTAACCTTATATGATTATTTCTAGGCTCAACTGTAGTCCTGAAAACGGCATTGTTCATTTTTTTCCCGAGGCTACTATTCCATTTGGTACGTATCCCACTTCGTCTTTGTCCATTCATCTGTTTATGGACCTTTTTTTTTGCTTCCATGTCTTTGCTATTTCAGTATTGTTGCAGTGCACATTTGCCTGCCTCTGTCTTTCCGATTCTGGTGGTCTTAGGTTATAGGCCCAAAAGGTGCCCTGCCGCATCATATGGTAGCTCAATTTTTACGTTTTCAAGCAGCTCGATTCAGTTTGCATTAGTGCTGTTACGACTTTATATCCCATCAGCAGCTAGAAGGTACACACTTCTCTAAAACCCCTTCAGCATTTATAGTTTGTAGACTTTTTGCTGATGGTCATGACTGGTGTGAGCTGAAACCTTTTTGGAGGTTGGATACGCATGTGGCTAATAATTCCTTATGCTGAGCTTTAGGCATGTCCTATTTTTTCTTTTCCTTTTTTTTAAAATGAGTGAGTACAACTTCCCTCCTCTTATTGATTTCTTGAAAAGTTTCTTATGTGTTGAATTTTCTTGCCTATTCCCTACCCCAGGGCATTTTTTGAGTGCCTGTGTCATTTACAACCGTGCAGTCCTTGTGACTATATAAGCAACCATTGGCACTGGGTTTAAAGGTGCTGTTTTTGGAGACAGCCACAAGGCGGCAGCATTATTACGTTCTCAAGTCTTGTTACTAGGACAACAGAGTCTTCCTGGAGGTAGTGTTCCGAGCTTTTAAATTAGAGTGCAATGTGCTGGGACAAGCCCCCAGAAGTTTATGTCTCCTTACTTATGTTTGTTTTTTAAATTTAATTTGTATTTTTTATCGGAGTAAATTTGATTAGAGTGTTTTGATTGTCTGGCTGTACAGAATCTGTTCAATGATTCATACATATGTCTGTTCATCTTCGGATCCTGTTACCATGTATGTGATTACAGAATGTATATTTTGAAGGTATTGGTGATTATATAATTCATATCGTTTATATGTTATATGTTTATATACATTTAACTTATATTAGTATATGTATGTTAACCCCATAGTCCTAATTTACCCATCCCCCCACCTTTCATTTTGGCTAACCATTAGTTTATTTGATAATCTGTGAGTGTCTTTTTCTGTGGAAATATGTTCATGGGTAGCAATCTTAAGAAAACTTGTATAAATGATATCATAGGATATTTGTCATACCCTTTTGACTTACTTAACCTTATATGATTTTTTCTAGGCTCAACTATAGTCCTGAAAACAGCATTGTTCATTTTTCTCCCGAGGCTACTATTCCATTCTGTCCGTATACCACTTCTTCTTTGTCCATTCATCTGTTTATGGACCTTTTTTTTGCTTCCATATCTTGGCTATTTCAGTATTGTTGCAGTGCGTATTTGCCTGCCTCTGTCTTTCCAATTTTGGTGGTCTTAGGTTATAGGCCCAAAAGGTGCCCTGCCGCATCATTTGGTAGCTCAATTTTTACCTTTTCAAGCAGCTCGATTCAGTTTGCGTTAGTGCTGTTTCCACTTTACATCCCACCAGCAGCTAGAAGGTACACAGATCTCTAAAACCCCTTCAGCATTTATAGTTTGTAGACATTTTGCTGATGGTAATGACTGGTGTGAGCTGAAACCTTTTTGAATTTGAATTTGTATGTGGCTAATAATTCCTTATACTAAGCTTTAGGCATGTCCTTTTTTTTCTTTTCCTTTTTTTTTTAAAGAGTGAGTACAACTTCCCTCCTCTTATTGACTTATTGGAAATTTCTCATGTGTTGAATGTTCTTGCCAATTCTCTACCCCAGGGCATATTCTGAGGGCTTGTGTCATTTACAGCCCTGCAGTCCTTGTGAGTATATGAGCAATCATTGGCACTGGGTTTAAAGTGCTGTTGTGGGAAGCAGCCACAAGGCGGCAGCTTTATTGCGTTCTCAAGTCTTGTTACTAGGAGAACAGAGTCTTCCTGGAGGTAGTGTTCTGAGCTTGTAAATTAGAGTGCAATATGCTGGGACAAGCCCCCAGAAGTTTATGTCTCCTAACTTATGTTTTTTTTTTAAATTTAATTTCTATTTCTTATCGGAGTAAATTTGATTAGAGTGTTTTGATTGTCTGGCTGTACAGAATCTGCTCAATGATTCATACATATGTCTGTTCATCTTCGGATCCTGTTACCATGTATGTGATCACAGAATATATATTTTGAAGGTATTGGTGATTATATAATTCATATCGTTTATATGTTATATGTTTATATACATTTAACTTACATTAGTATATGTATGTTAACCCCATAGTCCTAACTTACCCATCCCCCCACCTTTCATTTTGGCTAACCATTAGTTTATTTGATAAGTCTGTGAGTGTCTTTTTCTGTGGAAATATGTTCATTGGTAGCAATCTTAAGAAAACTTGTATAAATGATATCATAGGATATTTGTCATACCCTTTTGACTTACTTAACCTTATATGATTTTTTCTAGGCTCAACTGTAGTCCTGAAAACAGCATTGTTCATTTTTCTCCCGAGGCTACTATTCCATTCTGTCCGTATACCACTTCTTCTTTGTCCATTCATCTGTTTATGGACCTTTTTTTTGCTTCCATATCTTGGCTATTTCAGTATTGTTGCAGTGCATATTTGCCTGCCTCTGTCTTTCCAATTTTGGTGGTCTTAGGTTATAGGCCCAAAAGGTGCCCTGCCGCATCATTTGGTAGCTCAATTTTTACCTTTTCAAGCAGCTCGATTCAGTTTGCGTTAGTGCTGTTTCCACTTTACATCCCACCAGCAGCTAGAAGGTACACAGATCTCTAAAACCCCTTCAGCATTTATAGTTTGTAGACATTTTGCTGATGGTAATGACTGGTGTGAGCTGAAACCTTTTTGAATTTGAATTTGTATGTGGCTAATAATTCCTTATACTAAGCTTTAGGCATGTCGTTTTTTTTCTTTTCCTTTTTTTTTTAAAGAGTGAGTACAACTTCCCTCCTCTTATTGACTTCTTGGAAATTTCTCATGTGTTGAATGTTCTTGCCAATTCCCTACCCCAGGGCATATTTTGAGGGCTTGTGTCATTTACAGCCCTGCAGTCCTTGTGACTATATAAGCAATCATTGGCACTGGGTTTAAAGTGCTGTTGTGGGAAGCATCCACAAGGCGGCAGCATTATTGCGTTCTCAAGTCTTGTTACTAGGAGAACAGAGTCTTCCTGGAGGTAGTGTTCTGAGCTTGTAAATTAGAGTGCAATATGCTGGGACAAGCCCCAGAAGTTTATGTCTCCTAACTTATGTTTTTTTTTTTAAATTTAATTTCTATTTCTTATCGGAGTAAATTTGATTAGAGTGTTTTGATTGTCTGGCTGTACAGAATCTGCTCAATGATTCATACATATGTCTGTTCATCTTCGGATCCTGTTACCATGTATGTGATCACAGAATATATATTTTGAAGGTATTGGTGATTATATAATTCATATCGTTTATATGTTATATGTTTATATACATTTAACTTACATTAGTATATGTATGTTAACCCCATAGTCCTAACTTACCCATCCCCCCACCTTTCATTTTGGCTAACCATTAGTTTATTTGATAAGTCTGTGAGTGTCTTTTTCTGTGGAAATATGTTCATTGGTAGCAATCTTAAGAAAACTTGTATAAATGATATCATAGGATATTTGTCATACCCTTTTGACTTACTTAACCTTATATGATTTTTTCTAGGCTCAACTGTAGTCCTGAAAACAGCATTGTTCATTTTTCTCCCGAGGCTACTATTCCATTCTGTCCGTATACCACTTCTTCTTTGTCCATTCATCTGTTTATGGACCTTTTTTTTGCTTCCATATCTTGGCTATTTCAGTATTGTTGCAGTGCGTATTTGCCTGCCTCTGTCTTTCCAATTTTGGTGGTCTTAGGTTATAGGCCCAAAAGGTGCCCTGCCGCATCATTTGGTAGCTCAATTTTTACCTTTTCAAGCAGCTCGATTCAGTTTGCGTTAGTGCTGTTTCCACTTTACATCCCACCAGCAGCTAGAAGGTACACAGATCTCTAAAACCCCTTCAGCATTTATAGTTTGTAGACATTTTGCTGATGGTAATGACTGGTGTGAGCTGAAACCTTTTTGAATTTGAATTTGTATGTGGCTAATAATTCCTTATACTAAGCTTTAGGCATGTCCTTTTTTTTCTTTTCCTTTTTTTTTTAAAGAGTGAGTACAACTTCCCTCCTCTTATTGACTTATTGGAAATTTCTCATGTGTTGAATGTTCTTGCCAATTCTCTACCCCAGGGCATATTTTGAGGGCTTGTGTCATTTACAGCCCTGCAGTCCTTGTGAGTATATGAGCAATCATTGGCACTGGGTTTAAAGTGCTGTTGTGGGAAGCAGCCACAAGGCGGCAGCTTTATTGCGTTCTCAAGTCTTGTTACTAGGAGAACAGAGTCTTCCTGGAGGTAGTGTTCTGAGCTTGTAAATTAGAGTGCAATATGCTGGGACAAGCCCCCAGAAGTTTATGTCTCCTAACTTATGTTTTTTTTTTAAATTTAATTTCTATTTCTTATCGGAGTAAATTTGATTAGAGTGTTTTGATTGTCTGGCTGTACAGAATCTGCTCAATGATTCATACATATGTCTGTTCATCTTCGGATCCTGTTACCATGTATGTGATCACAGAATATATATTTTGAAGGTATTGGTGATTATATAATTCATATCGTTTATATGTTATATGTTTATATACATTTAACTTACATTAGTATATGTATGTTAACCCCATAGTCCTAACTTACCCATCCCCCCACCTTTCATTTTGGCTAACCATTAGTTTCTTTGATAAGTCTGTGAGTGTCTTTTTCTGTGGAAATATGTTCATTGGTAGCAATCTTAAGAAAACTTGTATAAATGATATCATAGGATATTTGTCATACCCTTTTGACTTACTTAACCTTATATGATTTTTTCTAGGCTCAACTGTAGTCCTGAAAACAGCATTGTTCATTTTTCTCCCGAGGCTACTATTCCATTCTGTCCGTATACCACTTCTTCTTTGTCCATTCATCTGTTTATGGACCTTTTTTTTGCTTCCATATCTTGGCTATTTCAGTATTGTTGCAGTGCGTATTTGCCTGCCTCTGTCTTACCAATTTTGGTGGTCTTAGGTTATAGGCCCAAAAGGTGCCCTGCCGCATCATTTGGTAGCTCAATTTTTACCTTTTCAAGCAGCTCGATTTAGTTTGCGTTAGTGCTGTTTCCACTTTACATCCCACCAGCAGCTAGAAGGTACACAGATCTCTAAAACCCCTTCAGCATTTATAGTTTGTAGACATTTTGCTGATGGTAATGACTGGTGTGAGCTGAAACCTTTTTGAATTTGAATTTGTATGTGGCTAATAACTCCTTATACTAAGCTTTAGGCATGTCCTTTTTTTTCTTTTCCTTTTTTTTTTAAAGAGTGAGTACAACTCCCCTCCTCTTATTGACTTCTTGAAAAATTTCTCATGTGTTGGATTTTCTTGCCTATTCCCTACCCCAGGGCAATTTTTGAGGGCCTGTGTGATTTACAGCCCTGCAGTCCTTGTGACTATATAAGCAACCATTGGCACTGAGTTTAAAGCTGCTGTTTTGGGAGACAGCCACAAGGCGGCAGCATTATTACGTTCTCAAGTCTTGTTACTAGGACAACAGAGTCTTCCTGGAGGTAGTGTTCCGAGCTTGTAAATTAGAGTGCAATGTGCTGGGACAAGCCCCCAGAAGTTTATGTCTCCTTACTTATGTTTGTTTTTTAAATTTAATTTGTCTTTCTTATCGGAGTAAATTTGATTAGAGTGTTTTGATTGTCTGGCTGTACAGAATCTGCTCAATGATTCACACATATATCTGTTCATCTTCGGATCCTGTTACCATGTATGTGATTACAGAATGTATATTTTGAAGGTATTCGTGAATATATAATTCATATCATTTATATGTTATATGTTTATATACATTTAACTTACATTAGTATATGTATGTTAACCCCATAGTCCTAATTTACCCATCCTCCCACCTTTCATTTTGGCTAACCATTAGTTTATTTGATAAGTCTGTGAGTGTCTTTTTCTGTGGAAATATGTTCATTGGTAGCAATCTTAGGAAAACTTGTATAAATAATATCATAGGATATTTGTAATACCCTTTTGTCTTACTTAACCTTATATGATTATTTCTAGTCTCAACTCTAGTCCTGAAAACGGCATTGTTCATTTTTTTCCCGAGGCTACTCTTCCATTCTGTCCATATACCACTTCTTCTTTGTCCATTCACCTGTTTATGGACCTTTTTTTTGCTTCCATGTCTTTGCTATTTCAGTATTGTTGCAGTGCACATTTGCCTGCCTCTGTCTTTCCGATTCTGGTGTTCTTAGGTTATAGGCCCAAAAGGTGCCCTGCCGCATCATATGGTAGCTCAATTTTTACGTTTTCAAGCAGCTCGATTCAGTTTGCATTAGTGATGTTACGACTTTATATCCCACCAGCAGCTAGAAGGTACACACTTCTCTAAAACCCCTTCAGCATTTATAGTTTGTAGACTTTTTGCTGATGGTCATGACTGGTGTGAGCTGAAACCTTTTTGGAGGTTGGATACGCATGTGCCTAATAATTCCTTATGCTGAGCTTTAGGCATGTCCTATTTTTTCTTTTCCTTTTTTTTAAAAAGAGTGAGTACAACTTCCCTCCTCTTATTGATTTCATGAAAAGTTTCTTATGTGTTGAATTTTCTTGCCTATTCCCTACCCCAGGGCATTTTTGAGTGCCTGTGTCATTTACAACCATGCAGTCCTTGTGACTATATAAGCAACCATTGGCACTGGGTTTAAAGGTGCTGTTTTTGGAGACAGCCACAAGGCGGCAGCATTATTACGTTCTCAAGTCTTGTTACTAGGACAACAGAGTCTTCCTGTAGGTAGTGTTCCGAGCTTTTAAATTAGAGTGCAATGTGCTGGGACAAGCCCCCAGAAGTTTATGTCTCCTTACTTATGTTTGTTTTTTAAATTTAATTTGTATTTTTTATCGGAGTAAATTTGATTAGAGTGTTTTGATTGTCTGGCTGTACAGAATCTGTTCAATGATTCATACATATGTCTGTTCATCTTCGGATCCTGTTACCATGTATGTGATTACAGAATGTATATTTTGAAGGTATTGGTGATTATATAATTCATATCATTTATATGTTATATGTTTATATACATTTAACTTATATTAGTATATGTATGTTAACCCCATAGTCCTAATTTACCCATCCCCCCACCTTTCATTTTGGCTAACCATTAGTTTATTTGATAAGTCTGTGAGTGTCTTTTTCTGTGGAAATATGTTCATTGGTAGCAATCTTAGGATAACATGTATAAATGATGTCATAGGATATTTGTCATACCCTTTTGACTTACTTAACCTTATATGATTATTTCTAGGCTCAACTCTAGTCCTGGAAACGGCATTGTTCATTTTTTTCCAGAGGCTACTATTCCATTTGGTACGTATACCATTTCGTCTTTGTCCATTCATCTGTTTATGGACCTTTTTTTTGCTTCCATGTCTTGGCTATTTCAATATTGTTGCAGTGCACATTTGCCTGCCTCTGTCTTTCCGAATCCGGTGGTCTTAGGTTATAGGCCCAAAAGGTGCCCTGCCGCATCATATGGTAGCTTAATGTTTACCTTTTCAAGCAGCTCGATTCAGTTTGCGTTACTGCTGTTACCACTTTACATCCAAACAGCAGCTAGAAGGTACACAGTTCTCTAAAACCCCTTCAGCATTTATAGTTTGTAGACTTTTTGCTGATGGTCATGACTGGTGTGAGCTGAAACCTTTTTGGAGGTTGGATACGCATGTGGCTAATAATTCCTTATGCTGAGCTTTAGGCATGTATTTTTTTTCTTTTCCTTTTTTTTTAAAGAGTGAGTACAACTTCCGTACTCTTATTGACTTCTTGAAAATTTCTCATGTGTTGAATTTTCTTGCCAATTCCCTACCCCAGGGCATTTTTTGAGGGCCTGTGTCTTTTACAGCCCTGCAGTCCTTGTGACTATATAAGCAACCATTGGCACTGGGTTTAAAGCTACTGTTGTGGGAAGCAGCCACAAGGCGGCAGCATTATTACGTTCTCAAGTCTTGTTACTAGGACAACACAGTCTTCCTGGAGGTAGTGTTCCGAGCCTGTAAATTAGAGTGCAATGTCCTGGGACAAGCCCCCAGAAGTTTATGTCTCCTAACTTATGTTTGTTTTTTAAATTTAATTTCTATTTCTTATCGGAGTAAATTTGATTAGAGTGTTGTGGTTTTCTGGCTGTACAGAATCTGCTCAATGATTCATACATATGTCTGTTCATCTTCGAACCTGTTAGCATGTATGTGATTACAGAATGTATATTTTAAAGGTATTGGTGATTATATAATTTATAGTTCATATGTTATATGTTTATATACATTTAACTTACATTAGTATATGTATGTTAACCCCATAGTCCTAATTTACCCATCCTCCCACCTTTCATTTTGGCTAGCCATTAGTTTATTTGATAAGTCTGTGAGTGTCTTTTTCTGTGGAAATATGTTCATTGGTAGCAATCTTAGGATAACATGTATAAATGATGTCATAGGATATTTGTCATACCCTTTTGACTTACTTAACCTTATATGATTATTTCTAGGCTCAACTGTAGTCCTGAAAACGGCATTGTTCATTTTTTTCCCGAGGCTACTATTCCATTTGGTACGTATCCCACTTCGTCTTTGTCCATTCATCTGTTTATGGACCTTTTTTTTTGCTTCCATGTCTTGGCTATTTCAATATTGTTGCAATGCACATTTGCCTGCCTCTCTCTTTCCGAATCTGGTGGTCTTAGGTTGTAGGCCCAAAAGGTGCCCTGCCGCACCATATGGTAACTCAATTTTTACCTTTTCAAGCAGCTCGATTCAGTTTGCGTTACTGCTGTTACCACTTTACATCCCACCAGCAGCTAGAAGGTACACACTTCTCTAAAACCCCTTCAGCATTTATTGTTTGTAGACTTTTTGCTGATGGTCATGACTGGAGTGAGCTGAAACCTTTTTGAATTTGAATTTGCATGTGGCTAATAATTCCTTATACTGAGCTTTAGGCATGTCCTTTTTTTCTTTTCCTTTTTTTTTTTAAAGAGTGAGTACAACTTCCCTCCTCTTATTGACTTCTTGGAAATTTCTCATGTGTTGAATGTTCTTGCCAATTCCCTACCCCAGGGCATATTTTGAGGGCTTGTGTCATTTACAGCCCTGCAGTCCTTGTGACTATATAAGCAATCATTGGCACTGGGTTTAAAGTGCTGTTGTGGGAAGCAGCCTCAAGGCGGCAGCATTATTGCGTTCTCAAGTCTTGTTACTAGGAGAACAGAGTCTTCCTGGAGGTAGTGTTCTGAGCTTGTAAATTAGAGTGCAATGTGCTGGGACAAGCCCCCAAAAGTTTATGTCTCCTAACTTATGTTTGTTTTTTTAAATTTAATTTCTATTTCTTATCGGAGTAAATTTGATTAGAGTGTTTTGATTGTCTGGCTGTACAGAATCTGCTCAATGATTCATACATATGTCTGTTCATCTTCGGATCCTGTTACCATGTATGTGATCACAGAATATATATTTTGAAGGTATTGGTGATTATATAATTCATATCGTTTATATGTTATATGTTTATATACATTTAACTTACATTAGTATATGTATGTTAACCCCATAGTCCTAACTTACCCATCCCCCCACCTTTCATTTTGGCTAACCATTAGTTTATTTGATAAGTCTGTGAGTGTCTTTTTCTGTGGAAATATGTTCATTGGTAGCAATCTTAAGAAAACTTGTATAAATGATATCATAGGATATTTGTCATACCCTTTTGACTTACTTAACCTTATATGATTTTTTCTAGGCTCAACTGTAGTCCTGAAAACAGCATTGTTCATTTTTCTCCCGAGGCTACTATTCCATTCTGTCCGTATACCACTTCTTCTTTGTCCATTCACCTGTTTATGGACCTTTTTTTTGCTTCCATGTCTTGGCTATTTCAATATTGTTCCAGTGCACATTTGCCTGCCTCTGTCTTTCCGAATCCAGTTGTCTTAGGTTATAGGCCCAAAATGTGCCCTGCCGCATCATATGGTAGCTCAATGTTTACCTTTTCAAGCAGCTCGATTCAGTTTGCGTTACTGCTGTTACCACTTTACATCCCACCAGCAGCTAGAAGGTACACAGTTCTCTAAAACCCCTTCAGCATTTATAGTTTGTAGACTTTTTGCTGATGGTCATGACTGGTGTGAGCTGAAACCTTTTTGGAGGTTGGATATGCATGTGGCTAATAATTCCTTATGCTGAGCTTTAGGCATGTCCTTTTTTTCTTTTCCTTTTTTTTTAAAGAGTGACTACAACTTCCCTCCTCTTATTGACTTCTTGAAAATTTCTCATGTGTTGAATTTTCTTGCCAATTCCATACCCCAGGGCATTTTTTGAGGGCCTGTGTCTTTTACAGCCCTGCAGTCCTTGTGACTATATAAGCAACCATTGGCACTGGGTTTAAAGCTACTGTTGTGGGAAGCAGCCACAAGGCGGCAGCATTATTACGTTCTCAAGTCTTGTTACTAGGACAACACAGTCTTCCTGGAGGTAGTGTTCCGAGCCTGTAAATTAGAGTGCAATGTCCTGGGACAAGCCCCCAGAAGTTTATGTCTCCTAACTTATGTTTGTTTTTTAAATTTAATTTCTATTTCTTATCGGAGTAAATTTGATTAGAGTGTTGTGGTTTTCTGGCTGTACAGAATCTGCTCAATGATTCATACATATGTCTGTTCATCTTCGAACCTGTTAGCATGTATGTGATTACAGAATGTATATTTTAAAGGTATTGGTGATTATATAATTTATAGTTCATATGTTATATGTTTATATACATTTAACTTACATTAGTATATGTATGTTAACCCCATAGTCCTAATTTACCCATCCTCCCACCTTTCATTTTGGCTAGCCATTAGTTTATTTGATAAGTCTGTGAGTGTCTTTTTCTGTGGAAATATGTTCATTGGTAGCAATCTTAGGATAACATGTATAAATGATGTCATAGGATATTTGTCATACCCTTTTGACTTACTTAACCTTATATGATTATTTCTAGGCTCAACTGTAGTCCTGAAAACGGCATTGTTCATTTTTTTCCCGAGGCTACTATTCCATTTGGTACGTATCCCACTTCGTCTTTGTCCATTCATCTGTTTATGGACCTTTTTTTTTGCTTCCATGTCTTGGCTATTTCAATATTGTTGCAGTGCACATTTGCCTGCCTCTCTCTTTCCGAATCTGGTGGTCTTAGGTTGTAGGCCCAAAAGGTGCCCTGCCGCACCATATGGTAACTCAATTTTTACCTTTTCAATCAGCTCGATTCAGTTTGCGTTACTGCTGTTACCACTTTACATCCCACCAGCAGCTAGAAGGTACACACTTCTCTAAAACCCCTTCAGCATTTATTGTTTGTAGACTTTTTGCTGATGGTCATGACTGGAGTGAGCTGAAACCTTTTTGAATTTGAATTTGTATGTGGCTAATAATTCCTTATACTAAGCTTTAGGCATGTCCTTTTTTTTCTTTTCCTTTTTTTTTTAAAGAGTGAGTACAACTTCCCTCCTCTTATTGACTTCTTGGAAATTTCTCATGTGTTGAATGTTCTTGCCAATTCCCTACCCCAGGGCATATTTTGAGGGCTTGTGTCATTTACAGCCCTGCAGTCCTGGTGACTATATAAGCAATCATTGGCACTGGGTTTAAAGTGCTGTTGTGGGAAGCAGCCTCAAGGCGGCAGCATTATTGCGTTCTCAAGTCTTGTTACTAGGAGTACAGAGTCTTCCTGGAGGTAGTGTTCTGAGCTTGTAAATTAGAGTGCAATGTGCTGGGACAAGCCCCCAAAAGTTTATGTCTCCTAACTTATGTTTGTTTTTTTAAATTTAATTTCTATTTCTTATCGGAGTAAATTTGATTAGCGTGTTTTGATTGTCTGGCTGTACAGAATCTGCTCAATGATTCATACATATGTCTGTTCATCTTCGGATCCTGTTACCATGTATGTGATCACAGAATATATATTTTGAAGGTATTGGTGATTATATAATTCATATCGTTTATATGTTATATGTTTATATACATTTAACTTACATTAGTATATGTATGTTAACCCCATAGTCCTAACTTACCCATCCTCCCACCTTTCATTTTGGCTAACCATTAGTTTATTTGATAAGTCTGTGAGTGTCTTCTTCTGTGGAAATATGTTCATTGGTAGCAATCTTAAGAAAACTTGTATAAATGATATCATAGGATATTTGTCATACCCTTTTGACTTACTTAACCTTATATGATTTTTTCTAGGCTCAACTGTAGTCCTGAAAACAGCATTGTTCATTTTTCTCCCGAGGCTACTATTCCATTCTGTCCGTATACCACTTCTTCTTTGTCCATTCACCTGTTTATGGACCTTTTTTTTGCTTCCATGTCTTGGCTATTTCAATATTGTTCCAGTGCACATTTGCCTGCCTCTGTCTTTCCGAATCCAGTTGTCTTAGGTTATAGGCCCAAAATGTGCCCTGCCGCATCATATGGTAGCTCAATGTTTACCTTTTCAAGCAGCTCGATTCAGTTTGCGTTACTGCTGTTACCACTTTACATCCCACCAGCAGCTAGAAGGTACACAGTTCTCTAAAACCCCTTCAGCATTTATAGTTTGTAGACTTTTTGCTGATGGTCATGACTGGTGTGAGCTGAAACCTTTTTGGAGGTTGGATATGCATGTGGCTAATAATTCCTTATGCTGAGCTTTAGGCATGTCCTTTTTTTCTTTTCCTTTTTTTTTAAAGAGTGACTACAACTTCCCTCCTCTTATTGACTTCTTGAAAATTTCTCATGTGTTGAATTTTCTTGCCAATTCCATACCCCAGGGCATTTTTTGAGGGCCTGTGTCTTTTACAGCCCTGCAGTCCTTGTGACTATATAAGCAACCATTGGCACTGGGTTTAAAGCTACTGTTGTGGGAAGCAGCCACAAGGCGGCAGCATTATTACGTTCTCAAGTCTTGTTACTAGGACAACACAGTCTTCCTGGAGGTAGTGTTCCGAGCTTGTAAATTAGAGTGCAATGTGCTGGGACAAGCCCCCAGAAGTTTATGTCTCCTAACTTATGTTTGTTTTTTAAATTTAATTTCTATTTCTCATCGGAGTAAATTTGATTAGAGTGGTGTGGTTTTCTGGCTGTACAGAATCTGCTCAATGATTCATACATATGTCTGTTCATCTTCGAACCTGTTAGCATGTATGTGATTACAGAATGTATATTTTAAAGGTATTGGTGATTATATAATTTATATATTTCATATGTTATATGTTTATATACATTTAACATACATTAGTATATGTATTTTAACCCCATTGTCCTAATTTACCCATCCTCCCACCTTTCATTTTGGCTAGCCATTAGTTTATTTGATAAGTCTGTGAGTGTCTTTTTCCGTGGAAATATGTTCATTGGTAGCAATCTTAGGATAACATGTATAAATGATGTCATAGGATATTTGTCATACCCTTTTGACTTACTTAACCTTATATGATTATTTCTAGGCTCAACTGTAGTCCTGAAAACGGCATTGTTCATTTTTTTCCCGAGGCTACTATTCCATTTGGTACGTATCCCACTTCGTCTTTGTCCATTCATCTGTTTATGGACCTTTTTTTTTGCTTCCATGTCTTTGCTATTTCAGTATTGTTGCAGTGCACATTTGCCTGCCTCTGTCTTTCCGATTCTGGTGGTCTTAGGTTATAGGCCCAAAAGGTGCCCTGCCGCATCATATGGTAGCTCAATTTTTACGTTTTCAAGCAGCTCGATTCAGTTTGCATTAGTGCTGTTACGACTTTATATCCCATCAGCAGCTAGAAGGTACACACTTCTCTAAAACCCCTTCAGCATTTATAGTTTGTAGACTTTTTGCTGATGGTCATGACTGGTGTGAGCTGAAACCTTTTTGGAGGTTGGATACGCATGTGGCTAATAATTCCTTATGCTGAGCTTTAGGCATGTCCTATTTTTTCTTTTCCTTTTTTTTAAAATGAGTGAGTACAACTTCCCTCCTCTTATTGATTTCTTGAAAAGTTTCTTATGTGTTGAATTTTCTTGCCTATTCCCTACCCCAGGGCATTTTTTGAGTGCCTGTGTCATTTACAACCGTGCAGTCCTTGTGACTATATAAGCAACCATTGGCACTGGGTTTAAAGGTGCTGTTTTTGGAGACAGCCACAAGGCGGCAGCATTATTACGTTCTCAAGTCTTGTTACTAGGACAACAGAGTCTTCCTGGAGGTAGTGTTCCGAGCTTTTAAATTAGAGTGCAATGTGCTGGGACAAGCCCCCAGAAGTTTATGTCTCCTTACTTATGTTTGTTTTTTAAATTTAATTTGTATTTTTTATCGGAGTAAATTTGATTAGAGTGTTTTGATTGTCTGGCTGTACAGAATCTGTTCAATGATTCATACATATGTCTGTTCATCTTCGGATCCTGTTACCATGTATGTGATTACAGAATGTATATTTTGAAGGTATTGGTGATTATATAATTCATATCGTTTATATGTTATATGTTTATATACATTTAACTTATATTAGTATATGTATGTTAACCCCATAGTCCTAATTTACCCATCCCCCCACCTTTCATTTTGGCTAACCATTAGTTTATTTGATAATCTGTGAGTGTCTTTTTCTGTGGAAATATGTTCATGGGTAGCAATCTTAAGAAAACTTGTATAAATGATATCATAGGATATTTGTCATACCCTTTTGACTTACTTAACCTTATATGATTTTTTCTAGGCTCAACTATAGTCCTGAAAACAGCATTGTTCATTTTTCTCCCGAGGCTACTATTCCATTCTGTCCGTATACCACTTCTTCTTTGTCCATTCATCTGTTTATGGACCTTTTTTTTGCTTCCATATCTTGGCTATTTCAGTATTGTTGCAGTGCGTATTTGCCTGCCTCTGTCTTTCCAATTTTGGTGGTCTTAGGTTATAGGCCCAAAAGGTGCCCTGCCGCATCATTTGGTAGCTCAATTTTTACCTTTTCAAGCAGCTCGATTCAGTTTGCGTTAGTGCTGTTTCCACTTTACATCCCACCAGCAGCTAGAAGGTACACAGATCTCTAAAACCCCTTCAGCATTTATAGTTTGTAGACATTTTGCTGATGGTAATGACTGGTGTGAGCTGAAACCTTTTTGAATTTGAATTTGTATGTGGCTAATAATTCCTTATACTAAGCTTTAGGCATGTCCTTTTTTTTCTTTTCCTTTTTTTTTTAAAGAGTGAGTACAACTTCCCTCCTCTTATTGACTTATTGGAAATTTCTCATGTGTTGAATGTTCTTGCCAATTCTCTACCCCAGGGCATATTCTGAGGGCTTGTGTCATTTACAGCCCTGCAGTCCTTGTGAGTATATGAGCAATCATTGGCACTGGGTTTAAAGTGCTGTTGTGGGAAGCAGCCACAAGGCGGCAGCTTTATTGCGTTCTCAAGTCTTGTTACTAGGAGAACAGAGTCTTCCTGGAGGTAGTGTTCTGAGCTTGTAAATTAGAGTGCAATATGCTGGGACAAGCCCCCAGAAGTTTATGTCTCCTAACTTATGTTTTTTTTTTAAATTTAATTTCTATTTCTTATCGGAGTAAATTTGATTAGAGTGTTTTGATTGTCTGGCTGTACAGAATCTGCTCAATGATTCATACATATGTCTGTTCATCTTCGGATCCTGTTACCATGTATGTGATCACAGAATATATATTTTGAAGGTATTGGTGATTATATAATTCATATCGTTTATATGTTATATGTTTATATACATTTAACTTACATTAGTATATGTATGTTAACCCCATAGTCCTAACTTACCCATCCCCCCACCTTTCATTTTGGCTAACCATTAGTTTATTTGATAAGTCTGTGAGTGTCTTTTTCTGTGGAAATATGTTCATTGGTAGCAATCTTAAGAAAACTTGTATAAATGATATCATAGGATATTTGTCATACCCTTTTGACTTACTTAACCTTATATGATTTTTTCTAGGCTCAACTGTAGTCCTGAAAACAGCATTGTTCATTTTTCTCCCGAGGCTACTATTCCATTCTGTCCGTATACCACTTCTTCTTTGTCCATTCATCTGTTTATGGACCTTTTTTTTGCTTCCATATCTTGGCTATTTCAGTATTGTTGCAGTGCATATTTGCCTGCCTCTGTCTTTCCAATTTTGGTGGTCTTAGGTTATAGGCCCAAAAGGTGCCCTGCCGCATCATTTGGTAGCTCAATTTTTACCTTTTCAAGCAGCTCGATTCAGTTTGCGTTAGTGCTGTTTCCACTTTACATCCCACCAGCAGCTAGAAGGTACACAGATCTCTAAAACCCCTTCAGCATTTATAGTTTGTAGACATTTTGCTGATGGTAATGACTGGTGTGAGCTGAAACCTTTTTGAATTTGAATTTGTATGTGGCTAATAATTCCTTATACTAAGCTTTAGGCATGTCGTTTTTTTTCTTTTCCTTTTTTTTTTAAAGAGTGAGTACAACTTCCCTCCTCTTATTGACTTCTTGGAAATTTCTCATGTGTTGAATGTTCTTGCCAATTCCCTACCCCAGGGCATATTTTGAGGGCTTGTGTCATTTACAGCCCTGCAGTCCTTGTGACTATATAAGCAATCATTGGCACTGGGTTTAAAGTGCTGTTGTGGGAAGCATCCACAAGGCGGCAGCATTATTGCGTTCTCAAGTCTTGTTACTAGGAGAACAGAGTCTTCCTGGAGGTAGTGTTCTGAGCTTGTAAATTAGAGTGCAATATGCTGGGACAAGCCCCAGAAGTTTATGTCTCCTAACTTATGTTTTTTTTTTTAAATTTAATTTCTATTTCTTATCGGAGTAAATTTGATTAGAGTGTTTTGATTGTCTGGCTGTACAGAATCTGCTCAATGATTCATACATATGTCTGTTCATCTTCGGATCCTGTTACCATGTATGTGATCACAGAATATATATTTTGAAGGTATTGGTGATTATATAATTCATATCGTTTATATGTTATATGTTTATATACATTTAACTTACATTAGTATATGTATGTTAACCCCATAGTCCTAACTTACCCATCCCCCCACCTTTCATTTTGGCTAACCATTAGTTTATTTGATAAGTCTGTGAGTGTCTTTTTCTGTGGAAATATGTTCATTGGTAGCAATCTTAAGAAAACTTGTATAAATGATATCATAGGATATTTGTCATACCCTTTTGACTTACTTAACCTTATATGATTTTTTCTAGGCTCAACTGTAGTCCTGAAAACAGCATTGTTCATTTTTCTCCCGAGGCTACTATTCCATTCTCTCCGTATACCACTTCTTCTTTGTCCATTCATCTGTTTATGGACCTTTTTTTTGCTTCCATATCTTGGCTATTTCAGTATTGTTGCAGTGCATATTTGCCTGCCTCTGTCTTTCCAATTTTGGTGGTCTTAGGTTATAGGCCCAAAAGGTGCCCTGCCGCATCATTTGGTAGCTCAATTTTTACCTTTTCAAGCAGCTCGATTCAGTTTGCGTTAGTGCTGTTTCCACTTTACATCCCACCAGCAGCTAGAAGGTACACAGATCTCTAAAACCCCTTCAGCATTTATAGTTTGTAGACATTTTGCTGATGGTAATGACTGGTGTGAGCTGAAACCTTTTTGAATTTGAATTTGTATGTGGCTAATAATTCCTTATACTAAGCTTTAGGCATGTCCTTTTTTTTCTTTTCCTTTTTTTTTTTAAAGAGTGAGTACAACTCCCCTCCTCTTATTGACTTCTTGAAAAATTTCTCATGTGTTGGATTTTCTTGCCTATTCCCTACCCCAGGGCAATTTTTGAGGGCCTGTGTCATTTACAGCCCTGCAGTCCTTGTGACTATATAAGCAACCATTGTCATTGGGTTTAAAGCTGCTGTTTTGGGAGACAGCCACAAGGCGGCAGCATTATTACGTTCTCAAGTCTTGTTACTAGGACAACAGAGTCTTCCTGGAGGTAGTGTTCCGAGCTTGTAAATTAGAGTGCAATGTGCTGGGACAAGCCCCCAGAAGTTTATGTCTCCTTACTTATGTTTGTTTTTTAAATTTAATTTGTATTTTGTATCGGAGTAAATTTGATTAGAGTGTTTTGATTGTCTGGCTGTACAGAATCTGTTCAATGATTCATACATATGTCTGTTCATCTTCGGATCCTGTTACCATGTATGTGATCACAGAATATATATTTTGAAGGTATTGGTGATTATATAATTCATATCGTTTATATGTTATATGTTTATATACATTTAACTTACATTAGTATATGTATGTTAACCCCATAGTCCTAATTTACCCATCCTCCCACCTTTCATTTTGGCTAACCATTAGTTTATTTGATAAGTCTGTGAGTGTCTTTTTCTGTGGAAATATGTTCATTGGTAGCAATCTTAGGAAAACTTGTATAAATAATATCATAGGATATTTGTAATACCCTTTTGTCTTACTTAACCTTATATGATTATTTCTAGTCTCAACTCTAGTCCTGAAAACGGCATTGTTCATTTTTTTCCCGAGGCTACTCTTCCATTCTGTCCATATACCACTTCTTCTTTGTCCATTCACCTGTTTATGGACCTTTTTTTTCCTTCTATGTTTGCTATTTCAGTATTGTTGCAGTGCACATTTGCCTGCCTCTGTCTTTCCGATTCTGGTGGTCTTAGGTTATAGGCCCAAAAGGTGCCCTGCCGCATCATATGGTAGCTCAATTTTTACGTTTTCAAGCAGCTCGATTCAGTTTGCATTAGTGCTGTTACGACTTTATATCCCACCAGCAGCTAGAAGGTACACACTTCTCTAAAACCCCTTCAGCATTTATAGTTTGTAGACTTTTTGCTGATGGTCATGACTGGTGTGAGCTGAAACCTTTTTGGAGGTTGGATACGCATGTGGCTAATAATTCCTTATGCTGAGCTTTAGGCATGTCCTATTTTTTCTCTTCCTTTTTTTTAAAAAGAGTGAGTACAACTTCCCTCCTCTTATTGATTTCTTGAAAAGTTTCTTATGTGTTGAATTTTCTTGCCTATTCCCTACCCCAGGGCATTTTTTGAGTGCCTGTGTCATTTACAACCGTGCAGTCCTTGTGACTATATAAGCAACCATTGGCACTGGGTTTAAAGGTGCTGTTTTTGGAGACAGCCACAAGGCGGCAGCATTATTACGTTCTCAAGTCTTGTTACTAGGACAACAGAGTCTTCCTGGAGGTAGTGTTCCGAGCTTTTAAATTAGAGTGCAATGTGCTGGGACAAGCCCCCAGAAGTTTATGTCTCCTTACTTATGTCTGTTTTTTAAATTTAATTTGTATTTCTTATCGGAGTAAATTTGATTAGAGTGTTTTGATTGTCTGGCTGTACAGAATCTGTTCAATGATTCATACATATGTCTGTTCATCTTAGGATTCTGTTACCATGTATGTGATTACAGAATGTATATTTTGAAGGTATTGGTGATTATATAATTCATATCATTTATATGTTATATGTTTATATACATTTAACTTATATTAGTATATGTATGTTAACCCCATAGTCCTAATTTACCCATCCCCCCACCTTTCATTTTGGCTAACCATTAGTTTATTTGATAAGTCTTTGAGTGTCTTTTTCTGTGGAAATATGTTCATTGGTAGCAATCTTAGGATAACATGTATAAATTATATCATAGGATATTTGTCATACCCTTTTGACTTATTTAACCTTATATGATTATTTCTAGGCTCAACTCTAGTCCTGAAAACGGCATTGTTCATTTTTTTCCAGAGGCTACAATTCCATTTGGTACGTATACCATTTCGTCTTTGTCCATTCATCTGTTTATGGACCTTTTTTTTGCTTCCATGTCTTGGCTATTTCAATATTGTTGCAGTGCACATTTGCCTGCCTCTGTCTTTCCGAATCCGGTGGTCTTAGGTTATAGGCCCAAAAGGTGCCCTGCCGCATCATATGGTAACTCAATTTTTACCTTTTCAAGCAGCTCCATTCAGTATGCGTTAGTGCTGTTACCACTTTACATCCCACCAGCAGCTAGAATGTACACAATTCTCTAAAACCCCTTCAGCATTTATAGTTTGTAGACTTTTTGCTGATGGTCATGACTGGTGTCACCTGAAACCTTTTTGAATTTGAATTTGCATGTGGCTAATAATTCCTTATACTGAGCTTTAGGCATGTCCTTTTTTTTTCTTTTCCTTTTTTTTTAAAGAGTGAGTACAACTTCCCTCCTCTTATTGACTTCTTGAAAAGTTACTCATGTGTTGAATTTTCTTGCCAATTCCATACCCCAGGGCATTTTTTGTAGGCCTGTGTCTTTTACAGCCCTGCAGTCCTTGTGACTATATAAGCAACCATTGGCACTGGGTTTAAAGCTACTGTTGTGGGAAGCAGCCACAAGGCGGCAGCATTATTACGTTCTCAAGTCTTGTTACTAGGACAACACAGTCTTCCTGGAGGTAGTGTTCCGAGCTTGTAAATTAGAGTGCAATGTGCTGGGACAAGCCCCCAGAAGTTTATGTCTCCAAACTTATGTTTGTTTTTTAAATTTAATTTCTATTTCTTATCGGAGTAAATTTGATTAGAGTGTTGTGGTTTTCTGGCTGTACAGAATCTGCTCAATGATTCATACATATGTCTGTTCATCTTCGAACCTGTTAGCATGTATGTGATTACAGAATGTATATTTTAAAGGTATTGGTGATTATATAATTTATATATTTCATATGTTATATGTTTATATACATTTAACATACATTAGTATATGTATTTTAACCCCATTGTCCTAATTTACCCATCCTCCCACCTTTCATTTTGGCTAGCCATTAGTTTATTTGATAAGTCTGTCAGTGTCTTTTTCTGTGGAAATATGTTCATTGGTAGCAATCTTAGGATAACATGTATAAATGATGTCATAGGATATTTGTCATACCCTTTTGACTTACTTAACCTTATATGATTATTTCTAGGCTCAACTGTAGTCCTGAAAACGGCATTGTTCATTTTTTTCCCGAGGCTACTATTCCATTTGGTACGTATCCCACTTCGTCTTTGTCCATTCATCTGTTTATGGACCTTTTTTTTTGCTTCCATGTCTTTGCTATTTCAGTATTGTTGCAGTGCACATTTGCCTGCCTCTGTCTTTCCGATTCTGGTGGTCTTAGGTTATAGGCCCAAAAGGTGCCCTGCCGCATCATATGGTAGCTCAATTTTTACGTTTTCAAGCAGCTCGATTCAGTTTGCATTAGTGCTGTTACGACTTTATATCCCACCAGCAGCTAGAAGGTACACACTTCTCTAAAACCCCTTCAGCATTTATAGTTTGTAGACTTTTTGCTGATGGTCATGACTGGTGTGAGCTGAAACCTTTTTGGAGGTTGGATACGCATGTGGCTAATAATTCCTTATGCTGAGCTTTAGGCATGTCCTATTTTTTCTTTTCCTTTTTTTTAAAATGAGTGAGTACAACTTCCCTCCTCTTATTGATTTCTTGAAAAGTTTCTTATGTGTTGAATTTTCTTGCCTATTCCCTACCCCAGGGCATTTTTTGAGTGCCTGTGTCATTTACAACCGTGCAGTCCTTGTGACTATATAAGCAACCATTGGCACTGGGTTTAAAGGTGCTGTTTTTGGAGACAGCCACAAGGCGGCAGCATTATTACGTTCTCAAGTCTTGTTACTAGGACAACAGAGTCTTCCTGGAGGTAGTGTTCCGAGCTTTTAAATTAGAGTGCAATGTGCTGGGACAAGCCCCCAGAAGTTTATGTCTCCTTACTTATGTTTGTTTTTTAAATTTAATTTGTATTTTTTATCGGAGTAAATTTGATTAGAGTGTTTTGATTGTCTGGCTGTACAGAATCTGTTCAATGATTCATACATATGTCTGTTCATCTTCGGATCCTGTTACCATGTATGTGATCACAGAATATATATTTTGAAGGTATTGGTGATTATATAATTCATATCGTTTATATGTTATATGTTTATATACATTTAACTTACATTAGTATATGTATGTTAACCCCATAGTCCTAACTTACCCATCCCCCCACCTTTCATTTTGGCTAAACATTAGTTTATTTGATAAGTCTGTGAGTGTCTTTTTCTGTGGAAATATGTTCATTGGTAGCAATCTTAAGAAAACTTGTATAAATGATATCATAGGATATTTGTCATACCCTTTTGACTCACTTAACCTTATATGATTTTTTCTAGGCTCAACTGTAGTCCTGAAAACAGCATTGTTCACTTTTCTCCCGAGGCTACTATTCCATTCTGTCCGTATACCACTTCTTCTTTGTCCATTCATCTGTTTATGGACCTTTTTTTTGCTTCCATATCTTGGCTATTTCAGTATTGTTGCAGTGCATATTTGCCTGCCTCTGTCTTTCCAATTTTGGTGGTCTTAGGTTATAGGCCCAAAAGGTGCCCTGCCCCATCATTTGGTAGCTCAATTTTTACCTTTTCAAGCAGCTCGATTCAGTTTGCGTTAGTGCTGTTTCCACTTTACATCCCACCAGCAGCTAGAAGGTACACAGATCTCTAAAACCCCTTCAGCATTTATAGTTTGTAGACATTTTGCTGATGGTAATGACTGGTGTGAGCTGAAACCTTTTTGAATTTGAATTTGTATGTGGCTAATAATTCCTTATACTAAGCTTTAGGCATGTCCTTTTTTTTCTTTTCCTTTTTTTTTTAAAGAGTGAGTACAACTTCCCTCCTCTTATTGACTTCTTGGAAATTTCTCATGTGTTGAATGTTCTTGCCAATTCCCTACCCCAGGGCATATTTTGAGGGCTTGTGTCATTTACAGCCCTGCAGTCCTTGTGACTATATAAGCAATCATTGGCACTGGGTTTAAAGTGCTGTTGTGGGAAGCAGCCACAAGGCGGCAGCATTATTGCGTTCTCAAGTCTTGTTACTAGGAGAACAGAGTCTTCCTGGGGGTAGTGTTCTGAGCTTGTAAATTAGAGTGCAATGTGCTGGGACAAGCCCCCAGAAGTTTATGTCTCCTAACTTATGTTTTTTTTTTAAATTTAATTTCTATTTCTTATCGGAGTAAATTTGATTAGAGTGTTTTGATTGTCTGGCTGTACAGAATCTGCTCAATGATTCATACATATGTCTGTTCATCTTCGGATCCTGTTACCATGTATGTGATCACAGAATATATATTTTGAAGGTATTGGTGATTATATAATTCATATCGTTTATATGTTATATGTTTATATACATTTAACTTACATTAGTATATGTATGTTAACCCCATAGTCCTAACTTACCCATCCCCCCACCTTTCATTTTGGCTAACCATTAGTTTATTTGATAAGTCTGTGAGTGTCTTTTTCTGTGGAAATATGTTCATTGGTAGCAATCTTAAGAAAACTTGTATAAATGATATCATAGGATATTTGTCATACCCTTTTGACTTACTTAACCTTATATGATTTTTTCTAGGCTCAACTGTAGTCCTGAAAACAGCATTGTTCATTTTTCTCCCGAGGCTACTATTCCATTCTGTCCGTATACCACTTCTTCTTTGTCCATTCATCTGTTTATGGACCTTTTTTTTGCTTCCATATCTTGGCTATTTCAGTATTGTTGCAGTGCACATTTGCCTGCCTCTGTCTTTCCGATTCTGGTGGTCTTAGGTTATAGGCCCAAAAGGTGCCCTGCCGCATCATATGGTAGCTCAATTTTTACGTTTTCAAGCAGCTCGATTCAGTTTGCATTAGTGATGTTACGACTTTATATCCCACCAGCAGCTAGAAGGTACACACTTCTCTAAAACCCCATCAGCATTTATAGTTTGTAGGCTTTTTGCTGATGGTCATGACTGGTGTGAGCTGAAACCTTTTTGGAGGTTGGATACGCATGTGGCTAATAATTCCTTATGCTGAGCTTTAGGCATGTCCTATTTTTTCTTTTCCTTTTTTTTAAAAAGAGTGAGTACAACTTCCCTCCTCTTATTGATTTCTTGAAAAGTTTCTTATGTGTTGAATTTTCTTGCCTATTCCCTACCCCAGGGCATTTTTTGAGTGCCTGTGTCATTTACAACCGTGCAGTCCTTGTGACTATATAAGCAACCATTGGCCCTGGGTTTCAAGGTGCTGTTTTTGGAGACAGCCACAAGGCGGCAGCATTATTACGTTCTCAAGTCTTGTTACTAGGACAACAGAGTCTTCCTGGAGGTAGTGTTCCGAGCTTTTAAATTAGAGTGCAATGTGCTGGGACAAGCCCCCAGAAGTTTATGTCTCCTTACTTATGTTTGTTTTTTAAATTTAATTTGTATTTTTTATCGGAGTAAATTTGATTAAAGTGTTTTGATTGTGTGGCTGTACAGAATCTGTTCAATGATTCACACATATGTCTGTTCATCTTCGGATCCTGTTACCATGTATGTGATTACAGAATGTATATTTTGAAGGTATTGGTGATTATATAATTCATATCATTTATATGTTATATGTTTATATACATTTAACTTATATTAGTATATGTATGTTAACCCCATAGTCCTAATTTACCCATCCTCCCACCTTTCATTTTGGCTAACCATTAGTTTATTTGATAAGTCTGTGAGTGTCTTTTTCTGTGGAAATATGTTCATTGGTAGCAATCTTAGGAAAACTTGTATAAATAATATCATAGGATATTTGTAATACCCTTTTGTCTTACTTAACCTTATATGATTATTTCTAGTCTCAACTCTAGTCCTGAAAACGGCATTGTTCATTTTTTTCCCGAGGCTACTATTCCATTTGGTACGTATACCATTTCGTCTTTGTTCATTCATCTGTTTATGGACCTTTTTTTTGCTTCCATGTCTTGGCTATTTCAATATTTTTGCAGTGCACATTTGCCTGCCTCTGTCTTTCCGAATCCGGTGGTCTTAGGTTATAGGCCCAAAAGGTGCCCTGCCGCATCATATGGTAGCTCAATGTTTACCTTTTCAAGCAGCTCGATTCAGTTTGCGTTACTGCTGTTACCACTTTACATCCAAACAGCAGCTAGAAGGTACACAGTTCTCTAAAACCCCTTCAGCATGTATAGTTTGTAGACTTTTTGCTGATGGTCATGACTGGTGTGAGCTGAAACCTTTTTGGAGGTTGGATACGCATGTGGCTAATAATTCCTTATGCTGAGCTTTAGGCATGTCCTTTTTTTCTTTTCCTTTTTTTTTAAAGAGTGAGTACAACTTCCGTACTCTTATTGACTTTTGAAAATTTCTCATGTGTTGAATTTTCTTGCCAATTCCCTACCCTAGGGCATTTTTTGAGGGCCTGTGTCTTTTACAGCCCTGCAGTCATTGTGACTATATAAGCAACCATTGGCACTGGGTTTAAAGCTACTGTTGTGGGAAGCAGCCACAAGGCGGCAGCATTATTACGTTCTCAAGTCTTGTTACTAGGACAACACAGTCTTCCTGGAGGTAGTGTTCCGAGCTTGTAAATTAGAGTGCAATGTGCTGGGACAAGCCCCCAAAAGTTTATGTCTCCTAACTTATGTTTGTTTTTTAAATTTAATTTCTATTTCTTATCGGAGTAAATTTGATTAGAGTGTTTTGATTGTCTGGCTGTACAGAATCTGCTCAATGATTCATACATATGTCTGTTCATCTTCGTATCCTGTTACCATGTATGTGATTACAGAATGTATATTTTGAAGGTATTGGTGAATATATAATTCATATCATTTATATGTTATATGTTTATATACATTTAACATACATTAGTATATGTATGTTAACCCCATAATCCTAATTTACCCATCCTCCCAACTTTCATTGTGGCTAACCATTAGTTTATATGATAAGTCTGTGAGTGTCTTTTTCTGTGGAAATATGTTCATTGGTAGCAATCTTAGGATAACATGTATAAATGATATCATAGGATATTTGTCATACCCTTTTGACTTACTTAACCTTATATGATTATTTCTAGGCTCAACTCTAGTCCTGAAAACAGCATTGTTCATTTTTTTCCAGAGGCTACTATTCCATTTGGTACGTATACCATTTCGTCTTTGTCCATTCATCTGTTTATGGACCTTTTTTTGCTTCCATGTCTTGGCTATTTCAGTATTGTTGCAGTGCACATTTGCCTGCCTCTGTCTTTCCGATTCTGGTGGTCTTAGGTTATAGGCCCAAAAGGTGCCCTGCCGCATCGTATGGTAACTCAATTGTTACCTTTTCAAGCAGCTCCATTCAGTTTGCATTAGTGGTATTACTTCTTTACATCCCACCAGCAGCTAGAAGGTACACATTCCTCTAAAACCCCTTCAGCATTTATAGTTTGTAGACTTTTTGATGATGGTCATGACTGGTGTTACCTGAAACCTTTTTGAATTTGAATTTGCATGTGGCTAATAATTCCTTATACTGAGCTTTAGGCATGTCCTTTTTTTTCTTTTCCTTTTGTTTTAAAGAGTGAGTACAACTTCCCTCCTCTTATTGACTTCTTGAAAAGTTTCTCATGTGTTGAATTTTTTTGCCTATTCCCGACCCCAGGGCATTTTTTGAAGGCAGGTGTCATTTAGAGCCCTTCAGTCCTTGTGACTATTAAGCAACCTTTGGCACTGGGTTTAAAGCTGCTGTTGTGGGAAACAGCCACAAGGCGGCAGCATTATTACGTTCTCAACTCTTGTTACTAGGGCAACAGAGTCTTCCTGGAGGTAGTTTTCCAAGGTTGTAAATTAGAGTGGAATGTGCTGGGACAAGCCCCCAGAAGTTTATGTCTCCTAACTTATGTTTGCTTTTTAAATTTAATTTCTATTTCTTATCGGAGTAAATTTGATTAGAGTGTTTTGATTGTCTGGCTGTACAGAATCTGCTCAATGATTCATACATATGTCTGTTCATCTTCGAACCTGTTAGCATGTATGTGATTAGAGAATGTATATTTTAAAGGTATTGGTGATTATATAATTTATATAGTTCATATGTTATATGTTTATATACATTTAACATACATTAGTATATGTATGTTAACCCCATAGTCCTAATTTACCCATCCTCCCACCTTTCATTTTGGCTAGCCATTAGCTTATTTGATAAGTCTGTGAGTGTCTTTTCCTGTGGAAATATGTTCATTGGTAGCAATCTTAGGATAACATGTATAAATGATGTCATAGGTTATTTGTCATACCCTTTTGACTTACTTAACCTTATATGATTATTTCTAGGCTCAACTGTAGTCCTGAAAACGGCATTGTTCATTTTTTTCCCGAGGCTACTATTCCATTTGGTACGTATCCCACTTCGTCTTTGTCCATTCATCTGTTTATGGACCTTTTTTTTTGCTTCCATGTCTTGGCTATTTCAATATTGTTGCAATGCACATTTGCCTGCCTCTCTCTTTCCGAACCTGGTGGTCTTAGGTTATAGGCCCAAAAGGTGCCCTGCCGCACCATATGGTAACTCAATTTTTACCTTTTCAAGCGGCTCGATTCAGTTTGCGTTACTGCTGTTACCACTTTACATCCCACCAGCAGCTAG
This sequence comes from Balaenoptera physalus, assembly GCF_965194825.1. Taxonomy (NCBI): domain Eukaryota; kingdom Metazoa; phylum Chordata; class Mammalia; order Artiodactyla; family Balaenopteridae; genus Balaenoptera; species Balaenoptera physalus. The sequence goes on from NW_028126580.1 coordinate 121,458, forward strand.
AAGGTACACACTTCTCTAAAACCCCTTCAGCATTTATTGTTTGTAGACTTTTTGCTGATGGTCATGACTGGAGTGAGCTGAAACCTTTTTGAATTTGAATTTGCATGTGGCTAATAATTCCTTATACTGAGCTTTAGGCATGTCCTTTTTTTCTTTTCCTTTTTTTTTTAAAGAGTGAGTACAACTTCCCTCCTCTTATTGACTTCTTGGAAATTTCTCATGTGTTGAATGTTCTTGCCAATTCCCTACCCCAGGGCATATTTTGAGGGCTTGTGTCATTTACAGCCCTGCAGTCCTTGTGACTATATAAGCAATCATTGGCACTGGGTTTAAAGTGCTGTTGTGGGAAGCAGCCACAAGGCGGCAGCATTATTGCGTTCTCAAGTCTTGTTACTAGGAGAACAGAGTCTTCCTGGAGGTAGTGTTCTGAGCTTGTAAATTAGAGTGCAATGTGCTGGGACAAGCCCCCACAAGTTTATGTCTCCTAACTTATGTTTGTTTTTTTAAATTTAATTTCTATTTCTTATCGGAGTAAATTTGATTAGAGTGTTTTGATTGTCTGGCTGTACAGAATCTGCTCAATTATTCATACATATGTCTGTTCATCTTCGGATCCTGTTACCATGTATGTGATCACAGCATATATATTTTGAAGGTATTGGTGATTATATAATTCATATTGTTTATATGTTATATGTTTATATACATTTAACTTACATTAGTATATGTATGTTAACCCCATAGTCCTAACTTACCCATCCCCCCAACTTTCATTTTGGCTAACCATTAGTTTATTTGATAAGTCTGTGAGTGTCTTTTTCTGTGGAAATATGTTCATTGGTAGCAATCTTAAGAAAACTTGTATAAATGATATCATAGGATATTTGTCATACCCTTTTGACTTACTTAACCTTATATGATTTTTTCTAGGCTCAACTGTAGTCCTGAAAACAGCATTGTTCATTTTTCTCCCGAGGCTACTATTCCATTCTGTCCGTATACCACTTCTTCTTTGTCCATTCACCTGTTTATGGACCTTTTTTTTGCTTCCATGTCTTTGCTATTTCAGTATTGTTGCAGTGCACATTTGCCTGCCTCTGTCTTTCCGATTCTGGTGGTCTTAGGTTATAGGCCCAAAAGGTGCCCTGCCGCATCATATGGTAGCTCAATTTTTACGTTTTCAAGCAGCTCGATTCAGTTTGCATTAGTGCTGTTACGACTTTATATCCCACCAGCAGCTAGAAGGTACACACTTCTCTAAAACCCCTTCAGCATTTATAGTTTGTAGACTTTTTGCTGATGGTCATGACTGGTGTGAGCTGAAACCTTTTTGGAGGTTGGATACGCATGTGGCTAATAATTCCTTATGCTGAGCTTTAGGCATGTCCTATTTTTTCTTTTCCTTTTTTTTAAAAAGAGTGAGTACAACTTCCCTCCTCTTATTGATTTCTTGAAAAGTTTCTTATGTGTTGAATTTTCTTGCCTATTCCCTACCCCAGGGCATTTTTTGAGTGCCTGTGTCATTTACAACCGTACAGTCCTTGTGACTATATAAGCAACCATTGGCACTGGGTTTAAAGGTGCTGTTTTTGGAGAAAGCCACAAGGCGGCAGCATTATTACGTTCTCAAGTCTTGTTACTAGGACAACAGAGTCTTCCTGGAGGTAGTGTTCCGAGCTTTTAAATTAGAGTGCAATGTGCTGGGACAAGCCCCCAGAAGTTTATGTCTCCTTACTTATGTTTGTTTTTTAAATTTAATTTGTATTTTTTATTGGAGTAAATTTGATTAGAGTGTTTTGATTGTCTGGCTGTACAGAATCTGTTCAATGATTCATACATATGTCTGTTCATCTTCGGATCCTGTTACCATGTATGTGATTACAGAATGTATATTTTGCAGGTATTGGTGATTATATAATTCATATCATTTATATGTTATATGTTTATATACATTTAACTTATATTAGTATATGTATGTTAACCCGATAGTCCTAATTTACCCATCCCCCCACCTTTCATTTTGGCTAACCATTAGTTTATTTGATAAGTCTGTGAGTGTCTTTTTCTGTGGAAATATGTCCATTGGTAGCAATCTTAGGATAACATGTATAAATGATATCATAGGATATTTGTCATACCCTTTTGACTTACTTAACCTTATATGATTATTTCTAGGCTCAACTCTAGTCCTGAAAACGGCATTGTTCATTTTTTTCCAGAGGCTACTATTCCATTTGGTACGTATACCATTTCTTCTTTGTCCATTCATCTGTTTATGGACCTTTTTTTTGCTTCCATGTCTTGGCTATTTCAATATTGTTGCAGTGCACATTTGCCTGCCTCTGTCTTTCCGAATCCGGTGGTCTTAGGTTATAGGCCCAAAAGGTGCCCTGCCGCATCTTATGGTAGCTCAATGTTTACCTTTTCAAGCAGCTCGATTCAGTTTGCGTTACTGCTGTTACCGCTTTACATCCAAACAGCAGCTAGAAGGTACACAGTTCTCTAAAACCCCTTCAGCATTTATAGTTTGTAGACTTTTTGCTGATGGTCATGACTGGTGTGAGCTGAAACCTTTTTGGAGGTTGGATACGCATGTGGCTAATAATTCCTTATGCTGAGCTTTAGGCATGTCCTTTTTTTCTTTTCCTTTTTTTTTAAAGAGTGAGTACAACTTCCGTACTCTTATTGACTTCTTGAAAATTTCTCATGTGTTGAATTTTCTTGCCAATTCCCTACCCCAGGGCATTTTTTGAGGGCCTGTGTCTTTTACAGCCCTGCAGTCCTTGTGACTATATAAGCAACCATTGGCACTGGGTTTAAAGCTACTGTTGTGGGAAGCAGCCACAAGGCGGCAGCATTATTACGTTCTCAAGTCTTGTTACTAGGACAACACAGTCTTCCTGGAGGTAGTGTTCCGAGCTTGTAAATTAGAGTGCAATGTGCTGGGACAAGCCCCCAAAAGTTTATGTCTCCTAACTTATGTTTGTTTTTTAAATTTAATTTCTATTTCTTATCGGAGTAAATTTGATTAGAGTGTTTTGATTGTCTGGCTGTACAGAATCTGCTCAATGATTCATACATATGTCTGTTCATCTTCGGATCCTGTTACCCTGTATGTGATTACAGAATGTATATTTTGAAGGTATTGGTGAATATATAATTCATATCATTTATATGTTATATGTTTATATACATTTCACATACATTAGTATATGTATGTTAACCCCATAGTCCTAATTTACCCATCCTCCCACCTTTCATTTTGGCTAACCATTAGTTTATATGATAAGTCTGTGAGTGTCTTTTTCTGTGGAAATATGTTCATTGGTAGCAGTCTTAGGATAACATGTATAAATGATATCATAGGATATTTGTCATACCCTTTTGACTTACTTAACCTTATATGATTATTTCTAGGCTCAACTCTAGTCCTGAAAACAGCATTGTTCATTTTTTTCCAGAGGCTACTATTCCATTTGGTACGTATACCATTTCGTCTTTGTCCATTCATCTGTTTATGGACCTTTTTTTGCTTCCATGTCTTGGCTATTTCAGTATTGTTGCAGTGCACATTTGCCTGCCTCTGTCTTTCCGATTCTGGTGGTCTTAGGTTATAGGCCCAAAAGGTGCCCTGCCGCATCGTATGGTAACTCAATTGTTACCTTTTCAAGCAGCTCCATTCAGTTTGCATTAGTGGTATTACTTCTTTACATCCCACCAGCAGCTAGAAGGTACACATTCCTCTAAAACCCCTTCAGCATTTATAGTTTGTAGACTTTTTGATGATGGTCATGACTGGTGTTACCTGAAACCTTTTTGAATTTGAATTTGCATGTGGCTAATAATTCCTTATACTGAGCTTTAGGCATGTCATTTTTTTCTTTTCCTTTTGTTTTAAAGAGTGAGTACAACTTCCCTCCTCTTATTGACTTCTTGAAAAGTTTCTCATGTGTTGAATTTTTTTGCCTATTCCCTACCCCAGGGCATTTTTTGAAGGCAGGTGTCATTTAGAGCCCTTCAGTCCTTGTGACTATTAAGCAACCTTTGGCACTGGGTTTAAAGCTGCTGTTGTGGGAAACAGCCACAAGGCGGCAGCATTATTACGTTCTCAACTCTTCTTACTAGGGCAACAGAGTCTTCCTGGAGGTAGTTTTCCAAGGTTGTAAATTAGAGTGGAATGTGCTGGGACAAGCCCCCAGAAGTTTATGTCTCCTAACTTATGTTTGCTTTTTAAATTTAATTTCTATTTCTTATCGGAGTAAATTTGATTAGAGTGTTTTGATTGGCTGTACAGAATCTGCTCAATGATTCATACATATATCTGTTCATCTTCGGAACCTCTTATCATGTATGTGATTACAGAATGTATATTTTAAAGGTTTGGTGATTATATATTTTATATAGTTCATATGTTATATGTTTATATACATTTAACATACATTAGTATATGTATGTTAACCCCATAGTCCTAATTTACCCATCCTCCCACCTTTCATTTTGGCTAACCATTAGTTTATTTGATAAGTCTGTGAGTGTCTTTTTTTGTGGAAATATGTTCATTGGTAGCAATCTTAGGATAACATGTATAAATGATATCATAGGATATTTGTCATACCCTTTTCACTAACTTACCCTTATATGACTATTTCTAGTCTCAACTGTAGTTCTGAAAACGGCATTGTTCATATTTTTCCCGAGGCTACTCTTCCATTCTGTCCATATACCACTTCTTCTTTGTCCATTCACCTGTTTATGGACCATTTTTTGCTTCCATGTCTTGGGTATTTCAGTATTGTTGCAGTGCACATTTGCATGCCTCTGTATTTCCGATTTTGGTGGTCTTAGGTTATAGGCCCAAAAGGTGCCCTGCCGCATCATATGGTAACTCAATTTTTACCTTTTCAAGCAGCTCCATTCAGTATGCATTAGTGCTGTTACCACTTTACATCCCACCAGCAGCTAGAATGTACACAATTCTCTAAAACCCTTTCAGCATTTATAGTTTGTAGACTTTTTGCTGATGGTCATGACTGGTGTCACCTGAAACCTTTTTGAATTTGAATTTGCATGTGGCTAATAATTCCTTATACTGAGCTTTAGGCATGTCCTTTTTTTTTCTTTTCCTTTTTTTTTAAAGAGTGAGTACAACTTCCCTCCTCTTATTGACTTCTTGAAAAGTTACTCATGTGTTGAATTTTCTTGCCAATTCCATACCCCAGGGCATTTTTTGTAGGCCTGTGTCTTTTACAGCCCTGCAGTCCTTGTGACTATATAAGCAACCATTGGCACTGGGTTTAAAGCTACTGTTGTGGGAAGCAGCCACAAGGCGGCAGCATTATTACGTTCTCAAGTCTTGTTACTAGGACAACACAGTCTTCCTGGAGGTAGTGTTCCGAGCTTGTAAATTAGAGTGCAATGTGCTGGGACAAGCCCCCAGAAGTTTATGTCTCCAAACTTATGTTTGTTTTTTAAATTTAATTTCTATTTCTTATCGGAGTAAATTTGATTAGAGTGTTGTGGTTTTCTGGCTGTACAGAATCTGCTCAATGATTCATACATATGTCTGTTCATCTTCGAACCTGTTAGCATGTATGTGATTACAGAATGTATATTTTAAAGGTATTGGTGATTATATAATTTATATATTTCATATGTTATATGTTTATATACATTTAACATACATTAGTATATGTATTTTAACCCCATTGTCCTAATTTACCCATCCTCCCACCTTTCATTTTGGCTAGCCATTAGTTTATTTGATAAGTCTGTCAGTGTCTTTTTCTGTGGAAATATGTTCATTGGTAGCAATCTTAGGATAACATGTATAAATGATGTCATAGGATATTTGTCATACCCTTTTGACTTACTTAACCTTATATGATTATTTCTAGGCTCAACTGTAGTCCTGAAAACGGCATTGTTCATTTTTTTCCCGAGGCTACTATTCCATTTGGTACGTATCCCACTTCGTCTTTGTCCATTCATCTGTTTATGGACCTTTTTTTTTGCTTCCATGTCTTTGCTATTTCAGTATTGTTGCAGTGCACATTTGCCTGCCTCTGTCTTTCCGATTCTGGTGGTCTTAGGTTATAGGCCCAAAAGGTGCCCTGCCGCATCATATGGTAGCTCAATTTTTACGTTTTCAAGCAGCTCGATTCAGTTTGCATTAGTGCTGTTACGACTTTATATCCCACCAGCAGCTAGAAGGTACACACTTCTCTAAAACCCCTTCAGCATTTATAGTTTGTAGACTTTTTGCTGATGGTCATGACTGGTGTGAGCTGAAACCTTTTTGGAGGTTGGATACGCATGTGGCTAATAATTCCTTATGCTGAGCTTTAGGCATGTCCTATTTTTTCTTTTCCTTTTTTTTAAAATGAGTGAGTACAACTTCCCTCCTCTTATTGATTTCTTGAAAAGTTTCTTATGTGTTGAATTTTCTTGCCTATTCCCTACCCCAGGGCATTTTTTGAGTGCCTGTGTCATTTACAACCGTGCAGTCCTTGTGACTATATAAGCAACCATTGGCACTGGGTTTAAAGGTGCTGTTTTTGGAGACAGCCACAAGGCGGCAGCATTATTACGTTCTCAAGTCTTGTTACTAGGACAACAGAGTCTTCCTGGAGGTAGTGTTCCGAGCTTTTAAATTAGAGTGCAATGTGCTGGGACAAGCCCCCAGAAGTTTATGTCTCCTTACTTATGTTTGTTTTTTAAATTTAATTTGTATTTTTTATCGGAGTAAATTTGATTAGAGTGTTTTGATTGTCTGGCTGTACAGAATCTGTTCAATGATTCATACATATGTCTGTTCATCTTCGGATCCTGTTACCATGTATGTGATCACAGAATATATATTTTGAAGGTATTGGTGATTATATAATTCATATCGTTTATATGTTATATGTTTATATACATTTAACTTACATTAGTATATGTATGTTAACCCCATAGTCCTAACTTACCCATCCCCCCACCTTTCATTTTGGCTAAACATTAGTTTATTTGATAAGTCTGTGAGTGTCTTTTTCTGTGGAAATATGTTCATTGGTAGCAATCTTAAGAAAACTTGTATAAATGATATCATAGGATATTTGTCATACCCTTTTGACTCACTTAACCTTATATGATTTTTTCTAGGCTCAACTGTAGTCCTGAAAACAGCATTGTTCATTTTTCTCCCGAGGCTACTATTCCATTCTGTCCGTATACCACTTCTTCTTTGTCCATTCATCTGTTTATGGACCTTTTTTTTGCTTCCATATCTTGGCTATTTCAGTATTGTTGCAGTGCATATTTGCCTGCCTCTGTCTTTCCAATTTTGGTGGTCTTAGGTTATAGGCCCAAAAGGTGCCCTGCCCCATCATTTGGTAGCTCAATTTTTACCTTTTCAAGCAGCTCGATTCAGTTTGCGTTAGTGCTGTTTCCACTTTACATCCCACCAGCAGCTAGAAGGTACACAGATCTCTAAAACCCCTTCAGCATTTATAGTTTGTAGACATTTTGCTGATGGTAATGACTGGTGTGAGCTGAAACCTTTTTGAATTTGAATTTGTATGTGGCTAATAATTCCTTATACTAAGCTTTAGGCATGTCCTTTTTTTTCTTTTCCTTTTTTTTTTAAAGAGTGAGTACAACTTCCCTCCTCTTATTGACTTCTTGGAAATTTCTCATGTGTTGAATGTTCTTGCCAATTCCCTACCCCAGGGCATATTTTGAGGGCTTGTGTCATTTACAGCCCTGCAGTCCTTGTGACTATATAAGCAATCATTGGCACTGGGTTTAAAGTGCTGTTGTGGGAAGCAGCCACAAGGCGGCAGCATTATTGCGTTCTCAAGTCTTGTTACTAGGAGAACAGAGTCTTCCTGGGGGTAGTGTTCTGAGCTTGTAAATTAGAGTGCAATGTGCTGGGACAAGCCCCCAGAAGTTTATGTCTCCTAACTTATGTTTTTTTTTTAAATTTAATTTCTATTTCTTATCGGAGTAAATTTGATTAGAGTGTTTTGATTGTCTGGCTGTACAGAATCTGCTCAATGATTCATACATATGTCTGTTCATCTTCGGATCCTGTTACCATGTATGTGATCACAGAATATATATTTTGAAGGTATTGGTGATTATATAATTCATATCGTTTATATGTTATATGTTTATATACATTTAACTTACATTAGTATATGTATGTTAACCCCATAGTCCTAACTTACCCATCCCCCCACCTTTCATTTTGGCTAACCATTAGTTTATTTGATAAGTCTGTGAGTGTCTTTTTCTGTGGAAATATGTTCATTGGTAGCAATCTTAAGAAAACTTGTATAAATGATATCATAGGATATTTGTCATACCCTTTTGACTTACTTAACCTTATATGATTTTTTCTAGGCTCAACTGTAGTCCTGAAAACAGCATTGTTCATTTTTCTCCCGAGGCTACTATTCCATTCTGTCCGTATACCACTTCTTCTTTGTCCATTCATCTGTTTATGGACCTTTTTTTTGCTTCCATATCTTGGCTATTTCAGTATTGTTGCAGTGCACATTTGCCTGCCTCTGTCTTTCCGATTCTGGTGGTCTTAGGTTATAGGCCCAAAAGGTGCCCTGCCGCATCATATGGTAGCTCAATTTTTACGTTTTCAAGCAGCTCGATTCAGTTTGCATTAGTGATGTTACGACTTTATATCCCACCAGCAGCTAGAAGGTACACACTTCTCTAAAACCCCATCAGCATTTATAGTTTGTAGGCTTTTTGCTGATGGTCATGACTGGTGTGAGCTGAAACCTTTTTGGAGGTTGGATACGCATGTGGCTAATAATTCCTTATGCTGAGCTTTAGGCATGTCCTATTTTTTCTTTTCCTTTTTTTTAAAAAGAGTGAGTACAACTTCCCTCCTCTTATTGATTTCTTGAAAAGTTTCTTATGTGTTGAATTTTCTTGCCTATTCCCTACCCCAGGGCATTTTTTGAGTGCCTGTGTCATTTACAACCGTGCAGTCCTTGTGACTATATAAGCAACCATTGGCCCTGGGTTTCAAGGTGCTGTTTTTGGAGACAGCCACAAGGCGGCAGCATTATTACGTTCTCAAGTCTTGTTACTAGGACAACAGAGTCTTCCTGGAGGTAGTGTTCCGAGCTTTTAAATTAGAGTGCAATGTGCTGGGACAAGCCCCCAGAAGTTTATGTCTCCTTACTTATGTTTGTTTTTTAAATTTAATTTGTATTTTTTATCGGAGTAAATTTGATTAAAGTGTTTTGATTGTGTGGCTGTACAGAATCTGTTCAATGATTCACACATATGTCTGTTCATCTTCGGATCCTGTTACCATGTATGTGATTACAGAATGTATATTTTGAAGGTATTGGTGATTATATAATTCATATCATTTATATGTTATATGTTTATATACATTTAACTTATATTAGTATATGTATGTTAACCCCATAGTCCTAATTTACCCATCCTCCCACCTTTCATTTTGGCTAACCATTAGTTTATTTGATAAGTCTGTGAGTGTCTTTTTCTGTGGAAATATGTTCATTGGTAGCAATCTTAGGAAAACTTGTATAAATAATATCATAGGATATTTGTAATACCCTTTTGTCTTACTTAACCTTATATGATTATTTCTAGTCTCAACTCTAGTCCTGAAAACGGCATTGTTCATTTTTTTCCCGAGGCTACTATTCCATTTGGTACGTATACCATTTCGTCTTTGTTCATTCATCTGTTTATGGACCTTTTTTTTGCTTCCATGTCTTGGCTATTTCAATATTTTTGCAGTGCACATTTGCCTGCCTCTGTCTTTCCGAATCCGGTGGTCTTAGGTTATAGGCCCAAAAGGTGCCCTGCCGCATCATATGGTAGCTCAATGTTTACCTTTTCAAGCAGCTCGATTCAGTTTGCGTTACTGCTGTTACCACTTTACATCCAAACAGCAGCTAGAAGGTACACAGTTCTCTAAAACCCCTTCAGCATGTATAGTTTGTAGACTTTTTGCTGATGGTCATGACTGGTGTGAGCTGAAACCTTTTTGGAGGTTGGATACGCATGTGGCTAATAATTCCTTATGCTGAGCTTTAGGCATGTCCTTTTTTTCTTTTCCTTTTTTTTTAAAGAGTGAGTACAACTTCCGTACTCTTATTGACTTTTGAAAATTTCTCATGTGTTGAATTTTCTTGCCAATTCCCTACCCTAGGGCATTTTTTGAGGGCCTGTGTCTTTTACAGCCCTGCAGTCATTGTGACTATATAAGCAACCATTGGCACTGGGTTTAAAGCTACTGTTGTGGGAAGCAGCCACAAGGCGGCAGCATTATTACGTTCTCAAGTCTTGTTACTAGGACAACACAGTCTTCCTGGAGGTAGTGTTCCGAGCTTGTAAATTAGAGTGCAATGTGCTGGGACAAGCCCCCAAAAGTTTATGTCTCCTAACTTATGTTTGTTTTTTAAATTTAATTTCTATTTCTTATCGGAGTAAATTTGATTAGAGTGTTTTGATTGTCTGGCTGTACAGAATCTGCTCAATGATTCATACATATGTCTGTTCATCTTCGTATCCTGTTACCATGTATGTGATTACAGAATGTATATTTTGAAGGTATTGGTGAATATATAATTCATATCATTTATATGTTATATGTTTATATACATTTAACATACATTAGTATATGTATGTTAACCCCATAATCCTAATTTACCCATCCTCCCAACTTTCATTGTGGCTAACCATTAGTTTATATGATAAGTCTGTGAGTGTCTTTTTCTGTGGAAATATGTTCATTGGTAGCAATCTTAGGATAACATGTATAAATGATATCATAGGATATTTGTCATACCCTTTTGACTTACTTAACCTTATATGATTATTTCTAGGCTCAACTCTAGTCCTGAAAACAGCATTGTTCATTTTTTTCCAGAGGCTACTATTCCATTTGGTACGTATACCATTTCGTCTTTGTCCATTCATCTGTTTATGGACCTTTTTTTGCTTCCATGTCTTGGCTATTTCAGTATTGTTGCAGTGCACATTTGCCTGCCTCTGTCTTTCCGATTCTGGTGGTCTTAGGTTATAGGCCCAAAAGGTGCCCTGCCGCATCGTATGGTAACTCAATTGTTACCTTTTCAAGCAGCTCCATTCAGTTTGCATTAGTGGTATTACTTCTTTACATCCCACCAGCAGCTAGAAGGTACACATTCCTCTAAAACCCCTTCAGCATTTATAGTTTGTAGACTTTTTGATGATGGTCATGACTGGTGTTACCTGAAACCTTTTTGAATTTGAATTTGCATGTGGCTAATAATTCCTTATACTGAGCTTTAGGCATGTCCTTTTTTTTCTTTTCCTTTTGTTTTAAAGAGTGAGTACAACTTCCCTCCTCTTATTGACTTCTTGAAAAGTTTCTCATGTGTTGAATTTTTTTGCCTATTCCCGACCCCAGGGCATTTTTTGAAGGCAGGTGTCATTTAGAGCCCTTCAGTCCTTGTGACTATTAAGCAACCTTTGGCACTGGGTTTAAAGCTGCTGTTGTGGGAAACAGCCACAAGGCGGCAGCATTATTACGTTCTCAACTCTTGTTACTAGGGCAACAGAGTCTTCCTGGAGGTAGTTTTCCAAGGTTGTAAATTAGAGTGGAATGTGCTGGGACAAGCCCCCAGAAGTTTATGTCTCCTAACTTATGTTTGCTTTTTAAATTTAATTTCTATTTCTTATCGGAGTAAATTTGATTAGAGTGTTTTGATTGTCTGGCTGTACAGAATCTGCTCAATGATTCATACATATGTCTGTTCATCTTCGAACCTGTTAGCATGTATGTGATTAGAGAATGTATATTTTAAAGGTATTGGTGATTATATAATTTATATAGTTCATATGTTATATGTTTATATACATTTAACATACATTAGTATATGTATGTTAACCCCATAGTCCTAATTTACCCATCCTCCCACCTTTCATTTTGGCTAGCCATTAGCTTATTTGATAAGTCTGTGAGTGTCTTTTCCTGTGGAAATATGTTCATTGGTAGCAATCTTAGGATAACATGTATAAATGATGTCATAGGTTATTTGTCATACCCTTTTGACTTACTTAACCTTATATGATTATTTCTAGGCTCAACTGTAGTCCTGAAAACGGCATTGTTCATTTTTTTCCCGAGGCTACTATTCCATTTGGTACGTATCCCACTTCGTCTTTGTCCATTCATCTGTTTATGGACCTTTTTTTTTGCTTCCATGTCTTGGCTATTTCAATATTGTTGCAATGCACATTTGCCTGCCTCTCTCTTTCCGAACCTGGTGGTCTTAGGTTATAGGCCCAAAAGGTGCCCTGCCGCACCATATGGTAACTCAATTTTTACCTTTTCAAGCGGCTCGATTCAGTTTGCGTTACTGCTGTTACCACTTTACATCCCACCAGCAGCTAGAAGGTACACACTTCTCTAAAACCCCTTCAGCATTTATTGTTTGTAGACTTTTTGCTGATGGTCATGACTGGAGTGAGCTGAAACCTTTTTGAATTTGAATTTGCATGTGGCTAATAATTCCTTATACTGAGCTTTAGGCATGTCCTTTTTTTCTTTTCCTTTTTTTTTTAAAGAGTGAGTACAACTTCCCTCCTCTTATTGACTTCTTGGAAATTTCTCATGTGTTGAATGTTCTTGCCAATTCCCTACCCCAGGGCATATTTTGAGGGCTTGTGTCATTTACAGCCCTGCAGTCCTTGTGACTATATAAGCAATCATTGGCACTGGGTTTAAAGTGCTGTTGTGGGAAGCAGCCACAAGGCGGCAGCATTATTGCGTTCTCAAGTCTTGTTACTAGGAGAACAGAGTCTTCCTGGAGGTAGTGTTCTGAGCTTGTAAATTAGAGTGCAATGTGCTGGGACAAGCCCCCACAAGTTTATGTCTCCTAACTTATGTTTGTTTTTTTAAATTTAATTTCTATTTCTTATCGGAGTAAATTTGATTAGAGTGTTTTGATTGTCTGGCTGTACAGAATCTGCTCAATTATTCATACATATGTCTGTTCATCTTCGGATCCTGTTACCATGTATGTGATCACAGCATATATATTTTGAAGGTATTGGTGATTATATAATTCATATTGTTTATATGTTATATGTTTATATACATTTAACTTACATTAGTATATGTATGTTAACCCCATAGTCCTAACTTACCCATCCCCCCAACTTTCATTTTGGCTAACCATTAGTTTATTTGATAAGTCTGTGAGTGTCTTTTTCTGTGGAAATATGTTCATTGGTAGCAATCTTAAGAAAACTTGTATAAATGATATCATAGGATATTTGTCATACCCTTTTGACTTACTTAACCTTATATGATTTTTTCTAGGCTCAACTGTAGTCCTGAAAACAGCATTGTTCATTTTTCTCCCGAGGCTACTATTCCATTCTGTCCGTATACCACTTCTTCTTTGTCCATTCACCTGTTTATGGACCTTTTTTTTGCTTCCATGTCTTTGCTATTTCAGTATTGTTGCAGTGCACATTTGCCTGCCTCTGTCTTTCCGATTCTGGTGGTCTTAGGTTATAGGCCCAAAAGGTGCCCTGCCGCATCATATGGTAGCTCAATTTTTACGTTTTCAAGCAGCTCGATTCAGTTTGCATTAGTGCTGTTACGACTTTATATCCCACCAGCAGCTAGAAGGTACACACTTCTCTAAAACCCCTTCAGCATTTATAGTTTGTAGACTTTTTGCTGATGGTCATGACTGGTGTGAGCTGAAACCTTTTTGGAGGTTGGATACGCATGTGGCTAATAATTCCTTATGCTGAGCTTTAGGCATGTCCTATTTTTTCTTTTCCTTTTTTTTAAAAAGAGTGAGTACAACTTCCCTCCTCTTATTGATTTCTTGAAAAGTTTCTTATGTGTTGAATTTTCTTGCCTATTCCCTACCCCAGGGCATTTTTTGAGTGCCTGTGTCATTTACAACCGTACAGTCCTTGTGACTATATAAGCAACCATTGGCACTGGGTTTAAAGGTGCTGTTTTTGGAGAAAGCCACAAGGCGGCAGCATTATTACGTTCTCAAGTCTTGTTACTAGGACAACAGAGTCTTCCTGGAGGTAGTGTTCCGAGCTTTTAAATTAGAGTGCAATGTGCTGGGACAAGCCCCCAGAAGTTTATGTCTCCTTACTTATGTTTGTTTTTTAAATTTAATTTGTATTTTTTATTGGAGTAAATTTGATTAGAGTGTTTTGATTGTCTGGCTGTACAGAATCTGTTCAATGATTCATACATATGTCTGTTCATCTTCGGATCCTGTTACCATGTATGTGATTACAGAATGTATATTTTGCAGGTATTGGTGATTATATAATTCATATCATTTATATGTTATATGTTTATATACATTTAACTTATATTAGTATATGTATGTTAACCCGATAGTCCTAATTTACCCATCCCCCCACCTTTCATTTTGGCTAACCATTAGTTTATTTGATAAGTCTGTGAGTGTCTTTTTCTGTGGAAATATGTCCATTGGTAGCAATCTTAGGATAACATGTATAAATGATATCATAGGATATTTGTCATACCCTTTTGACTTACTTAACCTTATATGATTATTTCTAGGCTCAACTCTAGTCCTGAAAACGGCATTGTTCATTTTTTTCCAGAGGCTACTATTCCATTTGGTACGTATACCATTTCTTCTTTGTCCATTCATCTGTTTATGGACCTTTTTTTTGCTTCCATGTCTTGGCTATTTCAATATTGTTGCAGTGCACATTTGCCTGCCTCTGTCTTTCCGAATCCGGTGGTCTTAGGTTATAGGCCCAAAAGGTGCCCTGCCGCATCTTATGGTAGCTCAATGTTTACCTTTTCAAGCAGCTCGATTCAGTTTGCGTTACTGCTGTTACCGCTTTACATCCAAACAGCAGCTAGAAGGTACACAGTTCTCTAAAACCCCTTCAGCATTTATAGTTTGTTGACTTTTTGCTGATGGTCATGACTGGTGTGAGCTGAAACCTTTTTGGAGGTTGGATACGCATGTGGCTAATAATTCCTTATGCTGAGCTTTAGGCATGTCCTTTTTTTCTTTTCCTTTTTTTTTAAAGAGTGAGTACAACTTCCGTACTCTTATTGACTTCTTGAAAATTTCTCATGTGTTGAATTTTCTTGCCAATTCCCTACCCCAGGGCATTTTTTGAGGGCCTGTGTCTTTTACAGCCCTGCAGTCCTTGTGACTATATAAGCAACCATTGGCACTGGGTTTAAAGCTACTGTTGTGGGAAGCAGCCACAAGGCGGCAGCATTATTACGTTCTCAAGTCTTGTTACTAGGACAACACAGTCTTCCTGGAGGTAGTGTTCCGAGCTTGTAAATTAGAGTGCAATGTGCTGGGACAAGCCCCCAAAAGTTTATGTCTCCTAACTTATGTTTGTTTTTTAAATTTAATTTCTATTTCTTATCGGAGTAAATTTGATTAGAGTGTTTTGATTGTCTGGCTGTACAGAATCTGCTCAATGATTCATACATATGTCTGTTCATCTTCGGATCCTGTTACCCTGTATGTGATTACAGAATGTATATTTTGAAGGTATTGGTGAATATATAATTCATATCATTTATATGTTATATGTTTATATACATTTCACATACATTAGTATATGTATGTTAACCCCATAGTCCTAATTTACCCATCCTCCCACCTTTCATTTTGGCTAACCATTAGTTTATATGATAAGTCTGTGAGTGTCTTTTTCTGTGGAAATATGTTCATTGGTAGCAGTCTTAGGATAACATGTATAAATGATATCATAGGATATTTGTCATACCCTTTTGACTTACTTAACCTTATATGATTATTTCTAGGCTCAACTCTAGTCCTGAAAACAGCATTGTTCATTTTTTTCCAGAGGCTACTATTCCATTTGGTACGTATACCATTTCGTCTTTGTCCATTCATCTGTTTATGGACCTTTTTTTGCTTCCATGTCTTGGCTATTTCAGTATTGTTGCAGTGCACATTTGCCTGCCTCTGTCTTTCCGATTCTGGTGGTCTTAGGTTATAGGCCCAAAAGGTGCCCTGCCGCATCGTATGGTAACTCAATTGTTACCTTTTCAAGCAGCTCCATTCAGTTTGCATTAGTGGTATTACTTCTTTACATCCCACCAGCAGCTAGAAGGTACACATTCCTCTAAAACCCCTTCAGCATTTATAGTTTGTAGACTTTTTGATGATGGTCATGACTGGTGTTACCTGAAACCTTTTTGAATTTGAATTTGCATGTGGCTAATAATTCCTTATACTGAGCTTTAGGCATGTCATTTTTTTCTTTTCCTTTTGTTTTAAAGAGTGAGTACAACTTCCCTCCTCTTATTGACTTCTTGAAAAGTTTCTCATGTGTTGAATTTTTTTGCCTATTCCCTACCCCAGGGCATTTTTTGAAGGCAGGTGTCATTTAGAGCCCTTCAGTCCTTGTGACTATTAAGCAACCTTTGGCACTGGGTTTAAAGCTGCTGTTGTGGGAAACAGCCACAAGGCGGCAGCATTATTACGTTCTCAACTCTTCTTACTAGGGCAACAGAGTCTTCCTGGAGGTAGTTTTCCAAGGTTGTAAATTAGAGTGGAATGTGCTGGGACAAGCCCCCAGAAGTTTATGTCTCCTAACTTATGTTTGCTTTTTAAATTTAATTTCTATTTCTTATCGGAGTAAATTTGATTAGAGTGTTTTGATTGGCTGTACAGAATCTGCTCAATGATTCATACATATATCTGTTCATCTTCGGAACCTCTTATCATGTATGTGATTACAGAATGTATATTTTAAAGGTTTGGTGATTATATATTTTATATAGTTCATATGTTATATGTTTATATACATTTAACATACATTAGTATATGTATGTTAACCCCATAGTCCTAATTTACCCATCCTCCCACCTTTCATTTTGGCTAACCATTAGTTTATTTGATAAGTCTGTGAGTGTCTTTTTTTGTGGAAATATGTTCATTGGTAGCAATCTTAGGATAACATGTATAAATGATATCATAGGATATTTGTCATACCCTTTTCACTAACTTACCCTTATATGACTATTTCTAGTCTCAACTGTAGTTCTGAAAACGGCATTGTTCATATTTTTCCCGAGGCTACTCTTCCATTCTGTCCATATACCACTTCTTCTTTGTCCATTCACCTGTTTATGGACCATTTTTTGCTTCCATGTCTTGGGTATTTCAGTATTGTTGCAGTGCACATTTGCATGCCTCTGTATTTCCGATTTTGGTGGTCTTAGGTTATAGGCCCAAAAGGTGCCCTGCCGCATCATATGGTAACTCAATTTTTACCTTTTCAAGCAGCTCCATTCAGTATGCATTAGTGCTGTTACCACTTTACATCCCACCAGCAGCTAGAATGTACACAATTCTCTAAAACCCTTTCAGCATTTATAGTTTGTAGACTTTTTGCTGATGGTCATGACTGGTGTCACCTGAAACCTTTTTGAATTTGAATTTGCATGTGGCTAATAATTCCTTATACTGAGCTTTAGGCATGTCCTTTTTTTTTCTTTTCCTTTTTTTTTAAAGAGTGAGTACAACTTCCCTCCTCTTATTGACTTCTTGAAAAGTTACTCATGTGTTGAATTTTCTTGCCAATTCCATACCCCAGGGCATTTTTTGTAGGCCTGTGTCTTTTACAGCCCTGCAGTCCTTGTGACTATATAAGCAACCATTGGCACTGGGTTTAAAGCTACTGTTGTGGGAAGCAGCCACAAGGCGGCAGCATTATTACGTTCTCAAGTCTTGTTACTAGGACAACACAGTCTTCCTGGAGGTAGTGTTCCGAGCTTGTAAATTAGAGTGCAATGTGCTGGGACAAGCCCCCAGAAGTTTATGTCTCCAAACTTATGTTTGTTTTTTAAATTTAATTTCTATTTCTTATCGGAGTAAATTTGATTAGAGTGTTGTGGTTTTCTGGCTGTACAGAATCTGCTCAATGATTCATACATATGTCTGTTCATCTTCGAACCTGTTAGCATGTATGTGATTACAGAATGTATATTTTAAAGGTATTGGTGATTATATAATTTATATATTTCATATGTTATATGTTTATATACATTTAACATACATTAGTATATGTATTTTAACCCCATTGTCCTAATTTACCCATCCTCCCACCTTTCATTTTGGCTAGCCATTAGTTTATTTGATAAGTCTGTCAGTGTCTTTTTCTGTGGAAATATGTTCATTGGTAGCAATCTTAGGATAACATGTATAAATGATGTCATAGGATATTTGTCATACCCTTTTGACTTACTTAACCTTATATGATTATTTCTAGGCTCAACTGTAGTCCTGAAAACGGCATTGTTCATTTTTTTCCCGAGGCTACTATTCCATTTGGTACGTATCCCACTTCGTCTTTGTCCATTCATCTGTTTATGGACCTTTTTTTTTGCTTCCATGTCTTTGCTATTTCAGTATTGTTGCAGTGCACATTTGCCTGCCTCTGTCTTTCCGATTCTGGTGGTCTTAGGTTATAGGCCCAAAAGGTGCCCTGCCGCATCATATGGTAGCTCAATTTTTACGTTTTCAAGCAGCTCGATTCAGTTTGCATTAGTGCTGTTACGACTTTATATCCCACCAGCAGCTAGAAGGTACACACTTCTCTAAAACCCCTTCAGCATTTATAGTTTGTAGACTTTTTGCTGATGGTCATGACTGGTGTGAGCTGAAACCTTTTTGGAGGTTGGATACGCATGTGGCTAATAATTCCTTATGCTGAGCTTTAGGCATGTCCTATTTTTTCTTTTCCTTTTTTTTAAAATGAGTGAGTACAACTTCCCTCCTCTTATTGATTTCTTGAAAAGTTTCTTATGTGTTGAATTTTCTTGCCTATTCCCTACCCCAGGGCATTTTTTGAGTGCCTGTGTCATTTACAACCGTGCAGTCCTTGTGACTATATAAGCAACCATTGGCACTGGGTTTAAAGGTGCTGTTTTTGGAGACAGCCACAAGGCGGCAGCATTATTACGTTCTCAAGTCTTGTTACTAGGACAACAGAGTCTTCCTGGAGGTAGTGTTCCGAGCTTTTAAATTAGAGTGCAATGTGCTGGGACAAGCCCCCAGAAGTTTATGTCTCCTTACTTATGTTTGTTTTTTAAATTTAATTTGTATTTTTTATCGGAGTAAATTTGATTAGAGTGTTTTGATTGTCTGGCTGTACAGAATCTGTTCAATGATTCATACATATGTCTGTTCATCTTCGGATCCTGTTACCATGTATGTGATCACAGAATATATATTTTGAAGGTATTGGTGATTATATAATTCATATCGTTTATATGTTATATGTTTATATACATTTAACTTACATTAGTATATGTATGTTAACCCCATAGTCCTAACTTACCCATCCCCCCACCTTTCATTTTGGCTAAACATTAGTTTATTTGATAAGTCTGTGAGTGTCTTTTTCTGTGGAAATATGTTCATTGGTAGCAATCTTAAGAAAACTTGTATAAATGATATCATAGGATATTTGTCATACCCTTTTGACTCACTTAACCTTATATGATTTTTTCTAGGCTCAACTGTAGTCCTGAAAACAGCATTGTTCATTTTTCTCCCGAGGCTACTATTCCATTCTGTCCGTATACCACTTCTTCTTTGTCCATTCATCTGTTTATGGACCTTTTTTTTGCTTCCATATCTTGGCTATTTCAGTATTGTTGCAGTGCATATTTGCCTGCCTCTGTCTTTCCAATTTTGGTGGTCTTAGGTTATAGGCCCAAAAGGTGCCCTGCCCCATCATTTGGTAGCTCAATTTTTACCTTTTCAAGCAGCTCGATTCAGTTTGCGTTAGTGCTGTTTCCACTTTACATCCCACCAGCAGCTAGAAGGTACACAGATCTCTAAAACCCCTTCAGCATTTATAGTTTGTAGACATTTTGCTGATGGTAATGACTGGTGTGAGCTGAAACCTTTTTGAATTTGAATTTGTATGTGGCTAATAATTCCTTATACTAAGCTTTAGGCATGTCCTTTTTTTTCTTTTCCTTTTTTTTTTAAAGAGTGAGTACAACTTCCCTCCTCTTATTGACTTCTTGGAAATTTCTCATGTGTTGAATGTTCTTGCCAATTCCCTACCCCAGGGCATATTTTGAGGGCTTGTGTCATTTACAGCCCTGCAGTCCTTGTGACTATATAAGCAATCATTGGCACTGGGTTTAAAGTGCTGTTGTGGGAAGCAGCCACAAGGCGGCAGCATTATTGCGTTCTCAAGTCTTGTTACTAGGAGAACAGAGTCTTCCTGGGGGTAGTGTTCTGAGCTTGTAAATTAGAGTGCAATGTGCTGGGACAAGCCCCCAGAAGTTTATGTCTCCTAACTTATGTTTTTTTTTTAAATTTAATTTCTATTTCTTATCGGAGTAAATTTGATTAGAGTGTTTTGATTGTCTGGCTGTACAGAATCTGCTCAATGATTCATACATATGTCTGTTCATCTTCGGATCCTGTTACCATGTATGTGATCACAGAATATATATTTTGAAGGTATTGGTGATTATATAATTCATATCGTTTATATGTTATATGTTTATATACATTTAACTTACATTAGTATATGTATGTTAACCCCATAGTCCTAACTTACCCATCCCCCCACCTTTCATTTTGGCTAACCATTAGTTTATTTGATAAGTCTGTGAGTGTCTTTTTCTGTGGAAATATGTTCATTGGTAGCAATCTTAAGAAAACTTGTATAAATGATATCATAGGATATTTGTCATACCCTTTTGACTTACTTAACCTTATATGATTTTTTCTAGGCTCAACTGTAGTCCTGAAAACAGCATTGTTCATTTTTCTCCCGAGGCTACTATTCCATTCTGTCCGTATACCACTTCTTCTTTGTCCATTCATCTGTTTATGGACCTTTTTTTTGCTTCCATATCTTGGCTATTTCAGTATTGTTGCAGTGCACATTTGCCTGCCTCTGTCTTTCCGATTCTGGTGGTCTTAGGTTATAGGCCCAAAAGGTGCCCTGCCGCATCATATGGTAGCTCAATTTTTACGTTTTCAAGCAGCTCGATTCAGTTTGCATTAGTGATGTTACGACTTTATATCCCACCAGCAGCTAGAAGGTACACACTTCTCTAAAACCCCATCAGCATTTATAGTTTGTAGGCTTTTTGCTGATGGTCATGACTGGTGTGAGCTGAAACCTTTTTGGAGGTTGGATACGCATGTGGCTAATAATTCCTTATGCTGAGCTTTAGGCATGTCCTATTTTTTCTTTTCCTTTTTTTTAAAAAGAGTGAGTACAACTTCCCTCCTCTTATTGATTTCTTGAAAAGTTTCTTATGTGTTGAATTTTCTTGCCTATTCCCTACCCCAGGGCATTTTTTGAGTGCCTGTGTCATTTACAACCGTGCAGTCCTTGTGACTATATAAGCAACCATTGGCCCTGGGTTTCAAGGTGCTGTTTTTGGAGACAGCCACAAGGCGGCAGCATTATTACGTTCTCAAGTCTTGTTACTAGGACAACAGAGTCTTCCTGGAGGTAGTGTTCCGAGCTTTTAAATTAGAGTGCAATGTGCTGGGACAAGCCCCCAGAAGTTTATGTCTCCTTACTTATGTTTGTTTTTTAAATTTAATTTGTATTTTTTATCGGAGTAAATTTGATTAAAGTGTTTTGATTGTGTGGCTGTACAAAATCTGTTCAATGATTCACACATATGTCTGTTCATCTTCGGATCCTGTTACCATGTATGTGATTACAGAATGTATATTTTGAAGGTATTGGTGATTATATAATTCATATCATTTATATGTTATATGTTTATATACATTTAACTTATATTAGTATATGTATGTTAACCCCATAGTCCTAATTTACCCATCCTCCCACCTTTCATTTTGGCTAACCATTAGTTTATTTGATAAGTCTGTGAGTGTCTTTTTCTGTGGAAATATGTTCATTGGTAGCAATCTTAGGAAAACTTGTATAAATAATATCATAGGATATTTGTAATACCCTTTTGTCTTACTTAACCTTATATGATTATTTCTAGTCTCAACTCTAGTCCTGAAAACGGCATTGTTCATTTTTTTCCCGAGGCTACTCTTCCATTCTGTCCATATACCACTTCTTCTTTGTCCATTCACCTGTTTATGGACCTTTTTTTTGCTTCCATGTCTTTGCTATTTCAGTATTGTTGCAGTGCACATTTGCCTGCCTCTGTCTTTCCGATTCTGGTGGTCTTAGGTTATAGGCCCAAAAGGTGCCCTGCCGCATCATATGGTAGCTCAATTTTTACGTTTTCAAGCAGCTCGATTCAGTTTGCATTAGTGCTGTTACGACTTTATATCCCACCAGCAGCTAGAAGGTACACACTTCTCTAAAACCCCTTCAGCATTTATAGTTTGTAGACTTTTTGCTGATGGTCATGACTGGTGTGAGCTGAAACCTTTTTGGAGGTTGGATACGCATGTGGCTAATAATTCCTTATGCTGAGCTTTAGGCATGTCCTATTTTTTCTTTTCCTTTTTTTTAAAATGAGTGAGTACAACTTCCCTCCTCTTATTGATTTCTTGAAAAGTTTCTTATGTGTTGAATTTTCTTGCCTATTCCCTACCCCAGGGCATTTTTTGAGTGCCTGTGTCATTTACAACCGTACAGTCCTTGTGACTATATAAGCAACCATTGGCACTGGGTTTAAAGGTGCTGTTTTTGGAGACAGCCACAAGGCGGCAGCATTATTACGTTCTCAAGTCTTGTTACTAGGAGAACAGAGTCTTCCTGGAGGTAGTGTTCCGAGCTTTTAAATTAGAGTGCAATGTGCTGGGACAAGCGCCCAGAAGTTTATGTCTCCTTACTTATGTTTGTTTTTTAAATTTAATTTGTATTTTTTATCGGAGTAAATTTGATTAGAGTGTTTTGATTGTCTGGCTGTACAGAATCTGTTCAATGATTCATACATATGTCTGTTCATCTGCGGATCCTGTTACCATGTATGTGATTACAGAATGTATATTTTGAAGGGATTGGTGATTATATAATTCATATCATTTATATGTTATATGTTTATATACATTTAACTTATATTAGTATATGTATGTTAACCCCATAGTCCTAATTTACCCATCCGCCCACCTTTCATTTTGGCTAACCATTAGTTTATTTGATAAGTCTGTGAGTGTTTTTTTTCTGTGGAAATATGTTCATTGGTAGCAATCTTAGGAAAACTTGTATAAATAATATCATAGGATATTTGTAATACCCTTTTGTCTTACTTAACCTTATATGATTATTTCTAGTCTCAACTCTAGTCCTGAAAACGGCATTGTTCATTTTTTTCCCGAGGCTACTATTCCATTTGGTACGTATACCATTTCGTCTTTGTTCATTCATCTGTTTATGGACCTTTTTTTTGCTTCCATGTCTTGGCTATTTCAATATTTTTGCAGTGCACATTTGCCTGCCTCTGTCTTTCCGAATCCGGTGGTCTTAGGTTATAGGCCCAAAAGGTGCCCTGCCGCATCATATGGTAGCTCAATGTTTACCTTTTCAAGCAGCTCGATTCAGTTTGCGTTACTGCTGTTACCGCTTTACATCCAAACAGCAGCTAGAAGGTACACAGTTCTCTAAAACCCCTTCAGCATGTATAGTTTGTAGACTTTTTGCTGATGGTCATGACTGGTGTGAGCTGAAACCTTTTTGGAGGTTGGATACGCATGTGGCTAATAATTCCTTATGCTGAGCTTTAGGCATGTCCTTTTTTTCTTTTCTTTTTTTTTTAAAGAGTGAGTACAACTTCCGTACTCTTATTGACTTTTGAAAATTTCTCATGTGTTGAATTTTCTTGCCAATTCCCTACCCTAGGGCATTTTTTGAGGGCCTGTGTCTTTTACAGCCCTGCAGTCCTTGTGACTATATAAGCAACCATTGGCACTGGGTTTAAAGCTACTGTTGTGGGAAGCAGCCACAAGGCGGCAGCATTATTACGTTCTCAAGTCTTGTTACTAGGACAACACAGTCTTCCTGGAGGTAGTGTTCCGAGCTTGTAAATTAGAGTGCAATGTGCTGGGACAAGCCCCCAAAAGTTTATGTCTCCTAACTTATGTTTGTTTTTTAAATTTAATTTCTATTTCTTATCGGAGTAAATTTGATTAGAGTGTTTTGATTGTCTGGCTGTACAGAATCTGCTCAATGATTCATACATATGTCTGTTCATCTTCGTATCCTGTTACCATGTATGTGATTACAGAATGTATATTTTGAAGGTATTGGTGAATATATAATTCATATCATTTATATGTTATATGTTTATATACATTTAACATACATTAGTATATGTATGTTAACCCCATAATCCTAATTTACCCATCCTCCCAACTTTCATTGTGGCTAACCATTAGTTTATATGATAAGTCTGTGAGTGTCTTTTTCTGTGGAAATATGTTCATTGGTAGCAATCTTAGGATAACATGTATAAATGATATCATAGGATATTTGTCATACCCTTTTGACTTACTTAACCTTATATGATTATTTCTAGGCTCAACTCTAGTCCTGAAAACAGCATTGTTCATTTTTTTCCAGAGGCTACTATTCCATTTGGTACGTATACCATTTCGTCTTTGTCCATTCATCTGTTTATGGACCTTTTTTTGCTTCCATGTCTTGGCTATTTCAGTATTGTTGCAGTGCACATTTGCCTGCCTCTGTCTTTCCGATTCTGGTGGTCTTAGGTTATAGGCCCAAAAGGTGCCCTGCCGCATCGTATGGTAACTCAATTGTTACCTTTTCAAGCAGCTCCATTCAGTTTGCATTAGTGGTATTACTTCTTTACATCCCACCAGCAGCTAGAAGGTACACATTCCTCTAAAACCCCTTCAGCATTTATAGTTTGTAGACTTTTTGATGATGGTCATGACTGGTGTTACCTGAAACCTTTTTGAATTTGAATTTGCATGTGGCTAATAATTCCTTATACTGAGCTTTAGGCATGTCCTTTTTTTTCTTTTCCTTTTGTTTTAAAGAGTGAGTACAACTTCCCTCCTCTTATTGACTTCTTGAAAAGTTTCTCATGTGTTGAATTTTTTTGCCTATTCCCGACCCCAGGGCATTTTTTGAAGGCAGGTGTCATTTAGAGCCCTTCAGTCCTTGTGACTATTAAGCAACCTTTGGCACTGGGTTTAAAGCTGCTGTTGTGGGAAACAGCCACAAGGCGGCAGCATTATTACGTTCTGAACTCTTGTTACTAGGGCAACAGAGTCTTCCTGGAGGTAGTTTTCCAAGGTTGTAAATTAGAGTGGAATGTGCTGGGACAAGCCCCCAGAAGTTTATGTCTCCTAACTTATGTTTGCTTTTTAAATTTAATTTCTATTTCTTATCGGAGTAAATTTGATTAGAGTGTTGTGGTTTTCTGGCTGTACAGAATCTGCTCAATGATTCATACATATGTCTGTTCATCTTCGAACCTGTTAGCATGTATGTGATTACAGAATGTATATTTTAAAGGTATTGGTGATTATATAATTTATATAGTTCATATGTTATATGTTTATATACATTTAACATACATTAGTATATGTATGTTAACCCCATAGTCCTAATTTACCCATCCTCCCACCTTTCATTTTGGCTAGCCATTAGCTTATTTGATAAGTCTGTGAGTGTCTTTTCCTGTGGAAATATGTTCATTGGTAGCAATCTTAGGATAACATGTATAAATGATGTCATAGGTTATTTGTCATACCCTTTTGACTTACTTAACCTTATATGATTATTTCTAGGCTCAACTGTAGTCCTGAAAACGGCATTGTTCATTTTTTTCCCGAGGCTACTATTCCATTTGGTACGTATCCCACTTCGTCTTTGTCCATTCATCTGTTTATGGACCTTTTTTTTTGCTTCCATGTCTTGGCTATTTCAATATTGTTGCAATGCACATTTGCCTGCCTCTCTCTTTCCGAACCTGGTGGTCTTAGGTTATAGGCCCAAAAGGTGCCCTGCCGCACCATATGGTAACTCAATTTTTACCTTTTCAAGCAGCTCGATTCAGTTTGCGTTACTGCTGTTACCACTTTACATCCCACCAGCAGCTAGAAGGTACACACTTCTCTAAAACCCCTTCAGCATTTATTGTTTGTAGACTTTTTGCTGATGGTCATGACTGGAGTGAGCTGAAACCTTTTTGAATTTGAATTTGCATGTGGCTAATAATTCCTTATACTGAGCTTTAGGCATGTCCTTTTTTTCTTTTCCTTTTTTTTTTAAAGAGTGAGTGCAACTTCCCTCCTCTTATTGACTTCTTGGAAATTTCTCATGTGTTGAATGTTCTTGCCAATTCCCTACCCCAGGGCATATTTTGAGGGCTTGTGTCATTTACAGCCCTGCAGTCCTTGTGACTATATAAGCAATCATTGGCACTGGGTTTAAAGTGCTGTTGTGGGAAGCAGCCACAAGGCGGCAGCATTATTGCGTTCTCAAGTCTTGTTACTAGGAGAACAGAGTCTTCCTGGAGGTAGTGTTCTGAGCTTGTAAATTAGAGTGCAATGTGCTGGGACAAGCCCTCAAAAGTTTATGTCTCCTAACTTATGTTTGTTTTTTTAAATTTAATTTCTATTTCTTATCGGAGTAAATTTGATTAGAGTGTTTTGATTGTCTGGCTGTACAGAATCTGCTCAATGATTCATACATATGTCTGTTCATCTTCGGATCCTGTTACCATGTATGTGATCACAGCATATATATTTTGAAGGTATTGGTGATTATATAATTCATATTGTTTATATGTTATATGTTTATATACATTTAACTTACATTAGTATATGTATGTTAACCCCATAGTCCTAACTTACCCATCCCCCCAACTTTCATTTTGGCTAACCATTAGTTTATTTGATAAGTCTGTGAGTGTCTTTTTCTGTGGAAATATGTTCATTGGTAGCAATCTTAAGAAAACTTGTATAAATGATATCATAGGATATTTGTCATACCCTTTTGACTTACTTAACCTTATATGATTTTTTCTAGGCTCAACTGTAGTCCTGAAAACAGCATTGTTCATTTTTCTCCCGAGGCTACTATTCCATTCTGTCCGTATACCACTTCTTCTTTGTCCATTCACCTGTTTATGGACCTTTTTTTTGCTTCCATGTCTTTGCTATTTCAGTATTGTTGCAGTGCACATTTGCCTGCCTCTGTCTTTCCGATTCTGGTGGTCTTAGGTTATAGGCCCAAAAGGTGCCCTGCCGCATCATATGGTAGCTCAATTTTTACGTTTTCAAGCAGCTCGATTCAGTTTGCATTAGTGCTGTTACGACTTTATATCCCACCAGCAGCTAGAAGGTACACACTTCTCTAAAACCCCTTCAGCATTTATAGTTTGTAGACTTTTTGCTGATGGTCATGACTGGTGTGAGCTGAAACCTTTTTGGAGGTTGGATACGCATGTGGCTAATAATTCCTTATGCTGAGCTTTAGGCATGTCCTATTTTTTCTTTTCCTTTTTTTAAAAAAGAGTGAGTACAACTTCCCTCCTCTTATTGATTTCTTGAAAAGTTTCTTATGTGTTGAATTTTCTTGCCTATTCCCTACCCCAGGGCATTTTTTGAGTGCCTGTGTCATTTACAACCGTACAGTCCTTGTGACTATATAAGCAACCATTGGCACTGGGTTTAAAGGTGCTGTTTTTAGAGAAAGCCACAAGGCGGCAGCATTATTACGTTCTCAAGTCTTGTTACTAGGACAACAGAGTCTTCCTGGAGGTAGTGTTCCGAGCTTTTAAATTAGAGTGCAATGTGCTGGGACAAGCCCCCAGAAGTTTATGTCTCCTTACTTATGTTTGTTTTTTAAATTTAATTTGTATTTTTTATCGGAGTAAATTTGATTAGAGTGTTTTGATTGTCTGGCTGTACAGAATCTGTTCAATGATTCATACATATGTCTGTTCATCTTCGGATCCTGTTACCATGTATGTGATTACAGAATGTATATTTTGCAGGTATTGGTGATTATATAATTCATATCATTTATATGTTATATGTTTATATACATTTAACTTATATTAGTATATGTATGTTAACCCCATAGTCCTAATTTACCCATCCCCCCACCTTTCATTTTGGCTAACCATTAGTTTATTTGATAAGTCTGTGAGTGTCTTTTTCTGTGGAAATATGTCCATTGGTAGCAATCTTAGGATAACATGTATAAATGATATCATAGGATATTTGTCATACCCTTTTGACTTACTTAACCTTATATGATTATTTCTAGGCTCAACTCTAGTCCTGAAAACGGCATTGTTCATTTTTTTCCAGAGGCTACTATTCCATTTGGTACGTATACCATTTCTTCTTTGTCCATTCATCTGTTTATGGACCTTTTTTTTGCTTCCATGTCTTGGCTATTTCAATATTGTTGCAGTGCACATTTGCCTGCCTCTGTCTTTCCGAATCCGGTGGTCTTAGGTTATAGGCCCAAAAGGTGCCCTGCCGCATCATATGGTAGCTCAATGTTTACCTTTTCAAGCAGCTCGATTCAGTTTGCGTTACTGCTGTTACCACTTTACATCCAAACAGCAGCTAGAAGGTACACAGTTCTCTAAAACCCCTTCAGCATTTATAGTTTGTAGACTTTTTGCTGATGGTCATGACTGGTGTGAGCTGAAACCTTTTTGGAGGTTGGATACGCATGTGGCTAATAATTCCTTATGCTGAGCTTTAGGCATGTCCTTTTTTTCTTTTCCTTTTTTTTTAAAGAGTGAGTACAACTTCCGTACTCTTATTGACTTCTTGAAAATTTCTCATGTGTTGAATTTTCTTGCCAATTCCCTACCCCAGGGCATTTTTTGAGGGCCTGTGTCTTTTACAGCCCTGCAGTCCTTGTGACTATATAAGCAACCATTGGCACTGGGTTTAAAGCTACTGTTGTGGGAAGCAGCCACAAGGCGGCAGCATTATTACGTTCTCAAGTCTTGTTACTAGGACAACACAGTCTTCCTGGAGGTAGTGTTCCGAGCTTGTAAATTAGAGTGCAATGTGCTGGGACAAGCCCCCAAAAGTTTATGTCTCCTAACTTATGTTTGTTTTTTAAATTTAATTTCTATTTCTTATCGGAGTAAATTTGATTAGAGTGTTTTGATTGTCTGGCTGTACAGAATCTGCTCAATGATTCATACATATGTCTGTTCATCTTCGGATCCTGTTACCATGTATGTGATTACAGAATGTATATTTTGAAGGTATTGGTGAATATATAATTCATATCATTTATATGTTATATGTTTATATACATTTAACATACATTAGTATATGTATGTTAACCCCATAGTCCTAATTTACCCATCCTCCCACCTTTCATTTTGGCTAACCATTAGTTTATATGATAAGTCTGTGAGTGTCTTTTTCTGTGGAAATATGTTCATTGGTAGCAGTCTTAGGATAACATGTATAAATGATATCATAGGATATTTGTCATACCCTTTTGACTTACTTAACCTTATATGATTATTTCTAGGCTCAACTCTAGTCCTGAAAACAGCATTGTTCATTTTTTTCCAGAGGCTACTATTCCATTTGGTACGTATACCATTTCGTCTTTGTCCATTCATCTGTTTATGGACCTTTTTTTGCTTCCATGTCTTGGCTATTTCAGTATTGTTGCAGTGCACATTTGCCTGCCTCTGTCTTTCCGATTCTGGTGGTCTTAGGTTATAGGCCCAAAAGGTGCCCTGCTGCATCGTATGGTAACTCAATTTTTACCTTTTCAAGCAGCTCCATTCAGTTTGCATTAGTGGTATTACTTCTTTACATCCCACCAGCAGCTAGAAGGTACACATTCCTCTAAAACCCCTTCAGCATTTATAGTTTGTAGACTTTTTGATGATGGTCATGACTGGTGTTACCTGAAACCTTTTTGAATTTGAATTTGCATGTGGCTAATAATTCCTTATACTGAGCTTTAGGCATGTCATTTTTTTCTTTTCCTTTTGTTTTAAAGAGTGAGTACAACTTCCCTCCTCTTATTGACTTCTTGAAAAGTTTCTCATGTGTTGAATTTTTTTGCCTATTCCCTACCCCAGGGCATTTTTTGAAGGCAGGTGTCATTTAGAGCCCTTCAGTCCTTGTGACTATTAAGCAACCTTTGGCACTGGGTTTAAAGCTGCTGTTGTGGGAAACAGCCACAAGGCGGCAGCATTATTATGTTCTCAACTCTTCTTACTAGGGCAACAGAGTCTTCCTGGAGGTAGTTTTCCAAGGTTGTAAATTAGAGTGGAATGTGCTGGGACAAGCCCACAGAAGTTTATGTCTCCTAACTTATGTTTGCTTTTTAAATTTAATTTCTATTTCTTATCGGAGTAAATTTGATTAGAGTGTTGTGGTTTTCTGGCTGTACAGAATCTGCTCAATGATTCATACATATGTCTGTTCATCTTCGAACCTGTTAGCATGTATGTGATTACAGAATGTATATTTTAAAGGTATTGGTGATTATATAATTTATATAGTTCATATGTTATATGTTTATATACATTTAACATACATTAGTATATGTATGTTAACCCCATAGTCCTAATTTACCCATCCTCCCACCTTTCATTTTGGCTAGCCATTAGCTTATTTGATAAGTCTGTGAGTGTCTTTTCCTGTGGAAATATGTTCATTGGTAGCAATCTTAGGATAACATGTATAAATGATGTCATAGGTTATTTGTCATACCCTTTTGACTTACTTAACCTTATATGATTATTTCTAGGCTCAACTGTAGTCCTGAAAACGGCATTGTTCATTTTTTTCCCGAGGCTACTATTCCATTTGGTACGTATCCCACTTCGTCTTTGTCCATTCATCTGTTTATGGACCTTTTTTTTTGCTTCCATGTCTTGGCTATTTCAATATTGTTGCAATGCACATCTGCCTGCCTCTCTCTTTCCGAACCTGGTGGTCTTAGGTTATAGGCCCAAAAGGTGCCCTGCCGCACCATATGGTAACTCAATTTTTACCTTTTCAAGCAGCTCGATTCAGTTTGCGTTACTGCTGTTACCACTTTACATCCCACCAGCAGCTAGAAGGTACACACTTCTCTAAAACCCCTTCAGCATTTATTGTTTGTAGACTTTTTGCTGATGGTCATGACTGGAGTGAGCTGAAACCTTTTTGAATTTGAATTTGCATGTGGCTAATAATTCCTTATACTGAGCTTTAGTCATGTCCTTTTTTTCTTTTCCTTTTTTTTTTAAAGAGTGAGTACAACTTCCCTCCTCTTATTGACTTCTTGGAAATTTCTCATGTGTTGAATGTTCTTGCCAATTCCCTACCCCAGGGCATATTTTGAGGGCTTGTGTCATTTACAGCCCTGCAGTCCTTGTGACTATATAAGCAATCATTGGCACTGGGTTTAAAGTGCTGTTGTGGGAAGCAGCCACAAGGCGGCAGCATTATTGCGTTCTCAAGTCTTGTTACTAGGACAACACAGTCTTCCTGGAGGTAGTGTTCTGAGCTTGTAAATTAGAGTGCAATGTGCTGGGACAAGCCCCCAAAAGTTTATGTCTCCTAACTTATGTTTGTTTTTTTAAATTTAATTTCTATTTCTTATCGGAGTAAATTTGATTAGAGTGTTTTGATTGTCTGGCTGTACAGAATCTGCTCAATGATTCATACATATGTCTGTTCATCTTCGGATCCTGTTACCATGTATGTGATCACAGCATATATATTTTGAAGGTATTGGTGATTATATAATTCATATTGTTTATATGTTATATGTTTATATAGATTTAACTTACATTAGTATATGTATGTTAACCCCATAGTCCTAACTTACCCATCCCCCCAACTTTCATTTTGGCTAACCATTAGTTTATTTGATAAGTCTGTGAGTGTCTTTTTCTGTGGAAATATGTTCATTGGTAGCAATCTTAAGAAAACTTGTATAAATGATATCATAGGATATTTGTCATACCCTTTTGACTTACTTAACCTTATATGATTTTTTCTAGGCTCAACTGTAGTCCTGAAAACAGCATTGTTCATTTTTCTCCCGAGGCTACTATTCCATTCTGTCCGTATACCACTTCTTCTTTGTCCATTCACCTGTTTATGGACCTTTTTTTTGCTTCCATGTCTTTGCTATTTCAGTATTGTTGCAGTGCACATTTGCCTGCCTCTGTCTTTCCGATTCTGGTGGTCTTAGGTTATAGGCCCAAAAGGTGCCCTGCCGCATCATATGGTAGCTCAATTTTTACGTTTTCAAGCAGCTCGATTCAGTTTGCATTAGTGCTGTTACGACTTTATATCCCACCAGCAGCTAGAAGGTACACACTTCTCTAAAACCCCTTCAGCATTTATAGTTTGTAGACTTTTTGCTGATGGTCATGACTGGTGTGAGCTGAAACCTTTTTGGAGGTTGGATACGCATGTGGCTAATAATTCCTTATGCTGAGCTTTAGGCATGTCCTATTTTTTCTTTTCCTTTTTTTTAAAAAGAGTGAGTACAACTTCCCTCCTCTTATTGATTTCTTGAAAAGTTTCTTATGTGTTGAATTTTCTTGCCTATTCCCTACCCCAGGGCATTTTTTGAGTGCCTGTGTCATTTACAACCGTACAGTCCTTGTGACTATATAAGCAACCATTGGCACTGGGTTTAAAGGTGCTGTTTTTGGAGAAAGCCACAAGGCGGCAGCATTAGTACGTTCTCAAGTCTTGTTACTAGGACAACAGAGTCTTCCTGGAGGTAGTGTTCCGAGCTTTTAAATTAGAGTGCAATGTGCTGGGACAAGCCCCCAGAAGTTTATGTCTCCTTACTTATGTTTGTTTTTTAAATTTAATTTGTATTTTTTATCGGAGTAAATTTGATTAGAGTGTTTTGATTGTCTGGCTGTACAGAATCTGTTCAATGATTCATACATATGTCTGTTCATCTTCGGATCCTGTTACCATGTATGTGATTACAGAATGTATATTTTGCAGGTATTGGTGATTATATAATTCATATCATTTATATGTTATATGTTTATATACATTTAACTTATATTAGTATATGTATGTTAACCCCATAGTCCTAATTTACCCATCCCCCCACCTTTCATTTTGGCTAACCATTAGTTTATTTGATAAGTCTGTGAGTGTCTTTTTCTGTGGAAATATGTCCATTGGTAGCAATCTTAGGATAACATGTATAAATGATATCATAGGATATTTGTCATACCCTTTTGACTTACTTAACCTTATATGATTATTTCTAGGCTCAACTCTAGTCCTGAAAACGGCATTGTTCATTTTTTTCCAGAGGCTACTATTCCATTTGGTACGTATACCATTTCTTCTTTGTCCATTCATCTGTTTATGGACCTTTTTTTTGCTTCCATGTCTTGGCTATTTCAATATTGTTGCAGTGCACATTTGCCTGCCTCTGTCTTTCCGAATCCGGTGGTCTTAGGTTATAGGCCCAAAAGGTGCCCTGCCGCATCATATGGTAGCTCAATGTTTACCTTTTCAAGCAGCTCGATTCAGTTTGCGTTACTGCTGTTACCACTTTACATCCAAACAGCAGCTAGAAGGTACACAGTTCTCTAAAACCCCTTCAGCATTTATAGTTTGTAGACTTTTTGCTGATGGTCATGACTGGTGTGAGCTGAAACCTTTTTGGAGGTTGGATACGCATGTGGCTAATAATTCCTTATGCTGAGCTTTAGGCATGTCCTTTTTTTCTTTTCCTTTTTTTTTAAAGAGTGAGTACAACTTCCGTACTCTTATTGACTTCTTGAAAATTTCTCATGTGTTGAATTTTCTTGCCAATTCCCTACCCCAGGGCATTTTTTGAGGGCCTGTGTCTTTTACAGCCCTGCAGTCCTTGTGACTATATAAGCAACCATTGGCACTGGGTTTAAAGCTACTGTTGTGGGAAGCAGCCACAAGGCGGCAGCATTATTACGTTCTCAAGTCTTGTTACTAGGACAACACAGTCTTCCTGGAGGTAGTGTTCCGAGCTTGTAAATTAGAGTGCAATGTGCTGGGACAAGCCCCCAAAAGTTTATGTCTCCTAACTTATGTTTGTTTTTTAAATTTAATTTCTATTTCTTATCGGAGTAAATTTGATTAGAGTGTTTTGATTGTCTGGCTGTACAGAATCTGCTCAATGATTCATACATATGTCTGTTCATCTTCGGATCCTGTTACCATGTATGTGATTACAGAATGTATATTTTGAAGGTATTGGTGAATATATAATTCATATCATTTATATGTTATATGTTTATATACATTTCACATACATTAGTATATGTATGTTAACCCCATAGTCCTAATTTACCCATCCTCCCACCTTTCATTTTGGCTAACCATTAGTTTATATGATAAGTCTGTGAGTGTCTTTTTCTGTGGAAATATGTTCATTGGTAGCAGTCTTAGGATAACATGTATAAATGATATCATAGCATATTTGTCATACCCTTTTGACTTACTTAACCTTATATGATTATTTCTAGGCTCAACTCTAGTCCTGAAAACAGCATTGTTCATTTTTTTCCAGAGGCTACTATTCCATTTGGTACGTATACCATTTCGTCTTTGTCCATTCATCTGTTTATGGACCTTTTTTTGCTTCCATGTCTTGGCTATTTCAGTATTGTTGCAGTGCACATTTGCCTGCCTCTGTCTTTCCGATTCTGGTGGTCTTAGGTTATAGGCCCAAAAGGTGCCCTGCCGCATCGTATGGTAACTCAATTTTTACCTTTTCAAGCAGCTCCATTCAGTTTGCATTAGTGGTATTACTTCTTTACATCCCACCAGCAGCTAGAAGGTACACATTCCTCTAAAACCCCTTCAGCATTTATAGTTTGTAGACTTTTTGATGATGGTCATGACTGGTGTTACCTGAAACCTTTTTGAATTTGAATTTGCATGTGGCTAATAATTCCTTATACTGAGCTTTAGGCATGTCATTTTTTTCTTTTCCTTTTGTTTTAAAGAGTGAGTACAACTTCCCTCCTCTTATTGACTTCTTGAAAAGTTTCTCATGTGTTGAATTTTTTTGCCTATTCCCTACCCCAGTGCATTTTTTGAAGGCAGGTGTCATTTAGAGCCCTTCAGTCCTTGTGACTATTAAGCAACCTTTGGCACTGGGTTTAAAGCTGCTGTTGTGGGAAACAGCCACAAGGCGGCAGCATTATTACGTTCTCAACTCTTCTTACTAGGGCAACAGAGTCTTCCTGGAGGTAGTTTTCCAAGGTTGTAAATTAGAGTGGAATGTGCTGGGACAAGCCCCCAGAAGTTTATGTCTCCTAACTTATGTTTGCTTTTTAAATTTAATTTCTATTTCTTATCGGAGTAAATTTGATTAGAGTGTTTTGATTGGCTGTACAGAATCTGCTCAATGATTCATACATATATCTGTTCATCTTCGGAACCTCTTATCATGTATGTGATTACAGAATGTATATTTTAAAGGTTTGGTGATTATATATTTTATATAGTTCATATGTTATATGTTTATATACATTTAACATACATTAGTATATGTATGTTAACCCCATAGTCCTAATTTACCCATCCTCCCACCTTTCATTTTGGCTAACCATTAGTTTATTTGATAAGTCTGTGAGTGTCTTTTTTTGTGGAAATATGTTCATTGGTAGCAATCTTAGGATAACATGTATAAATGATATCATAGGATATTTGTCATACCCTTTTCACTAACTTACCGTTATATGACTATTTCTAGTCTCAACTGTAGTTCTGAAAACGGCATTGTTCATTTTTTTCCCGAGGCTACTCTTCCATTCTGTCCATATACCACTTCTTCTTTGTCCATTCACCTGTTTATGGACCATTTTTTGCTTCCATGTCTTGGGTATTTCAGTATTGTTGCAGTGCACATTTGCCTGCCTCTGTATTTCCGATTTTGGTGGTCTTAGGTTATAGGCCCAAAAGGTGCCCTGCCGCATCATATGGTAACTCAATTTTTACGTTTTCAAGCAGCTCGATTCAGTTTGCATTAGTGCTGTTACGACTTTATATCCCACCAGCAGCTAGAAGGTACACACTTCTCTAAAACCCCTTCAGCATTTATAGTTTGTAGACTTTTTGCTGATGGTCATGACTGGTGTGAGCTGAAACCTTTTTGGAGGTTGGATACGCATGTGGCTAATAATTCCTTATGCTGAGCTTTAGGCATGTCCTATTTTTTCTTTTCCTTTTTTTTAAAATGAGTGAGTACAACTTCCCTCCTCTTATTGATTTCTTGAAAAGTTTCTTATGTGTTGAATTTTCTTGCCTATTCCCTACCCCAGGGCATTTTTTGAGTGCCTGTGTCATTTACAACCGTGCAGTCCTTGTGACTATATAAGCAACCATTGGCACTGGGTTTAAAGGTGCTGTTTTTGGAGACAGCCACAAGGCGGCAGCATTATTACGTTCTCAAGTCTTGTTACTAGGACAACAGAGTCTTCCTGGAGGTAGTGTTCCGAGCTTTTAAATTAGAGTGCAATGTGCTGGGACAAGCCCCCAGAAGTTTATGTCTCCTTACTTATGTTTGTTTTTTAAATTTAATTTGTATTTTTTATCGGAGTAAATTTGATTAGAGTGTTTTGATTGTCTGGCTGTACAGAATCTGTTCAATGATTCATACATATGTCTGTTCATCTTCGGATCCTGTTACCATGTATGTGATCACAGAATATATATTTTGAAGGTATTGGTGATTATATAATTCATATCGTTTATATGTTATATGTTTATATACATTTAACTTACATTAGTATATGTATGTTAACCCCATAGTCCTAACTTACCCATCCCCCCACCTTTCATTTTGGCTAAACATTAGTTTATTTGATAAGTCTGTGAGTGTCTTTTTCTGTGGAAATATGTTCATTGGTAGCAATCTTAAGAAAACTTGTATAAATGATATCATAGGATATTTGTCATACCCTTTTGACTCACTTAACCTTATATGATTTTTTCTAGGCTCAACTGTAGTCCTGAAAACAGCATTGTTCATTTTTCTCCCGAGGCTACTATTCCATTCTGTCCGTATACCACTTCTTCTTTGTCCATTCATCTGTTTATGGACCTTTTTTTTGCTTCCATATCTTGGCTATTTCAGTATTGTTGCAGTGCACATTTGCCTGCCTCTGTCTTTCCGATTCTGGTGGTCTTAGGTTATAGGCCCAAAAGGTGCCCTGCCGCATCATATGGTAGCTCAATTTTTACGTTTTCAAGCAGCTCGATTCAGTTTGCATTAGTGCTGTTACGACTTTATATCCCACCAGCAGCTAGAAGGTACACACTTCTCTAAAACCCCTTCAGCATTTATAGTTTGTAGACTTTTTGCTGATGGTCATGACTGGTGTGAGCTGAAACCTTTTTGGAGGTTGGATACGCATGTGGCTAATAATTCCTTATGCTGAGCTTTAGGCATGTCCTATTTTTTCTTTTCCTTTTTTTTAAAATGAGTGAGTACAACTTCCCTCCTCTTATTGATTTCTTGAAAAGTTTCTTATGTGTTGAATTTTCTTGCCTATTCCCTACCCCAGGGCATTTTTTGAGTGCCTGTGTCATTTACAACCGTACAGTCCTTGTGACTATATAAGCAACCATTGGCACTGGGTTTAAAGGTGCTGTTTTTGGAGACAGCCACAAGGCGGCAGCATTATTACGTTCTCAAGTCTTGTTACTAGGACAACAGAGTCTTCCTGGAGGTAGTGTTCCGAGCTTTTAAATTAGAGTGCAATGTGCTGGGACAAGCGCCCAGAAGTTTATGTCTCCTTACTTATGTTTGTTTTTTAAATTTAATTTGTATTTTTTATCGGAGTAAATTTGATTAGAGTGTTTTGATTGTCTGGCTGTACAGAATCTGTTCAATGATTCATACATATGTCTGTTCATCTGCGGATCCTGTTACCATGTATGTGATTACAGAATGTATATTTTGAAGGGATTGGTGATTATATAATTCATATCATTTATATGTTATATGTTTATATACATTTAACTTATATTAGTATATGTATGTTAACCCCATAGTCCTAATTTACCCATCCGCCCACCTTTCATTTTGGCTAACCATTAGTTTATTTGATAAGTCTGTGAGTGTTTTTTTTCTGTGGAAATATGTTCATTGGTAGCAATCTTAGGAAAACTTGTATAAATAATATCATAGGATATTTGTAATACCCTTTTGTCTTACTTAACCTTATATGATTATTTCTAGTCTCAACTCTAGTCCTGAAAACGGCATTGTTCATTTTTTTCCCGAGGCTACTATTCCATTTGGTACGTATACCATTTCGTCTTTGTTCATTCATCTGTTTATGGACCTTTTTTTTGCTTCCATGTCTTGGCTATTTCAATATTTTTGCAGTGCACATTTGCCTGCCTCTGTCTTTCCGAATCCGGTGGTCTTAGGTTATAGGCCCAAAAGGTGCCCTGCCGCATCATATGGTAGCTCAATGTTTACCTTTTCAAGCAGCTCGATTCAGTTTGCGTTACTGCTGTTACCGCTTTACATCCAAACAGCAGCTAGAAGGTACACAGTTCTCTAAAACCCCTTCAGCATGTATAGTTTGTAGACTTTTTGCTGATGGTCATGACTGGTGTGAGCTGAAACCTTTTTGGAGGTTGGATACGCATGTGGCTAATAATTCCTTATGCTGAGCTTTAGGCATGTCCTTTTTTTCTTTTCTTTTTTTTTTAAAGAGTGAGTACAACTTCCGTACTCTTATTGACTTTTGAAAATTTCTCATGTGTTGAATTTTCTTGCCAATTCCCTACCCTAGGGCATTTTTTGAGGGCCTGTGTCTTTTACAGCCCTGCAGTCCTTGTGACTATATAAGCAACCATTGGCACTGGGTTTAAAGCTACTGTTGTGGGAAGCAGCCACAAGGCGGCAGCATTATTACGTTCTCAAGTCTTGTTACTAGGACAACACAGTCTTCCTGGAGGTAGTGTTCCGAGCTTGTAAATTAGAGTGCAATGTGCTGGGACAAGCCCCCAAAAGTTTATGTCTCCTAACTTATGTTTGTTTTTTAAATTTAATTTCTATTTCTTATCGGAGTAAATTTGATTAGAGTGTTTTGATTGTCTGGCTGTACAGAATCTGCTCAATGATTCATACATATGTCTGTTCATCTTCGTATCCTGTTACCATGTATGTGATTACAGAATGTATATTTTGAAGGTATTGGTGAATATATAATTCATATCATTTATATGTTATATGTTTATATACATTTAACATACATTAGTATATGTATGTTAACCCCATAATCCTAATTTACCCATCCTCCCAACTTTCATTGTGGCTAACCATTAGTTTATATGATAAGTCTGTGAGTGTCTTTTTCTGTGGAAATATGTTCATTGGTAGCAATCTTAGGATAACATGTATAAATGATATCATAGGATATTTGTCATACCCTTTTGACTTACTTAACCTTATATGATTATTTCTAGGCTCAACTCTAGTCCTGAAAACAGCATTGTTCATTTTTTTCCAGAGGCTACTATTCCATTTGGTACGTATACCATTTCGTCTTTGTCCATTCATCTGTTTATGGACCTTTTTTTGCTTCCATGTCTTGGCTATTTCAGTATTGTTGCAGTGCACATTTGCCTGCCTCTGTCTTTCCGATTCTGGTGGTCTTAGGTTATAGGCCCAAAAGGTGCCCTGCCGCATCGTATGGTAACTCAATTGTTACCTTTTCAAGCAGCTCCATTCAGTTTGCATTAGTGGTATTACTTCTTTACATCCCACCAGCAGCTAGAAGGTACACATTCCTCTAAAACCCCTTCAGCATTTATAGTTTGTAGACTTTTTGATGATGGTCATGACTGGTGTTACCTGAAACCTTTTTGAATTTGAATTTGCATGTGGCTAATAATTCCTTATACTGAGCTTTAGGCATGTCCTTTTTTTTCTTTTCCTTTTGTTTTAAAGAGTGAGTACAACTTCCCTCCTCTTATTGACTTCTTGAAAAGTTTCTCATGTGTTGAATTTTTTTGCCTATTCCCGACCCCAGGGCATTTTTTGAAGGCAGGTGTCATTTAGAGCCCTTCAGTCCTTGTGACTATTAAGCAACCTTTGGCACTGGGTTTAAAGCTGCTGTTGTGGGAAACAGCCACAAGGCGGCAGCATTATTACGTTCTGAACTCTTGTTACTAGGGCAACAGAGTCTTCCTGGAGGTAGTTTTCCAAGGTTGTAAATTAGAGTGGAATGTGCTGGGACAAGCCCCCAGAAGTTTATGTCTCCTAACTTATGTTTGCTTTTTAAATTTAATTTCTATTTCTTATCGGAGTAAATTTGATTAGAGTGTTGTGGTTTTCTGGCTGTACAGAATCTGCTCAATGATTCATACATATGTCTGTTCATCTTCGAACCTGTTAGCATGTATGTGATTACAGAATGTATATTTTAAAGGTATTGGTGATTATATAATTTATATAGTTCATATGTTATATGTTTATATACATTTAACATACATTAGTATATGTATGTTAACCCCATAGTCCTAATTTACCCATCCTCCCACCTTTCATTTTGGCTAGCCATTAGCTTATTTGATAAGTCTGTGAGTGTCTTTTCCTGTGGAAATATGTTCATTGGTAGCAATCTTAGGATAACATGTATAAATGATGTCATAGGTTATTTGTCATACCCTTTTGACTTACTTAACCTTATATGATTATTTCTAGGCTCAACTGTAGTCCTGAAAACGGCATTGTTCATTTTTTTCCCGAGGCTACTATTCCATTTGGTACGTATCCCACTTCGTCTTTGTCCATTCATCTGTTTATGGACCTTTTTTTTTGCTTCCATGTCTTGGCTATTTCAATATTGTTGCAATGCACATTTGCCTGCCTCTCTCTTTCCGAACCTGGTGGTCTTAGGTTATAGGCCCAAAAGGTGCCCTGCCGCACCATATGGTAACTCAATTTTTACCTTTTCAAGCAGCTCGATTCAGTTTGCGTTACTGCTGTTACCACTTTACATCCCACCAGCAGCTAGAAGGTACACACTTCTCTAAAACCCCTTCAGCATTTATTGTTTGTAGACTTTTTGCTGATGGTCATGACTGGAGTGAGCTGAAACCTTTTTGAATTTGAATTTGCATGTGGCTAATAATTCCTTATACTGAGCTTTAGGCATGTCCTTTTTTTCTTTTCCTTTTTTTTTTAAAGAGTGAGTACAACTTCCCTCCTCTTATTGACTTCTTGGAAATTTCTCATGTGTTGAATGTTCTTGCCAATTCCCTACCCCAGGGCATATTTTGAGAGCTTGTGTCATTTACAGCCCTGCAGTCCTTGTGACTATATAAGCAATCATTGGCACTGGGTTTAAAGTGCTGTTGTGGGAAGCAGCCACAAGGCGGCAGCATTATTGCGTTCTCAAGTCTTGTTACTAGGAGAACAGAGTCTTCCTGGAGGTAGTGTTCTGAGCTTGTAAATTAGAGTGCAATGTGCTGGGACAAGCCCTCAAAAGTTTATGTCTCCTAACTTATGTTTGTTTTTTTAAATTTAATTTCTATTTCTTATCGGAGTAAATTTGATTAGAGTGTTTTGATTGTCTGGCTGTACAGAATCTGCTCAATGATTCATACATATGTCTGTTCATCTTCGGATCCTGTTACCATGTATGTGATCACAGCATATATATTTTGAAGGTATTGGTGATTATATAATTCATATTGTTTATATGTTATATGTTTATATACATTTAACTTACATTAGTATATGTATGTTAACCCCATAGTCCTAACTTACCCATCCCCCCAACTTTCATTTTGGCTAACCATTAGTTTATTTGATAAGTCTGTGAGTGTCTTTTTCTGTGGAAATATGTTCATTGGTAGCAATCTTAAGAAAACTTGTATAAATGATATCATAGGATATTTGTCATACCCTTTTGACTTACTTAACCTTATATGATTTTTTCTAGGCTCAACTGTAGTCCTGAAAACAGCATTGTTCATTTTTCTCCCGAGGCTACTATTCCATTCTGTCCGTATACCACTTCTTCTTTGTCCATTCACCTGTTTATGGACCTTTTTTTTGCTTCCATGTCTTTGCTATTTCAGTATTGTTGCAGTGCACATTTGCCTGCCTCTGTCTTTCCGATTCTGGTGGTCTTAGGTTATAGGCCCAAAAGGTGCCCTGCCGCATCATATGGTAGCTCAATTTTTACGTTTTCAAGCAGCTCGATTCAGTTTGCATTAGTGCTGTTACGACTTTATATCCCACCAGCAGCTAGAAGGTACACACTTCTCTAAAACCC
The DNA here is from genome assembly GCF_965194825.1 of Balaenoptera physalus. NCBI lineage: Eukaryota > Metazoa > Chordata > Mammalia > Artiodactyla > Balaenopteridae > Balaenoptera > Balaenoptera physalus. The sequence goes on from NW_028126580.1 coordinate 163,717, forward strand.
CTTCAGCATTTATAGTTTGTAGACTTTTTGCTGATGGTCATGACTGGTGTGAGCTGAAACCTTTTTGGAGGTTGGATACGCATGTGGCTAATAATTCCTTATGCTGAGCTTTAGGCATGTCCTATTTTTTCTTTTCCTTTTTTTAAAAAAGAGTGAGTACAACTTCCCTCCTCTTATTGATTTCTTGAAAAGTTTCTTATGTGTTGAATTTTCTTGCCTATTCCCTACCCCAGGGCATTTTTTGAGTGCCTGTGTCATTTACAACCGTACAGTCCTTGTGACTATATAAGCAACCATTGGCACTGGGTTTAAAGGTGCTGTTTTTAGAGAAAGCCACAAGGCGGCAGCATTATTACGTTCTCAAGTCTTGTTACTAGGACAACAGAGTCTTCCTGGAGGTAGTGTTCCGAGCTTTTAAATTAGAGTGCAATGTGCTGGGACAAGCCCCCAGAAGTTTATGTCTCCTTACTTATGTTTGTTTTTTAAATTTAATTTGTATTTTTTATCGGAGTAAATTTGATTAGAGTGTTTTGATTGTCTGGCTGTACAGAATCTGTTCAATGATTCATACATATGTCTGTTCATCTTCGGATCCTGTTACCATGTATGTGATTACAGAATGTATATTTTGCAGGTATTGGTGATTATATAATTCATATCATTTATATGTTATATGTTTATATACATTTAACTTATATTAGTATATGTATGTTAACCCCATAGTCCTAATTTACCCATCCCCCCACCTTTCATTTTGGCTAACCATTAGTTTATTTGATAAGTCTGTGAGTGTCTTTTTCTGTGGAAATATGTCCATTGGTAGCAATCTTAGGATAACATGTATAAATGATATCATAGGATATTTGTCATACCCTTTTGACTTACTTAACCTTATATGATTATTTCTAGGCTCAACTCTAGTCCTGAAAACGGCATTGTTCATTTTTTTCCAGAGGCTACTATTCCATTTGGTACGTATACCATTTCTTCTTTGTCCATTCATCTGTTTATGGACCTTTTTTTTGCTTCCATGTCTTGGCTATTTCAATATTGTTGCAGTGCACATTTGCCTGCCTCTGTCTTTCCGAATCCGGTGGTCTTAGGTTATAGGCCCAAAAGGTGCCCTGCCGCATCATATGGTAGCTCAATGTTTACCTTTTCAAGCAGCTCGATTCAGTTTGCGTTACTGCTGTTACCACTTTACATCCAAACAGCAGCTAGAAGGTACACAGTTCTCTAAAACCCCTTCAGCATTTATAGTTTGTAGACTTTTTGCTGATGGTCATGACTGGTGTGAGCTGAAACCTTTTTGGAGGTTGGATACGCATGTGGCTAATAATTCCTTATGCTGAGCTTTAGGCATGTCCTTTTTTTCTTTTCCTTTTTTTTTAAAGAGTGAGTACAACTTCCGTACTCTTATTGACTTCTTGAAAATTTCTCATGTGTTGAATTTTCTTGCCAATTCCCTACCCCAGGGCATTTTTTGAGGGCCTGTGTCTTTTACAGCCCTGCAGTCCTTGTGACTATATAAGCAACCATTGGCACTGGGTTTAAAGCTACTGTTGTGGGAAGCAGCCACAAGGCGGCAGCATTATTACGTTCTCAAGTCTTGTTACTAGGACAACACAGTCTTCCTGGAGGTAGTGTTCCGAGCTTGTAAATTAGAGTGCAATGTGCTGGGACAAGCCCCCAAAAGTTTATGTCTCCTAACTTATGTTTGTTTTTTAAATTTAATTTCTATTTCTTATCGGAGTAAATTTGATTAGAGTGTTTTGATTGTCTGGCTGTACAGAATCTGCTCAATGATTCATACATATGTCTGTTCATCTTCGGATCCTGTTACCATGTATGTGATTACAGAATGTATATTTTGAAGGTATTGGTGAATATATAATTCATATCATTTATATGTTATATGTTTATATACATTTAACATACATTAGTATATGTATGTTAACCCCATAGTCCTAATTTACCCATCCTCCCACCTTTCATTTTGGCTAACCATTAGTTTATATGATAAGTCTGTGAGTGTCTTTTTCTGTGGAAATATGTTCATTGGTAGCAGTCTTAGGATAACATGTATAAATGATATCATAGGATATTTGTCATACCCTTTTGACTTACTTAACCTTATATGATTATTTCTAGGCTCAACTCTAGTCCTGAAAACAGCATTGTTCATTTTTTTCCAGAGGCTACTATTCCATTTGGTACGTATACCATTTCGTCTTTGTCCATTCATCTGTTTATGGACCTTTTTTTGCTTCCATGTCTTGGCTATTTCAGTATTGTTGCAGTGCACATTTGCCTGCCTCTGTCTTTCCGATTCTGGTGGTCTTAGGTTATAGGCCCAAAAGGTGCCCTGCTGCATCGTATGGTAACTCAATTTTTACCTTTTCAAGCAGCTCCATTCAGTTTGCATTAGTGGTATTACTTCTTTACATCCCACCAGCAGCTAGAAGGTACACATTCCTCTAAAACCCCTTCAGCATTTATAGTTTGTAGACTTTTTGATGATGGTCATGACTGGTGTTACCTGAAACCTTTTTGAATTTGAATTTGCATGTGGCTAATAATTCCTTATACTGAGCTTTAGGCATGTCATTTTTTTCTTTTCCTTTTGTTTTAAAGAGTGAGTACAACTTCCCTCCTCTTATTGACTTCTTGAAAAGTTTCTCATGTGTTGAATTTTTTTGCCTATTCCCTACCCCAGGGCATTTTTTGAAGGCAGGTGTCATTTAGAGCCCTTCAGTCCTTGTGACTATTAAGCAACCTTTGGCACTGGGTTTAAAGCTGCTGTTGTGGGAAACAGCCACAAGGCGGCAGCATTATTATGTTCTCAACTCTTCTTACTAGGGCAACAGAGTCTTCCTGGAGGTAGTTTTCCAAGGTTGTAAATTAGAGTGGAATGTGCTGGGACAAGCCCACAGAAGTTTATGTCTCCTAACTTATGTTTGCTTTTTAAATTTAATTTCTATTTCTTATCGGAGTAAATTTGATTAGAGTGTTGTGGTTTTCTGGCTGTACAGAATCTGCTCAATGATTCATACATATGTCTGTTCATCTTCGAACCTGTTAGCATGTATGTGATTACAGAATGTATATTTTAAAGGTATTGGTGATTATATAATTTATATAGTTCATATGTTATATGTTTATATACATTTAACATACATTAGTATATGTATGTTAACCCCATAGTCCTAATTTACCCATCCTCCCACCTTTCATTTTGGCTAGCCATTAGCTTATTTGATAAGTCTGTGAGTGTCTTTTCCTGTGGAAATATGTTCATTGGTAGCAATCTTAGGATAACATGTATAAATGATGTCATAGGTTATTTGTCATACCCTTTTGACTTACTTAACCTTATATGATTATTTCTAGGCTCAACTGTAGTCCTGAAAACGGCATTGTTCATTTTTTTCCCGAGGCTACTATTCCATTTGGTACGTATCCCACTTCGTCTTTGTCCATTCATCTGTTTATGGACCTTTTTTTTTGCTTCCATGTCTTGGCTATTTCAATATTGTTGCAATGCACATCTGCCTGCCTCTCTCTTTCCGAACCTGGTGGTCTTAGGTTATAGGCCCAAAAGGTGCCCTGCCGCACCATATGGTAACTCAATTTTTACCTTTTCAAGCAGCTCGATTCAGTTTGCGTTACTGCTGTTACCACTTTACATCCCACCAGCAGCTAGAAGGTACACACTTCTCTAAAACCCCTTCAGCATTTATTGTTTGTAGACTTTTTGCTGATGGTCATGACTGGAGTGAGCTGAAACCTTTTTGAATTTGAATTTGCATGTGGCTAATAATTCCTTATACTGAGCTTTAGTCATGTCCTTTTTTTCTTTTCCTTTTTTTTTTAAAGAGTGAGTACAACTTCCCTCCTCTTATTGACTTCTTGGAAATTTCTCATGTGTTGAATGTTCTTGCCAATTCCCTACCCCAGGGCATATTTTGAGGGCTTGTGTCATTTACAGCCCTGCAGTCCTTGTGACTATATAAGCAATCATTGGCACTGGGTTTAAAGTGCTGTTGTGGGAAGCAGCCACAAGGCGGCAGCATTATTGCGTTCTCAAGTCTTGTTACTAGGACAACACAGTCTTCCTGGAGGTAGTGTTCTGAGCTTGTAAATTAGAGTGCAATGTGCTGGGACAAGCCCCCAAAAGTTTATGTCTCCTAACTTATGTTTGTTTTTTTAAATTTAATTTCTATTTCTTATCGGAGTAAATTTGATTAGAGTGTTTTGATTGTCTGGCTGTACAGAATCTGCTCAATGATTCATACATATGTCTGTTCATCTTCGGATCCTGTTACCATGTATGTGATCACAGCATATATATTTTGAAGGTATTGGTGATTATATAATTCATATTGTTTATATGTTATATGTTTATATAGATTTAACTTACATTAGTATATGTATGTTAACCCCATAGTCCTAACTTACCCATCCCCCCAACTTTCATTTTGGCTAACCATTAGTTTATTTGATAAGTCTGTGAGTGTCTTTTTCTGTGGAAATATGTTCATTGGTAGCAATCTTAAGAAAACTTGTATAAATGATATCATAGGATATTTGTCATACCCTTTTGACTTACTTAACCTTATATGATTTTTTCTAGGCTCAACTGTAGTCCTGAAAACAGCATTGTTCATTTTTCTCCCGAGGCTACTATTCCATTCTGTCCGTATACCACTTCTTCTTTGTCCATTCACCTGTTTATGGACCTTTTTTTTGCTTCCATGTCTTTGCTATTTCAGTATTGTTGCAGTGCACATTTGCCTGCCTCTGTCTTTCCGATTCTGGTGGTCTTAGGTTATAGGCCCAAAAGGTGCCCTGCCGCATCATATGGTAGCTCAATTTTTACGTTTTCAAGCAGCTCGATTCAGTTTGCATTAGTGCTGTTACGACTTTATATCCCACCAGCAGCTAGAAGGTACACACTTCTCTAAAACCCCTTCAGCATTTATAGTTTGTAGACTTTTTGCTGATGGTCATGACTGGTGTGAGCTGAAACCTTTTTGGAGGTTGGATACGCATGTGGCTAATAATTCCTTATGCTGAGCTTTAGGCATGTCCTATTTTTTCTTTTCCTTTTTTTTAAAAAGAGTGAGTACAACTTCCCTCCTCTTATTGATTTCTTGAAAAGTTTCTTATGTGTTGAATTTTCTTGCCTATTCCCTACCCCAGGGCATTTTTTGAGTGCCTGTGTCATTTACAACCGTACAGTCCTTGTGACTATATAAGCAACCATTGGCACTGGGTTTAAAGGTGCTGTTTTTGGAGAAAGCCACAAGGCGGCAGCATTAGTACGTTCTCAAGTCTTGTTACTAGGACAACAGAGTCTTCCTGGAGGTAGTGTTCCGAGCTTTTAAATTAGAGTGCAATGTGCTGGGACAAGCCCCCAGAAGTTTATGTCTCCTTACTTATGTTTGTTTTTTAAATTTAATTTGTATTTTTTATCGGAGTAAATTTGATTAGAGTGTTTTGATTGTCTGGCTGTACAGAATCTGTTCAATGATTCATACATATGTCTGTTCATCTTCGGATCCTGTTACCATGTATGTGATTACAGAATGTATATTTTGCAGGTATTGGTGATTATATAATTCATATCATTTATATGTTATATGTTTATATACATTTAACTTATATTAGTATATGTATGTTAACCCCATAGTCCTAATTTACCCATCCCCCCACCTTTCATTTTGGCTAACCATTAGTTTATTTGATAAGTCTGTGAGTGTCTTTTTCTGTGGAAATATGTCCATTGGTAGCAATCTTAGGATAACATGTATAAATGATATCATAGGATATTTGTCATACCCTTTTGACTTACTTAACCTTATATGATTATTTCTAGGCTCAACTCTAGTCCTGAAAACGGCATTGTTCATTTTTTTCCAGAGGCTACTATTCCATTTGGTACGTATACCATTTCTTCTTTGTCCATTCATCTGTTTATGGACCTTTTTTTTGCTTCCATGTCTTGGCTATTTCAATATTGTTGCAGTGCACATTTGCCTGCCTCTGTCTTTCCGAATCCGGTGGTCTTAGGTTATAGGCCCAAAAGGTGCCCTGCCGCATCATATGGTAGCTCAATGTTTACCTTTTCAAGCAGCTCGATTCAGTTTGCGTTACTGCTGTTACCACTTTACATCCAAACAGCAGCTAGAAGGTACACAGTTCTCTAAAACCCCTTCAGCATTTATAGTTTGTAGACTTTTTGCTGATGGTCATGACTGGTGTGAGCTGAAACCTTTTTGGAGGTTGGATACGCATGTGGCTAATAATTCCTTATGCTGAGCTTTAGGCATGTCCTTTTTTTCTTTTCCTTTTTTTTTAAAGAGTGAGTACAACTTCCGTACTCTTATTGACTTCTTGAAAATTTCTCATGTGTTGAATTTTCTTGCCAATTCCCTACCCCAGGGCATTTTTTGAGGGCCTGTGTCTTTTACAGCCCTGCAGTCCTTGTGACTATATAAGCAACCATTGGCACTGGGTTTAAAGCTACTGTTGTGGGAAGCAGCCACAAGGCGGCAGCATTATTACGTTCTCAAGTCTTGTTACTAGGACAACACAGTCTTCCTGGAGGTAGTGTTCCGAGCTTGTAAATTAGAGTGCAATGTGCTGGGACAAGCCCCCAAAAGTTTATGTCTCCTAACTTATGTTTGTTTTTTAAATTTAATTTCTATTTCTTATCGGAGTAAATTTGATTAGAGTGTTTTGATTGTCTGGCTGTACAGAATCTGCTCAATGATTCATACATATGTCTGTTCATCTTCGGATCCTGTTACCATGTATGTGATTACAGAATGTATATTTTGAAGGTATTGGTGAATATATAATTCATATCATTTATATGTTATATGTTTATATACATTTCACATACATTAGTATATGTATGTTAACCCCATAGTCCTAATTTACCCATCCTCCCACCTTTCATTTTGGCTAACCATTAGTTTATATGATAAGTCTGTGAGTGTCTTTTTCTGTGGAAATATGTTCATTGGTAGCAGTCTTAGGATAACATGTATAAATGATATCATAGCATATTTGTCATACCCTTTTGACTTACTTAACCTTATATGATTATTTCTAGGCTCAACTCTAGTCCTGAAAACAGCATTGTTCATTTTTTTCCAGAGGCTACTATTCCATTTGGTACGTATACCATTTCGTCTTTGTCCATTCATCTGTTTATGGACCTTTTTTTGCTTCCATGTCTTGGCTATTTCAGTATTGTTGCAGTGCACATTTGCCTGCCTCTCTCTTTCCGATTCTGGTGGTCTTAGGTTATAGGCCCAAAAGGTGCCCTGCCGCATCGTATGGTAACTCAATTTTTACCTTTTCAAGCAGCTCCATTCAGTTTGCATTAGTGGTATTACTTCTTTACATCCCACCAGCAGCTAGAAGGTACACATTCCTCTAAAACCCCTTCAGCATTTATAGTTTGTAGACTTTTTGATGATGGTCATGACTGGTGTTACCTGAAACCTTTTTGAATTTGAATTTGCATGTGGCTAATAATTCCTTATACTGAGCTTTAGGCATGTCATTTTTTTCTTTTCCTTTTGTTTTAAAGAGTGAGTACAACTTCCCTCCTCTTATTGACTTCTTGAAAAGTTTCTCATGTGTTGAATTTTTTTGCCTATTCCCTACCCCAGGGCATTTTTTGAAGGCAGGTGTCATTTAGAGCCCTTCAGTCCTTGTGACTATTAAGCAACCTTTGGCACTGGGTTTAAAGCTGCTGTTGTGGGAAACAGCCACAAGGCGGCAGCATTATTACGTTCTCAACTCTTCTTACTAGGGCAACAGAGTCTTCCTGGAGGTAGTTTTCCAAGGTTGTAAATTAGAGTGGAATGTGCTGGGACAAGCCCCCAGAAGTTTATGTCTCCTAACTTATGTTTGCTTTTTAAATTTAATTTCTATTTCTTATCGGAGTAAATTTGATTAGAGTGTTTTGATTGGCTGTACAGAATCTGCTCAATGATTCATACATATATCTGTTCATCTTCGGAACCTCTTATCATGTATGTGATTACAGAATGTATATTTTAAAGGTTTGGTGATTATATATTTTATATAGTTCATATGTTATATGTTTATATACATTTAACATACATTAGTATATGTATGTTAACCCCATAGTCCTAATTTACCCATCCTCCCACCTTTCATTTTGGCTAACCATTAGTTTATTTGATAAGTCTGTGAGTGTCTTTTTTTGTGGAAATATGTTCATTGGTAGCAATCTTAGGATAACATGTATAAATGATATCATAGGATATTTGTCATACCCTTTTCACTAACTTACCGTTATATGACTATTTCTAGTCTCAACTGTAGTTCTGAAAACGGCATTGTTCATTTTTTTCCCGAGGCTACTCTTCCATTCTGTCCATATACCACTTCTTCTTTGTCCATTCACCTGTTTATGGACCATTTTTTGCTTCCATGTCTTGGGTATTTCAGTATTGTTGCAGTGCACATTTGCCTGCCTCTGTATTTCCGATTTTGGTGGTCTTAGGTTATAGGCCCAAAAGGTGCCCTGCCGCATCATATGGTAACTCAATTTTTACGTTTTCAAGCAGCTCGATTCAGTTTGCATTAGTGCTGTTACGACTTTATATCCCACCAGCAGCTAGAAGGTACACACTTCTCTAAAACCCCTTCAGCATTTATAGTTTGTAGACTTTTTGCTGATGGTCATGACTGGTGTGAGCTGAAACCTTTTTGGAGGTTGGATACGCATGTGGCTAATAATTCCTTATGCTGAGCTTTAGGCATGTCCTATTTTTTCTTTTCCTTTTTTTTAAAATGAGTGAGTACAACTTCCCTCCTCTTATTGATTTCTTGAAAAGTTTCTTATGTGTTGAATTTTCTTGCCTATTCCCTACCCCAGGGCATTTTTTGAGTGCCTGTGTCATTTACAACCGTGCAGTCCTTGTGACTATATAAGCAACCATTGGCACTGGGTTTAAAGGTGCTGTTTTTGGAGACAGCCACAAGGCGGCAGCATTATTACGTTCTCAAGTCTTGTTACTAGGACAACAGAGTCTTCCTGGAGGTAGTGTTCCGAGCTTTTAAATTAGAGTGCAATGTGCTGGGACAAGCCCCCAGAAGTTTATGTCTCCTTACTTATGTTTGTTTTTTAAATTTAATTTGTATTTTTTATCGGAGTAAATTTGATTAGAGTGTTTTGATTGTCTGGCTGTACAGAATCTGTTCAATGATTCATACATATGTCTGTTCATCTTCGGATCCTGTTACCATGTATGTGATCACAGAATATATATTTTGAAGGTATTGGTGATTATATAATTCATATCGTTTATATGTTATATGTTTATATACATTTAACTTACATTAGTATATGTATGTTAACCCCATAGTCCTAACTTACCCATCCCCCCACCTTTCATTTTGGCTAAACATTAGTTTATTTGATAAGTCTGTGAGTGTCTTTTTCTGTGGAAATATGTTCATTGGTAGCAATCTTAAGAAAACTTGTATAAATGATATCATAGGATATTTGTCATACCCTTTTGACTCACTTAACCTTATATGATTTTTTCTAGGCTCAACTGTAGTCCTGAAAACAGCATTGTTCATTTTTCTCCCGAGGCTACTATTCCATTCTGTCCGTATACCACTTCTTCTTTGTCCATTCATCTGTTTATGGACCTTTTTTTTGCTTCCATATCTTGGCTATTTCAGTATTGTTGCAGTGCACATTTGCCTGCCTCTGTCTTTCCGATTCTGGTGGTCTTAGGTTATAGGCCCAAAAGGTGCCCTGCCGCATCATATGGTAGCTCAATTTTTACGTTTTCAAGCAGCTCGATTCAGTTTGCATTAGTGCTGTTACGACTTTATATCCCACCAGCAGCTAGAAGGTACACACTTCTCTAAAACCCCTTCAGCATTTATAGTTTGTAGACTTTTTGCTGATGGTCATGACTGGTGTGAGCTGAAACCTTTTTGGAGGTTGGATACGCATGTGGCTAATAATTCCTTATGCTGAGCTTTAGGCATGTCCTATTTTTTCTTTTCCTTTTTTTTAAAATGAGTGAGTACAACTTCCCTCCTCTTATTGATTTCTTGAAAAGTTTCTTATGTGTTGAATTTTCTTGCCTATTCCCTACCCCAGGGCATTTTTTGAGTGCCTGTGTCATTTACAACCGTACAGTCCTTGTGACTATATAAGCAACCATTGGCACTGGGTTTAAAGGTGCTGTTTTTGGAGACAGCCACAAGGCGGCAGCATTATTACGTTCTCAAGTCTTGTTACTAGGACAACAGAGTCTTCCTGGAGGTAGTGTTCCGAGCTTTTAAATTAGAGTGCAATGTGCTGGGACAAGCGCCCAGAAGTTTATGTCTCCTTACTTATGTTTGTTTTTTAAATTTAATTTGTATTTTTTATCGGAGTAAATTTGATTAGAGTGTTTTGATTGTCTGGCTGTACAGAATCTGTTCAATGATTCATACATATGTCTGTTCATCTGCGGATCCTGTTACCATGTATGTGATTACAGAATGTATATTTTGAAGGGATTGGTGATTATATAATTCATATCATTTATATGTTATATGTTTATATACATTTAACTTATATTAGTATATGTATGTTAACCCCATAGTCCTAATTTACCCATCCGCCCACCTTTCATTTTGGCTAACCATTAGTTTATTTGATAAGTCTGTGAGTGTTTTTTTTCTGTGGAAATATGTTCATTGGTAGCAATCTTAGGAAAACTTGTATAAATAATATCATAGGATATTTGTAATACCCTTTTGTCTTACTTAACCTTATATGATTATTTCTAGTCTCAACTCTAGTCCTGAAAACGGCATTGTTCATTTTTTTCCCGAGGCTACTATTCCATTTGGTACGTATACCATTTCGTCTTTGTTCATTCATCTGTTTATGGACCTTTTTTTTGCTTCCATGTCTTGGCTATTTCAATATTTTTGCAGTGCACATTTGCCTGCCTCTGTCTTTCCGAATCCGGTGGTCTTAGGTTATAGGCCCAAAAGGTGCCCTGCCGCATCATATGGTAGCTCAATGTTTACCTTTTCAAGCAGCTCGATTCAGTTTGCGTTACTGCTGTTACCGCTTTACATCCAAACAGCAGCTAGAAGGTACACAGTTCTCTAAAACCCCTTCAGCATGTATAGTTTGTAGACTTTTTGCTGATGGTCATGACTGGTGTGAGCTGAAACCTTTTTGGAGGTTGGATACGCATGTGGCTAATAATTCCTTATGCTGAGCTTTAGGCATGTCCTTTTTTTCTTTTCTTTTTTTTTTAAAGAGTGAGTACAACTTCCGTACTCTTATTGACTTTTGAAAATTTCTCATGTGTTGAATTTTCTTGCCAATTCCCTACCCTAGGGCATTTTTTGAGGGCCTGTGTCTTTTACAGCCCTGCAGTCCTTGTGACTATATAAGCAACCATTGGCACTGGGTTTAAAGCTACTGTTGTGGGAAGCAGCCACAAGGCGGCAGCATTATTACGTTCTCAAGTCTTGTTACTAGGACAACACAGTCTTCCTGGAGGTAGTGTTCCGAGCTTGTAAATTAGAGTGCAATGTGCTGGGACAAGCCCCCAAAAGTTTATGTCTCCTAACTTATGTTTGTTTTTTAAATTTAATTTCTATTTCTTATCGGAGTAAATTTGATTAGAGTGTTTTGATTGTCTGGCTGTACAGAATCTGCTCAATGATTCATACATATGTCTGTTCATCTTCGTATCCTGTTACCATGTATGTGATTACAGAATGTATATTTTGAAGGTATTGGTGAATATATAATTCATATCATTTATATGTTATATGTTTATATACATTTAACATACATTAGTATATGTATGTTAACCCCATAATCCTAATTTACCCATCCTCCCAACTTTCATTGTGGCTAACCATTAGTTTATATGATAAGTCTGTGAGTGTCTTTTTCTGTGGAAATATGTTCATTGGTAGCAATCTTAGGATAACATGTATAAATGATATCATAGGATATTTGTCATACCCTTTTGACTTACTTAACCTTATATGATTATTTCTAGGCTCAACTCTAGTCCTGAAAACAGCATTGTTCATTTTTTTCCAGAGGCTACTATTCCATTTGGTACGTATACCATTTCGTCTTTGTCCATTCATCTGTTTATGGACCTTTTTTTGCTTCCATGTCTTGGCTATTTCAGTATTGTTGCAGTGCACATTTGCCTGCCTCTGTCTTTCCGATTCTGGTGGTCTTAGGTTATAGGCCCAAAAGGTGCCCTGCCGCATCGTATGGTAACTCAATTGTTACCTTTTCAAGCAGCTCCATTCAGTTTGCATTAGTGGTATTACTTCTTTACATCCCACCAGCAGCTAGAAGGTACACATTCCTCTAAAACCCCTTCAGCATTTATAGTTTGTAGACTTTTTGATGATGGTCATGACTGGTGTTACCTGAAACCTTTTTGAATTTGAATTTGCATGTGGCTAATAATTCCTTATACTGAGCTTTAGGCATGTCCTTTTTTTTCTTTTCCTTTTGTTTTAAAGAGTGAGTACAACTTCCCTCCTCTTATTGACTTCTTGAAAAGTTTCTCATGTGTTGAATTTTTTTGCCTATTCCCGACCCCAGGGCATTTTTTGAAGGCAGGTGTCATTTAGAGCCCTTCAGTCCTTGTGACTATTAAGCAACCTTTGGCACTGGGTTTAAAGCTGCTGTTGTGGGAAACAGCCACAAGGCGGCAGCATTATTACGTTCTGAACTCTTGTTACTAGGGCAACAGAGTCTTCCTGGAGGTAGTTTTCCAAGGTTGTAAATTAGAGTGGAATGTGCTGGGACAAGCCCCCAGAAGTTTATGTCTCCTAACTTATGTTTGCTTTTTAAATTTAATTTCTATTTCTTATCGGAGTAAATTTGATTAGAGTGTTGTGGTTTTCTGGCTGTACAGAATCTGCTCAATGATTCATACATATGTCTGTTCATCTTCGAACCTGTTAGCATGTATGTGATTACAGAATGTATATTTTAAAGGTATTGGTGATTATATAATTTATATAGTTCATATGTTATATGTTTATATACATTTAACATACATTAGTATATGTATGTTAACCCCATAGTCCTAATTTACCCATCCTCCCACCTTTCATTTTGGCTAGCCATTAGCTTATTTGATAAGTCTGTGAGTGTCTTTTCCTGTGGAAATATGTTCATTGGTAGCAATCTTAGGATAACATGTATAAATGATGTCATAGGTTATTTGTCATACCCTTTTGACTTACTTAACCTTATATGATTATTTCTAGGCTCAACTGTAGTCCTGAAAACGGCATTGTTCATTTTTTTCCCGAGGCTACTATTCCATTTGGTACGTATCCCACTTCGTCTTTGTCCATTCATCTGTTTATGGACCTTTTTTTTTGCTTCCATGTCTTGGCTATTTCAATATTGTTGCAATGCACATTTGCCTGCCTCTCTCTTTCCGAACCTGGTGGTCTTAGGTTATAGGCCCAAAAGGTGCCCTGCCGCACCATATGGTAACTCAATTTTTACCTTTTCAAGCAGCTCGATTCAGTTTGCGTTACTGCTGTTACCACTTTACATCCCACCAGCAGCTAGAAGGTACACACTTCTCTAAAACCCCTTCAGCATTTATTGTTTGTAGACTTTTTGCTGATGGTCATGACTGGAGTGAGCTGAAACCTTTTTGAATTTGAATTTGCATGTGGCTAATAATTCCTTATACTGAGCTTTAGGCATGTCCTTTTTTTCTTTTCCTTTTTTTTTTAAAGAGTGAGTACAACTTCCCTCCTCTTATTGACTTCTTGGAAATTTCTCATGTGTTGAATGTTCTTGCCAATTCCCTACCCCAGGGCATATTTTGAGAGCTTGTGTCATTTACAGCCCTGCAGTCCTTGTGACTATATAAGCAATCATTGGCACTGGGTTTAAAGTGCTGTTGTGGGAAGCAGCCACAAGGCGGCAGCATTATTGCGTTCTCAAGTCTTGTTACTAGGAGAACAGAGTCTTCCTGGAGGTAGTGTTCTGAGCTTGTAAATTAGAGTGCAATGTGCTGGGACAAGCCCTCAAAAGTTTATGTCTCCTAACTTATGTTTGTTTTTTTAAATTTAATTTCTATTTCTTATCGGAGTAAATTTGATTAGAGTGTTTTGATTGTCTGGCTGTACAGAATCTGCTCAATGATTCATACATATGTCTGTTCATCTTCGGATCCTGTTACCATGTATGTGATCACAGCATATATATTTTGAAGGTATTGGTGATTATATAATTCATATTGTTTATATGTTATATGTTTATATACATTTAACTTACATTAGTATATGTATGTTAACCCCATAGTCCTAACTTACCCATCCCCCCAACTTTCATTTTGGCTAACCATTAGTTTATTTGATAAGTCTGTGAGTGTCTTTTTCTGTGGAAATATGTTCATTGGTAGCAATCTTAAGAAAACTTGTATAAATGATATCATAGGATATTTGTCATACCCTTTTGACTTACTTAACCTTATATGATTTTTTCTAGGCTCAACTGTAGTCCTGAAAACAGCATTGTTCATTTTTCTCCCGAGGCTACTATTCCATTCTGTCCGTATACCACTTCTTCTTTGTCCATTCACCTGTTTATGGACCTTTTTTTTGCTTCCATGTCTTTGCTATTTCAGTATTGTTGCAGTGCACATTTGCCTGCCTCTGTCTTTCCGATTCTGGTGGTCTTAGGTTATAGGCCCAAAAGGTGCCCTGCCGCATCATATGGTAGCTCAATTTTTACGTTTTCAAGCAGCTCGATTCAGTTTGCATTAGTGCTGTTACGACTTTATATCCCACCAGCAGCTAGAAGGTACACACTTCTCTAAAACCCCTTCAGCATTTATAGTTTGTAGACTTTTTGCTGATGGTCATGACTGGTGTGAGCTGAAACCTTTTTGGAGGTTGGATACGCATGTGGCTAATAATTCCTTATGCTGAGCTTTAGGCATGTCCTATTTTTTCTTTTCCTTTTTTTAAAAAAGAGTGAGTACAACTTCCCTCCTCTTATTGATTTCTTGAAAAGTTTCTTATGTGTTGAATTTTCTTGCCTATTCCCTACCCCAGGGCATTTTTTGAGTGCCTGTGTCATTTACAACCGTACAGTCCTTGTGACTATATAAGCAACCATTGGCACTGGGTTTAAAGGTGCTGTTTTTAGAGAAAGCCACAAGGCGGCAGCATTATTACGTTCTCAAGTCTTGTTACTAGGACAACAGAGTCTTCCTGGAGGTAGTGTTCCGAGCTTTTAAATTAGAGTGCAATGTGCTGGGACAAGCCCCCAGAAGTTTATGTCTCCTTACTTATGTTTGTTTTTTAAATTTAATTTGTATTTTTTATCGGAGTAAATTTGATTAGAGTGTTTTGATTGTCTGGCTGTACAGAATCTGTTCAATGATTCATACATATGTCTGTTCATCTTCGGATCCTGTTACCATGTATGTGATTACAGAATGTATATTTTGCAGGTATTGGTGATTATATAATTCATATCATTTATATGTTATATGTTTATATACATTTAACTTATATTAGTATATGTATGTTAACCCCATAGTCCTAATTTACCCATCCCCCCACCTTTCATTTTGGCTAACCATTAGTTTATTTGATAAGTCTGTGAGTGTCTTTTTCTGTGGAAATATGTCCATTGGTAGCAATCTTAGGATAACATGTATAAATGATATCATAGGATATTTGTCATACCCTTTTGACTTACTTAACCTTATATGATTATTTCTAGGCTCAACTCTAGTCCTGAAAACGGCATTGTTCATTTTTTTCCAGAGGCTACTATTCCATTTGGTACGTATACCATTTCTTCTTTGTCCATTCATCTGTTTATGGACCTTTTTTTTGCTTCCATGTCTTGGCTATTTCAATATTGTTGCAGTGCACATTTGCCTGCCTCTGTCTTTCCGAATCCGGTGGTCTTAGGTTATAGGCCCAAAAGGTGCCCTGCCGCATCATATGGTAGCTCAATGTTTACCTTTTCAAGCAGCTCGATTCAGTTTGCGTTACTGCTGTTACCACTTTACATCCAAACAGCAGCTAGAAGGTACACAGTTCTCTAAAACCCCTTCAGCATTTATAGTTTGTAGACTTTTTGCTGATGGTCATGACTGGTGTGAGCTGAAACCTTTTTGGAGGTTGGATACGCATGTGGCTAATAATTCCTTATGCTGAGCTTTAGGCATGTCCTTTTTTTCTTTTCCTTTTTTTTTAAAGAGTGAGTACAACTTCCGTACTCTTATTGACTTCTTGAAAATTTCTCATGTGTTGAATTTTCTTGCCAATTCCCTACCCCAGGGCATTTTTTGAGGGCCTGTGTCTTTTACAGCCCTGCAGTCCTTGTGACTATATAAGCAACCATTGGCACTGGGTTTAAAGCTACTGTTGTGGGAAGCAGCCACAAGGCGGCAGCATTATTACGTTCTCAAGTCTTGTTACTAGGACAACACAGTCTTCCTGGAGGTAGTGTTCCGAGCTTGTAAATTAGAGTGCAATGTGCTGGGACAAGCCCCCAAAAGTTTATGTCTCCTAACTTATGTTTGTTTTTTAAATTTAATTTCTATTTCTTATCGGAGTAAATTTGATTAGAGTGTTTTGATTGTCTGGCTGTACAGAATCTGCTCAATGATTCATACATATGTCTGTTCATCTTCGGATCCTGTTACCATGTATGTGATCACAGAATATATATTTTGAAGGTATCGGTGATTATATAATTCATATCGTTTATATGTTATATGTTTATATACATTTAACTTACATTAGTATATGTATGTTAACCCCATAGTCCTAACTTACCCATCCCCCCACCTTTCATTTTGGCTAACCATTAGTTTATTTGATAAGTCTGTGAGTGTCTTTTTCTGTGGAAATATGTTCATTGGTAGCAATCTTAAGAAAACTTGTATAAATGATATCATAGGATATTTGTCATACCCTTTTGACTTACTTAACCTTATATGATTTTTTCTAGGCTCAACTGTAGTCCTGAAAACAGCATTGTTCATTTTTCTCCCGAGGCTACTATTCCATTCTGTCCGTATACCACTTCTTCTTTGTCCATTCACCTGTTTATGGACCTTTTTTTTGCTTCCATGTCTTGGCTATTTCAATATTGTTCCAGTGCACATTTGCCTGCCTCTGTCTTTCCGAATCCAGTTGTCTTAGGTTATAGGCCCAAAATGTGCCCTGCCGCATCATATGGTAGCTCAATGTTTACCTTTTCAAGCAGCTCGATTCAGTTTGCGTTACTGCTGTTACCACTTTACATCCCACCAGCAGCTAGAAGGTACACAGTTCTCTAAAACCCCTTCAGCATTTATAGTTTGTAGACTTTTTGCTGATGGTCATGACTGGTGTGAGCTGAAACCTTTTTGGAGGTTGGATATGCATGTGGCTAATAATTCCTTATGCTGAGCTTTAGGCATGTCCTTTTTTTCTTTTCCTTTTTTTTTAAAGAGTGACTACAACTTCCCTCCTCTTATTGACTTCTTGAAAATTTCTCATGTGTTGAATTTTCTTGCCAATTCCATACCCCAGGGCATTTTTTGAGGGCCTGTGTCTTTTACAGCCCTGCAGTCCTTGTGACTATATAAGCAACCATTGGCACTGGGTTTAAAGCTACTGTTGTGGGAAGCAGCCACAAGGCGGCAGCATTATTACGTTCTCAAGTCTTGTTACTAGGACAACACAGTCTTCCTGGAGGTAGTGTTCCGAGCTTGTAAATTAGAGTGCAATGTGCTGGGACAAGCCCCCAGAAGTTTATATCTCCTAACTTATGTTTGTTTTTTAAATTTAATTTCTATTTCTTATCGGAGTAAATTTGATTAGAGTTTTGTGGTTTTCTGGCTGTACAGAATCTGCTCAATGATTCATACATATGTCTGTTCATCTTCGAACCTGTTAGCATGTATGTGATTACAGAATGTATATTTTAAAGGTATTGGTGATTATATAATTTATATATTTCATATGTTATATGTTTATATACATTTAACATACATTAGTATATGTATTTTAACCTCATTGTCCTAATTTACCCATCCTCCCACCTTTCATTTTGGCTAGCCTTTAGTTTATTTGATAAGTCTGTGAGTGTCTTTTTCTGTGGAAATATGTTCATTGGTAGCAATCTTAGGATAACATGTATAAATGATGTCATAGGATATTTGTCATACCCTTTTGACTTACTTAACCTTATATGATTATTTCTAGGTTCAACTGTAGTCCTGAAAACGGCATTGTTCATTTTTTTCCCGAGGCTACTATTCCATTTGGTACGTATCCCACTTCGTCTTTGTCCATTCATCTGTTTATGGACCTTTTTTTTTGCTTCCATGTCTTTGCTATTTCAGTATTGTTGCAGTGCACATTTGCCTGCCTCTGTCTTTCCGATTCTGGTGGTCTTAGGTTATAGGCCCAAAAGGTGCCCTGCCGCATCATATGGTAGCTCAATTTTTACGTTTTCAAGCAGCTCGATTCAGTTTGCATTAGTGCTGTTACGACTTTATATCCCACCAGCAGCTAGAAGGTACACACTTCTCTAAAACCCCTTCAGCATTTATAGTTTGTAGACTTTTTGCTGATGGTCATGACTGGTGTGAGCTGAAACCTTTTTGGAGGTTGGATACACATGTGGCTAATAATTCCTTATGCTGAGCTTTAGGCATGTCCTATTTTTTCTTTTCCTTTTTTTTAAAATGAGTGAGTACAACTTCCCTCCTCTTATTGATTTCTTGAAAAGTTTCTTATGTGTTGAATTTTCTTGCCTATTCCCTACCCCAGGGCATTTTTTGAGTGCCTGTGTCATTTACAACCGTGCAGTCCTTGTGACTATATAAGCAACCATTGGCACTGGGTTTAAAGGTGCTGTTTTTGGAGACAGCCACAAGGCGGCAGCATTATTACGTTCTCAAGTCTTGTTACAAGGACAACAGAGTCTTCCTGGAGGTAGTGTTCCGAGCTTTTAAATTAGAGTGCAATGTGCTGGGACAAGCCCCCAGAAGTTTATGTCTCCTTACTTATGTTTGTTTTTTAAATTTAATTTGTATTTTTTATCGGAGTAAATTTGATTAGAGTGTTTTGATTGTCTGGCTGTACAGAATCTGTTCAATGATTCATACATATGTCTGTTCATCTTCGGACCCTGTTACCATGTATGTGATCACAGAATATATATTTTGAAGGTATTGGTGATTATATAATTCATATCGTTTATATGTTATATGTTTATATACATTTAACTTACATTAGTATATGTATGTTAACCCCATAGTCCTAACTTACCCATCCCCCCACCTTTCATTTTGGCTAACCATTAGTTTATTTGATAAGTCTGTGAGTGTCTTTTTCTGTGGAAATATGTTCATTGGTAGCAATCTTAAGAAAACTTGTATAAATGATATCATAGGATATTTGTCATACCCTTTTGACTTACTTAACCTTATATGATTTTTTCTAGGCTCAACTGTAGTCCTGAAAACAGCATTGTTCATTTTTCTCCCGAGGCTACTATTCCATTCTGTCCGTATACCACTTCTTCTTTGTCCATTCATCTGTTTATGGACCTTTTTTTTGCTTCCATATCTTGGCTATTTCAGTATTGTTGCAGTGCATATTTGCCTGCCTCTGTCTTTCCGATTCTGGTGGTCTTAGGTTATAGGCCCAAAAGGTGCCCTGCCGCATCATTTGGTAGCTCAATTTTTACCTTTTCAAGCAGCTCGATTCAGTTTGCGTTAGTGCTGTTTCCACTTTACATCCCACCAGCAGCTAGAAGGTACACAGATCTCAAAAACCCCTTCAGCATTTATAGTTTGTAGACATTTTGCTGATGGTAATGACTGGTGTGAGCTGAAACCTTTTTGAATTTGAATTTGTATGTGGCTAATAATTCCTTATACTAAGCTTTAGGCATGTCCTTTTTTTTCTTTTCCTTTTTTTTTTTAAAGAGTGAGTACAACTCGCCTCCTCTTATTGACTTCTTGAAAAATTTCTCATGTGTTGGATTTTCTTGCCTATTCCCTACCCCAGGGCAATTTTTGAGGGCCTCTGTCATTTACAGCCCTGCAGTCCTTGTGACTATATAAGCAACCATTGTCACTGGGTTTAAAGCTGCTGTTTTGGGAGACAGCCACAAGGCGGCTGCATTATTACGTTCTCAAGTCTTGTTACTAGGACAACAGAGTCTTCCTGGAGGTAGTGTTCCGAGCTTGTAAATTAGAGTGCAATGTGCTGGGACAAGCCCCCAGAAGTTTATGTCTCCTTACTTATGTTTGTTTTTTAAATTTAATTTGTATTTTTATCGGAGTAAATTTGATTAGAGTGTTTTGATTGTCTGGCTGTACAGAATCTGTTCAATGATTCACACATATGTCTGTTCATCTTCGGATCCTGTTACCATGTATGTGATTACAGAATGTATATTTTGAAGGTATTGGTGATTATATAATTCATATCATTTATATGTTATATGTTTATATACATTTAACTTATATTAGTATATGTATGTTAACCCCATAGTCCTAATTTACCCATCCTCCCACCTTTCATTTTGGCTAACCATTAGTTTATTTGATAAGTCTGTGAGTGTCTTTTTCTGTGGAAATATGTTCATTGGTAGCAATCTTAGGAAAACTTGTATAAATAATATCATAGGATATTTGTAATACCCGTTTGTCTTACTTAACCTTATATGATTATTTCTAGTCTCAACTCTAGTCCTGAAAACGGCATTGTTCATTTTTTTCCCGAGGCTACTCTTCCATTCTGTCCATATACCACTTCTTCTTTGTCCATTCACCTGTTTATGGACCTTTTTTTGCTTCCATGTCTTTGCTATTTCAGTATTGTTGCAGTGCACATTTGCCTGCCTCTGTCTTTCCGATTCTGGTGGTCTTAGGTTATAGGCCCAAAAGGTGCCCTGCCGCATCATATGGTAGCTCAATTTTTACGTTTTCAAGCAGCTCGATTCAGTTTGCATTAGTGCTGTTACGACTTTATATCCCACCAGCAGCTAGAAGGTACACACTTCTCTAAAACCCCTTCAGCATTTATAGTTTGTAGACTTTTTGCTGATGGTCATGACTGGTGTGAGCTGAAACCTTTTTGGAGGTTGGATACGCATGTGGCTAATAATTCCTTATGCTGAGCTTTAGGCATGTCCTATTTTTTCTTTTCCTTTTTTTTAAAAAGAGTGAGTACAACTTCCCTCCTCTTATTGATTTCTTGAAAAGTTTCTTATGTGTTGAATTTTCTTGCCTATTCCCTACCCCAGGGCATTTTTTGAGTGCCTGTGTCATTTACAACCATGCAGTCCTTGTGACTATATAAGCAACCATTGGCACTGGGTTTAAAGGTGCTGTTTTTGGAGACAGCCACAAGGCGGCAGCATTATTACGTTCTCAAGTCTTGTTACTAGGACAACAGAGTCTTCCTGTAGGTAGTGTTCCGAGCTTTTAAATTAGAGTGCAATGTGCTGGGACAAGCCCCCAGAAGTTTATGTCTCCTTACTTATGTTTGTTTTTTAAATTTAATTTGTATTTTTTATCGGAGTAAATTTGATTAGAGTGTTTTGATTGTCTGGCTGTACAGAATCTGTTCAATGATTCATACATATGTCTGTTCATCTTCGGATCCTGTTACCATGTATGTGATTACAGAATGTATATTTTGAAGGTATTGGTGATTATATAATTCATATCATTTATATGTTATATGTTTATATACATTTAACTTATATTAGTATATGTATGTTAACCCCATAGTCCTAATTTACCCATCCCCCCACCTTTCATTTTGGCTAACCATTAGTTTATTTGATAAGTGTGTGAGTGTCTTTTTCTGTGGAAATATGTTCATTGGTAGCAATCTTAAGAAAACTTGTATAAATGATATCATAGGATATTTGTCATACCCTTTTGACTTACTTAACCTTATATGATTTTTTCTAGGCTCAACTGTAGTCCTGAAAACAGCATTGTTCATTTTTCTCCCGAGGCTACTATTCCATTCTGTCCGTATACCACTTCTTCTTTGTCCATTCACCTGTTTATGGACCTTTTTTTTGCTTCCATGTCTTGGCTATTTCAATATTGTTCCAGTGCACATTTGCCTGCCTCTGTCTTTCCGAATCCAGTTGTCTTAGGTTATAGGCCCAAAATGTGCCCTGCCGCATCATATGGTAGCTCAATGTTTACCTTTTCAAGCAGCTCGATTCAGTTTGCGTTACTGCTGTTACCACTTTACATCCCACCAGCAGCTAGAAGGTACACAGTTCTCTAAAACCCCTTCAGCATTTATAGTTTGTAGACTTTTTGCTGATGGTCATGACTGGTGTGAGCTGAAACCTTTTTGGAGGTTGGATATGCATGTGGCTAATAATTCCTTATGCTGAGCTTTAGGCATGTCCTTTTTTTCTTTTCCTTTTTTTTTAAAGAGTGACTACAACTTCCCTCCTCTTATTGACTTCTTGAAAATTTCTCATGTGTTGAATTTTCTTGCCAATTCCATACCCCAGGGCATTTTTTGAGGGCCTGTGTCTTTTACAGCCCTGCAGTCCTTGTGACTATATAAGCAACCATTGGCACTGGGTTTAAAGCTACTGTTGTGGGAAGCAGCCACAAGGCGGCAGCATTATTACGTTCTCAAGTCTTGTTACTAGGACAACACAGTCTTCCTGGAGGTAGTGTTCCGAGCCTGTAAATTAGAGTGCAATGTCCTGGGACAAGCCCCCAGAAGTTTATGTCTCCTAACTTATGTTTGTTTTTTAAATTTAATTTCTATTTCTTATCGGAGTAAATTTGATTAGAGTGTTGTGGTTTTCTGGCTGTACAGAATCTGCTCAATGATTCATACATATGTCTGTTCATCTTCGAACCTGTTAGCATGTATGTGATTACAGAATGTATATTTTAAAGGTATTGGTGATTATATAATTTATAGTTCATATGTTATATGTTTATATACATTTAACTTACATTAGTATATGTATGTTAACCCCATAGTCCTAATTTAGCCATCCTCCCACCTTTCATTTTGGCTAGCCATTAGTTTATTTGATAAGTCTGTGAGTGTCTTTTTCTGTGGAAATATGTTCATTGGTAGCAATCTTAGGATAACATGTATAAATGATGTCATAGGATATTTGTCATACCCTTTTGACTTACTTAACCTTATATGATTATTTCTAGGCTCAACTGTAGTCCTGAAAACGGCATTGTTCATTTTTTTCCCGAGGCTACTATTCCATTTGGTACGTATCCCACTTCGTCTTTGTCCATTCATCTGTTTATGGACCTTTTTTTTTGCTTCCATGTCTTGGCTATTTCAATATTGTTGCAATGCACATTTGCCTGCCTCTCTCTTTCCGAATCTGGTGGTCTTAGGTTGTAGGCCCAAAAGGTGCCCTGCCGCACCATATGGTAACTCAATTTTTACCTTTTCAAGCAGCTCGATTCAGTTTGCGTTACTGCTGTTACCACTTTACATCCCACCAGCAGCTAGAAGGTACACACTTCTCTAAAACCCCTTCAGCATTTATTGTTTGTAGACTTTTTGCTGATGGTCATGACTGGAGTGAGCTGAAACCTTTTTGAATTTGAATTTGCATGTGGCTAATAATTCCTTATACTGAGCTTTAAGCATGTCCTTTTTTTCTTTTCCTTTTTTTTTTTAAAGAGTGAGTACAACTTCCCTCCTCTTATTGACTTCTTGGAAATTTCTCATGTGTTGAATGTTCTTGCCAATTCCCTACCCCAGGGCATATTTTGAGGGCTTGTGTCATTTACAGCCCTGCAGTCCTTGTGACTATATAAGCAATCATTGGCACTGGGTTTAAAGTGCTGTTGTGGGAAGCAGCCTCAAGGCGGCAGCATTATTGCGTTCTCAAGTCTTGTTACTAGGAGAACAGAGTCTTCCTGGAGGTAGTGTTCTGAGCTTGTAAATTAGAGTGCAATGTGCTGGGACAAGCCCCCAAAAGTTTATGTCTCCTAACTTATGTTTGTTTTTTTAAATTTAATTTCTATTTCTTATCGGAGTAAATTTGATTAGAGTGTTTTGATTGTCTGGCTGTACAGAATCTGCTCAATGATTCATACATATGTCTGTTCATCTTCGGATCCTGTTACCATGTATGTGATCACAGAATATATATTTTGAAGGTATTGGTGATTATATAATTCATATCGTTTATATGTTATATGTTTATATACATTTAACTTACATTAGTATATGTATGTTAACCCCATAGTCCTAACTTACCCATCCCCCCACCTTTCATTTTGGCTAACCATTAGTTTATTTGATAAGTCTGTGAGTGTCTTTTTCTGTGGAAATATGTTCATTGGTAGCAATCTTAAGAAAACTTGTATAAATGATATCATAGGATATTTGTCATACCCTTTTGACTTACTTAACCTTATATGATTTTTTCTAGGCTCAACTGTAGTCCTGAAAACAGCATTGTTCATTTTTCTCCCGAGGCTACTATTCCATTCTGTCCGTATACCACTTCTTCTTTGTCCATTCACCTGTTTATGGACCTTTTTTTTGCTTCCATGTCTTGGCTATTTCAATATTGTTCCAGTGCACATTTGCCTGCCTCTGTCTTTCCGAATCCAGTTGTCTTAGGTTATAGGCCCAAAATGTGCCCTGCCGCATCATATGGTAGCTCAATGTTTACCTTTTCAAGCAGCTCGATTCAGTTTGCGTTACTGCTGTTACCACTTTACATCCCACCAGCAGCTAGAAGGTACACAGTTCTCTAAAACCCCTTCAGCATTTATAGTTTGTAGACTTTTTGCTGATGGTCATGACTGGTGTGAGCTGAAACCTTTTTGGAGGTTGGATATGCATGTGGCTAATAATTCCTTATGCTGAGCTTTAGGCATGTCCTTTTTTTCTTTTCCTTTTTTTTTAA
Organism: Balaenoptera physalus; assembly: GCF_965194825.1. Lineage (NCBI taxonomy): Eukaryota > Metazoa > Chordata > Mammalia > Artiodactyla > Balaenopteridae > Balaenoptera > Balaenoptera physalus. The sequence continues at coordinate 188,714 of NW_028126580.1, forward strand.
AGAGTGACTACAACTTCCCTCCTCTTATTGACTTCTTGAAAATTTCTCATGTGTTGAATTTTCTTGCCAATTCCATACCCCAGGGCATTTTTTGAGGGCCTGTGTCTTTTACAGCCCTGCAGTCCTTGTGACTATATAAGCAACCATTGGCACTGGGTTTAAAGCTACTGTTGTGGGAAGCAGCCACAAGGCGGCAGCATTATTACGTTCTCAAGTCTTGTTACTAGGACAACACAGTCTTCCTGGAGGTAGTGTTCCGAGCCTGTAAATTAGAGTGCAATGTCCTGGGACAAGCCCCCAGAAGTTTATGTCTCCTAACTTATGTTTGTTTTTTAAATTTAATTTCTATTTCTTATCGGAGTAAATTTGATTAGAGTGTTGTGGTTTTCTGGCTGTACAGAATCTGCTCAATGATTCATACATATGTCTGTTCATCTTCGAACCTGTTAGCATGTATGTGATTACAGAATGTATATTTTAAAGGTATTGGTGATTATATAATTTATAGTTCATATGTTATATGTTTATATACATTTAACTTACATTAGTATATGTATGTTAACCCCATAGTCCTAATTTACCCATCCTCCCACCTTTCATTTTGGCTAGCCATTAGTTTATTTGATAAGTCTGTGAGTGTCTTTTTCTGTGGAAATATGTTCATTGGTAGCAATCTTAGGATAACATGTATAAATGATGTCATAGGATATTTGTCATACCCTTTTGACTTACTTAACCTTATATGATTATTTCTAGGCTCAACTGTAGTCCTGAAAACGGCATTGTTCATTTTTTTCCCGAGGCTACTATTCCATTTGGTACGTATCCCACTTCGTCTTTGTCCATTCATCTGTTTATGGACCTTTTTTTTTGCTTCCATGTCTTGGCTATTTCAATATTGTTGCAATGCACATTTGCCTGCCTCTCTCTTTCCGAATCTGGTGGTCTTAGGTTGTAGGCCCAAAAGGTGCCCTGCCGCACCATATGGTAACTCAATTTTTACCTTTTCAAGCAGCTCGATTCAGTTTGCGTTACTGCTGTTACCACTTTACATCCCACCAGCAGCTAGAAGGTACACACTTCTCTAAAACCCCTTCAGCATTTATTGTTTGTAGACTTTTTGCTGATGGTCATGACTGGAGTGAGCTGAAACCTTTTTGAATTTGAATTTGCATGTGGCTAATAATTCCTTATACTGAGCTTTAGGCATGTCCTTTTTTTCTTTTCCTTTTTTTTTTTAAAGAGTGAGTACAACTTCCCTCCTCTTATTGACTTCTTGGAAATTTCTCATGTGTTGAATGTTCTTGCCAATTCCCTACCCCAGGGCATATTTTGAGGGCTTGTGTCATTTACAGCCCTGCAGTCCTTGTGACTATATAAGCAATCATTGGCACTGGGTTTAAAGTGCTGTTGTGGGAAGCAGCCTCAAGGCGGCAGCATTATTGCGTTCTCAAGTCTTGTTACTAGGAGAACAGAGTCTTCCTGGAGGTAGTGTTCTGAGCTTGTAAATTAGAGTGCAATGTGCTGGGACAAGCCCCCAAAAGTTTATGTCTCCTAACTTATGTTTGTTTTTTTAAATTTAATTTCTATTTCTTATCGGAGTAAATTTGATTAGAGTGTTTTGATTGTCTGGCTGTACAGAATCTGCTCAATGATTCATACATATGTCTGTTCATCTTCGGATCCTGTTACCATGTATGTGATCACAGAATATATATTTTGAAGGTATTGGTGATTATATAATTCATATCGTTTATATGTTATATGTTTATATACATTTAACTTACATTAGTATATGTATGTTAACCCCATAGTCCTAACTTACCCATCCCCCCACCTTTCATTTTGGCTAACCATTAGTTTATTTGATAAGTCTGTGAGTGTCTTTTTCTGTGGAAATATGTTCATTGGTAGCAATCTTAAGAAAACTTGTATAAATGATATCATAGGATATTTGTCATACCCTTTTGACTTACTTAACCTTATATGATTTTTTCTAGGCTCAACTGTAGTCCTGAAAACAGCATTGTTCATTTTTCTCCCGAGGCTACTATTCCATTCTGTCCGTATACCACTTCTTCTTTGTCCATTCACCTGTTTATGGACCTTTTTTTTGCTTCCATGTCTTGGCTATTTCAATATTGTTCCAGTGCACATTTGCCTGCCTCTGTCTTTCCGAATCCAGTTGTCTTAGGTTATAGGCCCAAAATGTGCCCTGCCGCATCATATGGTAGCTCAATGTTTACCTTTTCAAGCAGCTCGATTCAGTTTGCGTTACTGCTGTTACCACTTTACATCCCACCAGCAGCTAGAAGGTACACAGTTCTCTAAAACCCCTTCAGCATTTATAGTTTGTAGACTTTTTGCTGATGGTCATGACTGGTGTGAGCTGAAACCTTTTTGGAGGTTGGATATGCATGTGGCTAATAATTCCTTATGCTGAGCTTTAGGCATGTCCTTTTTTTCTTTTCCTTTTTTTTTAAAGAGTGACTACAACTTCCCTCCTCTTATTGACTTCTTGAAAATTTCTCATGTGTTGAATTTTCTTGCCAATTCCATACCCCAGGGCATTTTTTGAGGGCCTGTGTCTTTTACAGCCCTGCAGTCCTTGTGACTATATAAGCAACCATTGGCACTGGGTTTAAAGCTACTGTTGTGGGAAGCAGCCACAAGGCGGCAGCATTATTACGTTCTCAAGTCTTGTTACTAGGACAACACAGTCTTCCTGGAGGTAGTGTTCCGAGCCTGTAAATTAGAGTGCAATGTCCTGGGACAAGCCCCCAGAAGTTTATGTCTCCTAACTTATGTTTGTTTTTTAAATTTAATTTCTATTTCTTATCGGAGTAAATTTGATTAGAGTGTTGTGGTTTTCTGGCTGTACAGAATCTGCTCAATGATTCATACATATGTCTGTTCATCTTCGAACCTGTTAGCATGTATGTGATTACAGAATGTATATTTTAAAGGTATTGGTGATTATATAATTTATAGTTCATATGTTATATGTTTATATACATTTAACTTACATTAGTATATGTATGTTAACCCCATAGTCCTAATTTACCCATCCTCCCACCTTTCATTTTGGCTAGCCATTAGTTTATTTGATAAGTCTGTCAGTGTCTTTTTCTGTGGAAATATGTTCATTGGTAGCAATCTTAGGATAACATGTATAAATGATGTCATAGGATATTTGTCATACCCTTTTGACTTACTTAACCTTATATGATTATTTCTAGGCTCAACTGTAGTCCTGAAAACGGCATTGTTCATTTTTTTCCCGAGGCTACTATTCCATTTGGTACGTATCCCACTTCGTCTTTGTCCATTCATCTGTTTATGGACCTTTTTTTTTGCTTCCATGTCTTGGCTATTTCAGTATTGTTGCAGTGCACATTTGCCTGCCTCTCTCTTTCCGAATCTGGTGGTCTTAGGTTGTAGGCCCAAAAGGTGCCCTGCCGCACCATATGGTAACTCAATTTTTACCTTTTCAATCAGCTCGATTCAGTTTGCGTTACTGCTGTTACCACTTTACATCCCACCAGCAGCTAGAAGGTACACACTTCTCTAAAACCCCTTCAGCATTTATTGTTTGTAGACTTTTTGCTGATGGTCATGACTGGAGTGAGCTGAAACCTTTTTGAATTTGAATTTGCATGTGGCTAATAATTCCTTATACTGAGCTTTAGGCATGTCCTTTTTTTCTTTTCCTTTTTTTTTTAAAGAGTGAGTACAACTTCCCTCCTCTTATTGACTTCTTGGAAATTTCTCATGTGTTGAATGTTCTTGCCAATTCCCTACCCCAGGGCATATTTTGAGGGCTTGTGTCATTTACAGCCCTGCAGTCCTTGTGACTATATAAGCAATCATTGGCACTGGGTTTAAAGTGCTGTTGTGGGAAGCAGCCTCAAGGCGGCAGCATTATTGCGTTCTCAAGTCTTGTTACTAGGAGTACAGAGTCTTCCTGGAGGTAGTGTTCTGAGCTTGTAAATTAGAGTGCAATGTGCTGGGACAAGCCCCCAAAAGTTTATGTCTCCTAACTTATGTTTGTTTTTTTAAATTTAATTTCTATTTCTTATCGGAGTAAATTTGATTAGCGTGTTTTGATTGTCTGGCTGTACAGAATCTGCTCAATGATTCATACATATGTCTGTTCATCTTCGGATCCTGTTACCATGTATGTGATCACAGAATATATATTTTGAAGGTATTGGTGATTATATAATTCATATCGTTTATATGTTATATGTTTATATACATTTAACTTACATTAGTATATGTATGTTAACCCCATAGTCCTAACTTACCCATCCTCCCACCTTTCATTTTGGCTAACCATTAGTTTATTTGATAAGTCTGTGAGTGTCTTTTTCTGTGGAAATATGTTCATTGGTAGCAATCTTAAGAAAACTTGTATAAATGATATCATAGGATATTTGTCATACCCTTTTGACTTACTTAACCTTATATGATTTTTTCTAGGCTCAACTGTAGTCCTGAAAACAGCATTGTTCATTTTTCTCCCGAGGCTACTATTCCATTCTGTCCGTATACCACTTCTTCTTTGTCCATTCACCTGTTTATGGACCTTTTTTTTGCTTCCATGTCTTGGCTATTTCAATATTGTTCCAGTGCACATTTGCCTGCCTCTGTCTTTCCGAATCCAGTTGTCTTAGGTTATAGGCCCAAAATGTGCCCTGCCGCATCATATGGTAGCTCAATGTTTACCTTTTCAAGCAGCTCGATTCAGTTTGCGTTACTGCTGTTACCACTTTACATCCCACCAGCAGCTAGAAGGTACACAGTTCTCTAAAACCCCTTCAGCATTTATAGTTTGTAGACTTTTTGCTGATGGTCATGACTGGTGTGAGCTGAAACCTTTTTGGAGGTTGGATATGCATGTGGCTAATAATTCCTTATGCTGAGCTTTAGGCATGTCCTTTTTTTCTTTTCCTTTTTTTTTAAAGAGTGACTACAACTTCCCTCCTCTTATTGACTTCTTGAAAATTTCTCATGTGTTGAATTTTCTTGCCAATTCCATACCCCAGGGCATTTTTTGAGGGCCTGTGTCTTTTACAGCCCTGCAGTCCTTGTGACTATATAAGCAACCATTGGCACTGGGTTTAAAGCTACTGTTGTGGGAAGCAGCCACAAGGCGGCAGCATTATTACGTTCTCAAGTCTTGTTACTAGGACAACACAGTCTTCCTGGAGGTAGTGTTCCGAGCTTGTAAATTAGAGTGCAATGTGCTGGGACAAGCCCCCAGAAGTTTATGTCTCCTAACTTATGTTTGTTTTTTAAATTTAATTTCTATTTCTCATCGGAGTAAATTTGATTAGAGTGGTGTGGTTTTCTGGCTGTACAGAATCTGCTCAATGATTCATACATATGTCTGTTCATCTTCGAACCTGTTAGCATGTATGTGATTACAGAATGTATATTTTAAAGGTATTGGTGATTATATAATTTATATATTTCATATGTTATATGTTTATATACATTTAACATACATTAGTATATGTATTTTAACCCCATTGTCCTAATTTACCCATCCTCCCACCTTTCATTTTGGCTAGCCATTAGTTTATTTGATAAGTCTGTGAGTGTCTTTTTCCGTGGAAATATGTTCATTGGTAGCAATCTTAGGATAACATGTATAAATGATGTCATAGGATATTTGTCATACCCTTTTGACTTACTTAACCTTATATGATTATTTCTAGGCTCAACTGTAGTCCTGAAAACGGCATTGTTCATTTTTTTCCCGAGGCTACTATTCCATTTGGTACGTATCCCACTTCGTCTTTGTCCATTCATCTGTTTATGGACCTTTTTTTTTGCTTCCATGTCTTTGCTATTTCAGTATTGTTGCAGTGCACATTTGCCTGCCTCTGTCTTTCCGATTCTGGTGGTCTTAGGTTATAGGCCCAAAAGGTGCCCTGCCGCATCATATGGTAGCTCAATTTTTACGTTTTCAAGCAGCTCGATTCAGTTTGCATTAGTGCTGTTACGACTTTATATCCCATCAGCAGCTAGAAGGTACACACTTCTCTAAAACCCCTTCAGCATTTATAGTTTGTAGACTTTTTGCTGATGGTCATGACTGGTGTGAGCTGAAACCTTTTTGGAGGTTGGATACGCATGTGGCTAATAATTCCTTATGCTGAGCTTTAGGCATGTCCTATTTTTTCTTTTCCTTTTTTTTAAAATGAGTGAGTACAACTTCCCTCCTCTTATTGATTTCTTGAAAAGTTTCTTATGTGTTGAATTTTCTTGCCTATTCCCTACCCCAGGGCATTTTTTGAGTGCCTGTGTCATTTACAACCGTGCAGTCCTTGTGACTATATAAGCAACCATTGGCACTGGGTTTAAAGGTGCTGTTTTTGGAGACAGCCACAAGGCGGCAGCATTATTACGTTCTCAAGTCTTGTTACTAGGACAACAGAGTCTTCCTGGAGGTAGTGTTCCGAGCTTTTAAATTAGAGTGCAATGTGCTGGGACAAGCCCCCAGAAGTTTATGTCTCCTTACTTATGTTTGTTTTTTAAATTTAATTTGTATTTTTTATCGGAGTAAATTTGATTAGAGTGTTTTGATTGTCTGGCTGTACAGAATCTGTTCAATGATTCATACATATGTCTGTTCATCTTCGGATCCTGTTACCATGTATGTGATTACAGAATGTATATTTTGAAGGTATTGGTGATTATATAATTCATATCGTTTATATGTTATATGTTTATATACATTTAACTTATATTAGTATATGTATGTTAACCCCATAGTCCTAATTTACCCATCCCCCCACCTTTCATTTTGGCTAACCATTAGTTTATTTGATAATCTGTGAGTGTCTTTTTCTGTGGAAATATGTTCATGGGTAGCAATCTTAAGAAAACTTGTATAAATGATATCATAGGATATTTGTCATACCCTTTTGACTTACTTAACCTTATATGATTTTTTCTAGGCTCAACTATAGTCCTGAAAACAGCATTGTTCATTTTTCTCCCGAGGCTACTATTCCATTCTGTCCGTATACCACTTCTTCTTTGTCCATTCATCTGTTTATGGACCTTTTTTTTGCTTCCATATCTTGGCTATTTCAGTATTGTTGCAGTGCGTATTTGCCTGCCTCTGTCTTTCCAATTTTGGTGGTCTTAGGTTATAGGCCCAAAAGGTGCCCTGCCGCATCATTTGGTAGCTCAATTTTTACCTTTTCAAGCAGCTCGATTCAGTTTGCGTTAGTGCTGTTTCCACTTTACATCCCACCAGCAGCTAGAAGGTACACAGATCTCTAAAACCCCTTCAGCATTTATAGTTTGTAGACATTTTGCTGATGGTAATGACTGGTGTGAGCTGAAACCTTTTTGAATTTGAATTTGTATGTGGCTAATAATTCCTTATACTAAGCTTTAGGCATGTCCTTTTTTTTCTTTTCCTTTTTTTTTTAAAGAGTGAGTACAACTTCCCTCCTCTTATTGACTTATTGGAAATTTCTCATGTGTTGAATGTTCTTGCCAATTCTCTACCCCAGGGCATATTTTGAGGGCTTGTGTCATTTACAGCCCTGCAGTCCTTGTGAGTATATGAGCAATCATTGGCACTGGGTTTAAAGTGCTGTTGTGGGAAGCAGCCACAAGGCGGCAGCTTTATTGCGTTCTCAAGTCTTGTTACTAGGAGAACAGAGTCTTCCTGGAGGTAGTGTTCTGAGCTTGTAAATTAGAGTGCAATATGCTGGGACAAGCCCCCAGAAGTTTATGTCTCCTAACTTATGTTTTTTTTTTAAATTTAATTTCTATTTCTTATCGGAGTAAATTTGATTAGAGTGTTTTGATTGTCTGGCTGTACAGAATCTGCTCAATGATTCATACATATGTCTGTTCATCTTCGGATCCTGTTACCATGTATGTGATCACAGAATATATATTTTGAAGGTATTGGTGATTATATAATTCATATCGTTTATATGTTATATGTTTATATACATTTAACTTACATTAGTATATGTATGTTAACCCCATAGTCCTAACTTACCCATCCCCCCACCTTTCATTTTGGCTAACCATTAGTTTATTTGATAAGTCTGTGAGTGTCTTTTTCTGTGGAAATATGTTCATTGGTAGCAATCTTAAGAAAACTTGTATAAATGATATCATAGGATATTTGTCATACCCTTTTGACTTACTTAACCTTATATGATTTTTTCTAGGCTCAACTGTAGTCCTGAAAACAGCATTGTTCATTTTTCTCCCGAGGCTACTATTCCATTCTGTCCGTATACCACTTCTTCTTTGTCCATTCATCTGTTTATGGACCTTTTTTTTGCTTCCATATCTTGGCTATTTCAGTATTGTTGCAGTGCGTATTTGCCTGCCTCTGTCTTTCCAATTTTGGTGGTCTTAGGTTATAGGCCCAAAAGGTGCCCTGCCGCATCATTTGGTAGCTCAATTTTTACCTTTTCAAGCAGCTCGATTCAGTTTGCGTTAGTGCTGTTTCCACTTTACATCCCACCAGCAGCTAGAAGGTACACAGATCTCTAAAACCCCTTCAGCATTTATAGTTTGTAGACATTTTGCTGATGGTAATGACTGGTGTGAGCTGAAACCTTTTTGAATTTGAATTTGTATGTGGCTAATAATTCCTTATACTAAGCTTTAGGCATGTCCTTTTTTTTCTTTTCCTTTTTTTTTTAAAGAGTGAGTACAACTTCCCTCCTCTTATTGACTTATTGGAAATTTCTCATGTGTTGAATGTTCTTGCCAATTCTCTACCCCAGGGCATATTTTGAGGGCTTGTGTCATTTACAGCCCTGCAGTCCTTGTGAGTATATGAGCAATCATTGGCACTGGGTTTAAAGTGCTGTTGTGGGAAGCAGCCACAAGGCGGCAGCTTTATTGCGTTCTCAAGTCTTGTTACTAGGAGAACAGAGTCTTCCTGGAGGTAGTGTTCTGAGCTTGTAAATTAGAGTGCAATATGCTGGGACAAGCCCCCAGAAGTTTATGTCTCCTAACTTATGTTTTTTTTTTAAATTTAATTTCTATTTCTTATCGGAGTAAATTTGATTAGAGTGTTTTGATTGTCTGGCTGTACAGAATCTGCTCAATGATTCATACATATGTCTGTTCATCTTCGGATCCTGTTACCATGTATGTGATCACAGAATATATATTTTGAAGGTATTGGTGATTATATAATTCATATCGTTTATATGTTATATGTTTATATACATTTAACTTACATTAGTATATGTATGTTAACCCCATAGTCCTAACTTACCCATCCCCCCACCTTTCATTTTGGCTAACCATTAGTTTATTTGATAAGTCTGTGAGTGTCTTTTTCTGTGGAAATATGTTCATTGGTAGCAATCTTAAGAAAACTTGTATAAATGATATCATAGGATATTTGTCATACCCTTTTGACTTACTTAACCTTATATGATTTTTTCTAGGCTCAACTGTAGTCCTGAAAACAGCATTGTTCATTTTTCTCCCGAGGCTACTATTCCATTCTGTCCGTATACCACTTCTTCTTTGTCCATTCATCTGTTTATGGACCTTTTTTTTGCTTCCATATCTTGGCTATTTCAGTATTGTTGCAGTGCGTATTTGCCTGCCTCTGTCTTACCAATTTTGGTGGTCTTAGGTTATAGGCCCAAAAGGTGCCCTGCCGCATCATTTGGTAGCTCAATTTTTACCTTTTCAAGCAGCTCGATTTAGTTTGCGTTAGTGCTGTTTCCACTTTACATCCCACCAGCAGCTAGAAGGTACACAGATCTCTAAAACCCCTTCAGCATTTATAGTTTGTAGACATTTTGCTGATGGTAATGACTGGTGTGAGCTGAAACCTTTTTGAATTTGAATTTGTATGTGGCTAATAACTCCTTATACTAAGCTTTAGGCATGTCCTTTTTTTTCTTTTCCTTTTTTTTTTAAAGAGTGAGTACAACTCCCCTCCTCTTATTGACTTCTTGAAAAATTTCTCATGTGTTGGATTTTCTTGCCTATTCCCTACCCCAGGGCAATTTTTGAGGGCCTGTGTGATTTACAGCCCTGCAGTCCTTGTGACTATATAAGCAACCATTGGCACTGAGTTTAAAGCTGCTGTTTTGGGAGACAGCCACAAGGCGGCAGCATTATTACGTTCTCAAGTCTTGTTACTAGGACAACAGAGTCTTCCTGGAGGTAGTGTTCCGAGCTTGTAAATTAGAGTGCAATGTGCTGGGACAAGCCCCCAGAAGTTTATGTCTCCTTACTTATGTTTGTTTTTTAAATTTAATTTGTCTTTCTTATCGGAGTAAATTTGATTAGAGTGTTTTGATTGTCTGGCTGTACAGAATCTGCTCAATGATTCACACATATATCTGTTCATCTTCGGATCCTGTTACCATGTATGTGATTACAGAATGTATATTTTGAAGGTATTCGTGAATATATAATTCATATCATTTATATGTTATATGTTTATATACATTTAACTTACATTAGTATATGTATGTTAACCCCATAGTCCTAATTTACCCATCCTCCCACCTTTCATTTTGGCTAACCATTAGTTTATTTGATAAGTCTGTGAGTGTCTTTTTCTGTGGAAATATGTTCATTGGTAGCAATCTTAGGAAAACTTGTATAAATAATATCATAGGATATTTGTAATACCCTTTTGTCTTACTTAACCTTATATGATTATTTCTAGTCTCAACTCTAGTCCTGAAAACGGCATTGTTCATTTTTTTCCCGAGGCTACTCTTCCATTCTGTCCATATACCACTTCTTCTTTGTCCATTCACCTGTTTATGGACCTTTTTTTTGCTTCCATGTCTTTGCTATTTCAGTATTGTTGCAGTGCACATTTGCCTGCCTCTGTCTTTCCGATTCTGGTGTTCTTAGGTTATAGGCCCAAAAGGTGCCCTGCCGCATCATATGGTAGCTCAATTTTTACGTTTTCAAGCAGCTCGATTCAGTTTGCATTAGTGATGTTACGACTTTATATCCCACCAGCAGCTAGAAGGTACACACTTCTCTAAAACCCCTTCAGCATTTATAGTTTGTAGACTTTTTGCTGATGGTCATGACTGGTGTGAGCTGAAACCTTTTTGGAGGTTGGATACGCATGTGCCTAATAATTCCTTATGCTGAGCTTTAGGCATGTCCTATTTTTTCTTTTCCTTTTTTTTAAAAAGAGTGAGTACAACTTCCCTCCTCTTATTGATTTCATGAAAAGTTTCTTATGTGTTGAATTTTCTTGCCTATTCCCTACCCCAGGGCATTTTTGAGTGCCTGTGTCATTTACAACCATGCAGTCCTTGTGACTATATAAGCAACCATTGGCACTGGGTTTAAAGGTGCTGTTTTTGGAGACAGCCACAAGGCGGCAGCATTATTACGTTCTCAAGTCTTGTTACTAGGACAACAGAGTCTTCCTGTAGGTAGTGTTCCGAGCTTTTAAATTAGAGTGCAATGTGCTGGGACAAGCCCCCAGAAGTTTATGTCTCCTTACTTATGTTTGTTTTTTAAATTTAATTTGTATTTTTTATCGGAGTAAATTTGATTAGAGTGTTTTGATTGTCTGGCTGTACAGAATCTGTTCAATGATTCATACATATGTCTGTTCATCTTCGGATCCTGTTACCATGTATGTGATTACAGAATGTATATTTTGAAGGTATTGGTGATTATATAATTCATATCATTTATATGTTATATGTTTATATACATTTAACTTATATTAGTATATGTATGTTAACCCCATAGTCCTAATTTACCCATCCCCCCACCTTTCATTTTGGCTAACCATTAGTTTATTTGATAAGTCTGTGAGTGTCTTTTTCTGTGGAAATATGTTCATTGGTAGCAATCTTAGGATAACATGTATAAATGATGTCATAGGATATTTGTCATACCCTTTTGACTTACTTAACCTTATATGATTATTTCTAGGCTCAACTCTAGTCCTGGAAACGGCATTGTTCATTTTTTTCCAGAGGCTACTATTCCATTTGGTACGTATACCATTTCGTCTTTGTCCATTCATCTGTTTATGGACCTTTTTTTTGCTTCCATGTCTTGGCTATTTCAATATTGTTGCAGTGCACATTTGCCTGCCTCTGTCTTTCCGAATCCGGTGGTCTTAGGTTATAGGCCCAAAAGGTGCCCTGCCGCATCATATGGTAGCTTAATGTTTACCTTTTCAAGCAGCTCGATTCAGTTTGCGTTACTGCTGTTACCACTTTACATCCAAACAGCAGCTAGAAGGTACACAGTTCTCTAAAACCCCTTCAGCATTTATAGTTTGTAGACTTTTTGCTGATGGTCATGACTGGTGTGAGCTGAAACCTTTTTGGAGGTTGGATACGCATGTGGCTAATAATTCCTTATGCTGAGCTTTAGGCATGTATTTTTTTTCTTTTCCTTTTTTTTTAAAGAGTGAGTACAACTTCCGTACTCTTATTGACTTCTTGAAAATTTCTCATGTGTTGAATTTTCTTGCCAATTCCCTACCCCAGGGCATTTTTTGAGGGCCTGTGTCTTTTACAGCCCTGCAGTCCTTGTGACTATATAAGCAACCATTGGCACTGGGTTTAAAGCTACTGTTGTGGGAAGCAGCCACAAGGCGGCAGCATTATTACGTTCTCAAGTCTTGTTACTAGGACAACACAGTCTTCCTGGAGGTAGTGTTCCGAGCCTGTAAATTAGAGTGCAATGTCCTGGGACAAGCCCCCAGAAGTTTATGTCTCCTAACTTATGTTTGTTTTTTAAATTTAATTTCTATTTCTTATCGGAGTAAATTTGATTAGAGTGTTGTGGTTTTCTGGCTGTACAGAATCTGCTCAATGATTCATACATATGTCTGTTCATCTTCGAACCTGTTAGCATGTATGTGATTACAGAATGTATATTTTAAAGGTATTGGTGATTATATAATTTATAGTTCATATGTTATATGTTTATATACATTTAACTTACATTAGTATATGTATGTTAACCCCATAGTCCTAATTTACCCATCCTCCCACCTTTCATTTTGGCTAGCCATTAGTTTATTTGATAAGTCTGTGAGTGTCTTTTTCTGTGGAAATATGTTCATTGGTAGCAATCTTAGGATAACATGTATAAATGATGTCATAGGATATTTGTCATACCCTTTTGACTTACTTAACCTTATATGATTATTTCTAGGCTCAACTGTAGTCCTGAAAACGGCATTGTTCATTTTTTTCCCGAGGCTACTATTCCATTTGGTACGTATCCCACTTCGTCTTTGTCCATTCATCTGTTTATGGACCTTTTTTTTTGCTTCCATGTCTTGGCTATTTCAATATTGTTGCAATGCACATTTGCCTGCCTCTCTCTTTCCGAATCTGGTGGTCTTAGGTTGTAGGCCCAAAAGGTGCCCTGCCGCACCATATGGTAACTCAATTTTTACCTTTTCAAGCAGCTCGATTCAGTTTGCGTTACTGCTGTTACCACTTTACATCCCACCAGCAGCTAGAAGGTACACACTTCTCTAAAACCCCTTCAGCATTTATTGTTTGTAGACTTTTTGCTGATGGTCATGACTGGAGTGAGCTGAAACCTTTTTGAATTTGAATTTGCATGTGGCTAATAATTCCTTATACTGAGCTTTAGGCATGTCCTTTTTTTCTTTTCCTTTTTTTTTTTAAAGAGTGAGTACAACTTCCCTCCTCTTATTGACTTCTTGGAAATTTCTCATGTGTTGAATGTTCTTGCCAATTCCCTACCCCAGGGCATATTTTGAGGGCTTGTGTCATTTACAGCCCTGCAGTCCTTGTGACTATATAAGCAATCATTGGCACTGGGTTTAAAGTGCTGTTGTGGGAAGCAGCCTCAAGGCGGCAGCATTATTGCGTTCTCAAGTCTTGTTACTAGGAGAACAGAGTCTTCCTGGAGGTAGTGTTCTGAGCTTGTAAATTAGAGTGCAATGTGCTGGGACAAGCCCCCAAAAGTTTATGTCTCCTAACTTATGTTTGTTTTTTTAAATTTAATTTCTATTTCTTATCGGAGTAAATTTGATTAGAGTGTTTTGATTGTCTGGCTGTACAGAATCTGCTCAATGATTCATACATATGTCTGTTCATCTTCGGATCCTGTTACCATGTATGTGATCACAGAATATATATTTTGAAGGTATTGGTGATTATATAATTCATATCGTTTATATGTTATATGTTTATATACATTTAACTTACATTAGTATATGTATGTTAACCCCATAGTCCTAACTTACCCATCCCCCCACCTTTCATTTTGGCTAACCATTAGTTTATTTGATAAGTCTGTGAGTGTCTTTTTCTGTGGAAATATGTTCATTGGTAGCAATCTTAAGAAAACTTGTATAAATGATATCATAGGATATTTGTCATACCCTTTTGACTTACTTAACCTTATATGATTTTTTCTAGGCTCAACTGTAGTCCTGAAAACAGCATTGTTCATTTTTCTCCCGAGGCTACTATTCCATTCTGTCCGTATACCACTTCTTCTTTGTCCATTCACCTGTTTATGGACCTTTTTTTTGCTTCCATGTCTTGGCTATTTCAATATTGTTCCAGTGCACATTTGCCTGCCTCTGTCTTTCCGAATCCAGTTGTCTTAGGTTATAGGCCCAAAATGTGCCCTGCCGCATCATATGGTAGCTCAATGTTTACCTTTTCAAGCAGCTCGATTCAGTTTGCGTTACTGCTGTTACCACTTTACATCCCACCAGCAGCTAGAAGGTACACAGTTCTCTAAAACCCCTTCAGCATTTATAGTTTGTAGACTTTTTGCTGATGGTCATGACTGGTGTGAGCTGAAACCTTTTTGGAGGTTGGATATGCATGTGGCTAATAATTCCTTATGCTGAGCTTTAGGCATGTCCTTTTTTTCTTTTCCTTTTTTTTTAAAGAGTGACTACAACTTCCCTCCTCTTATTGACTTCTTGAAAATTTCTCATGTGTTGAATTTTCTTGCCAATTCCATACCCCAGGGCATTTTTTGAGGGCCTGTGTCTTTTACAGCCCTGCAGTCCTTGTGACTATATAAGCAACCATTGGCACTGGGTTTAAAGCTACTGTTGTGGGAAGCAGCCACAAGGCGGCAGCATTATTACGTTCTCAAGTCTTGTTACTAGGACAACACAGTCTTCCTGGAGGTAGTGTTCCGAGCCTGTAAATTAGAGTGCAATGTCCTGGGACAAGCCCCCAGAAGTTTATGTCTCCTAACTTATGTTTGTTTTTTAAATTTAATTTCTATTTCTTATCGGAGTAAATTTGATTAGAGTGTTGTGGTTTTCTGGCTGTACAGAATCTGCTCAATGATTCATACATATGTCTGTTCATCTTCGAACCTGTTAGCATGTATGTGATTACAGAATGTATATTTTAAAGGTATTGGTGATTATATAATTTATAGTTCATATGTTATATGTTTATATACATTTAACTTACATTAGTATATGTATGTTAACCCCATAGTCCTAATTTACCCATCCTCCCACCTTTCATTTTGGCTAGCCATTAGTTTATTTGATAAGTCTGTGAGTGTCTTTTTCTGTGGAAATATGTTCATTGGTAGCAATCTTAGGATAACATGTATAAATGATGTCATAGGATATTTGTCATACCCTTTTGACTTACTTAACCTTATATGATTATTTCTAGGCTCAACTGTAGTCCTGAAAACGGCATTGTTCATTTTTTTCCCGAGGCTACTATTCCATTTGGTACGTATCCCACTTCGTCTTTGTCCATTCATCTGTTTATGGACCTTTTTTTTTGCTTCCATGTCTTGGCTATTTCAATATTGTTGCAGTGCACATTTGCCTGCCTCTCTCTTTCCGAATCTGGTGGTCTTAGGTTGTAGGCCCAAAAGGTGCCCTGCCGCACCATATGGTAACTCAATTTTTACCTTTTCAATCAGCTCGATTCAGTTTGCGTTACTGCTGTTACCACTTTACATCCCACCAGCAGCTAGAAGGTACACACTTCTCTAAAACCCCTTCAGCATTTATTGTTTGTAGACTTTTTGCTGATGGTCATGACTGGAGTGAGCTGAAACCTTTTTGAATTTGAATTTGCATGTGGCTAATAATTCCTTATACTGAGCTTTAGGCATGTCCTTTTTTTCTTTTCCTTTTTTTTTTAAAGAGTGAGTACAACTTCCCTCCTCTTATTGACTTCTTGGAAATTTCTCATGTGTTGAATGTTCTTGCCAATTCCCTACCCCAGGGCATATTTTGAGGGCTTGTGTCATTTACAGCCCTGCAGTCCTGGTGACTATATAAGCAATCATTGGCACTGGGTTTAAAGTGCTGTTGTGGGAAGCAGCCTCAAGGCGGCAGCATTATTGCGTTCTCAAGTCTTGTTACTAGGAGTACAGAGTCTTCCTGGAGGTAGTGTTCTGAGCTTGTAAATTAGAGTGCAATGTGCTGGGACAAGCCCCCAAAAGTTTATGTCTCCTAACTTATGTTTGTTTTTTTAAATTTAATTTCTATTTCTTATCGGAGTAAATTTGATTAGCGTGTTTTGATTGTCTGGCTGTACAGAATCTGCTCAATGATTCATACATATGTCTGTTCATCTTCGGATCCTGTTACCATGTATGTGATCACAGAATATATATTTTGAAGGTATTGGTGATTATATAATTCATATCGTTTATATGTTATATGTTTATATACATTTAACTTACATTAGTATATGTATGTTAACCCCATAGTCCTAACTTACCCATCCTCCCACCTTTCATTTTGGCTAACCATTAGTTTATTTGATAAGTCTGTGAGTGTCTTTTTCTGTGGAAATATGTTCATTGGTAGCAATCTTAAGAAAACTTGTATAAATGATATCATAGGATATTTGTCATACCCTTTTGACTTACTTAACCTTATATGATTTTTTCTAGGCTCAACTGTAGTCCTGAAAACAGCATTGTTCATTTTTCTCCCGAGGCTACTATTCCATTCTGTCCGTATACCACTTCTTCTTTGTCCATTCACCTGTTTATGGACCTTTTTTTTGCTTCCATGTCTTGGCTATTTCAATATTGTTCCAGTGCACATTTGCCTGCCTCTGTCTTTCCGAATCCAGTTGTCTTAGGTTATAGGCCCAAAATGTGCCCTGCCGCATCATATGGTAGCTCAATGTTTACCTTTTCAAGCAGCTCGATTCAGTTTGCGTTACTGCTGTTACCACTTTACATCCCACCAGCAGCTAGAAGGTACACAGTTCTCTAAAACCCCTTCAGCATTTATAGTTTGTAGACTTTTTGCTGATGGTCATGACTGGTGTGAGCTGAAACCTTTTTGGAGGTTGGATATGCATGTGGCTAATAATTCCTTATGCTGAGCTTTAGGCATGTCCTTTTTTTCTTTTCCTTTTTTTTTAAAGAGTGACTACAACTTCCCTCCTCTTATTGACTTCTTGAAAATTTCTCATGTGTTGAATTTTCTTGCCAATTCCATACCCCAGGGCATTTTTTGAGGGCCTGTGTCTTTTACAGCCCTGCAGTCCTTGTGACTATATAAGCAACCATTGGCACTGGGTTTAAAGCTACTGTTGTGGGAAGCAGCCACAAGGCGGCAGCATTATTACGTTCTCAAGTCTTGTTACTAGGACAACACAGTCTTCCTGGAGGTAGTGTTCCGAGCTTGTAAATTAGAGTGCAATGTGCTGGGACAAGCCCCCAGAAGTTTATGTCTCCTAACTTATGTTTGTTTTTTAAATTTAATTTCTATTTCTCATCGGAGTAAATTTGATTAGAGTGGTGTGGTTTTCTGGCTGTACAGAATCTGCTCAATGATTCATACATATGTCTGTTCATCTTCGAACCTGTTAGCATGTATGTGATTACAGAATGTATATTTTAAAGGTATTGGTGATTATATAATTTATATATTTCATATGTTATATGTTTATATACATTTAACATACATTAGTATATGTATTTTAACCCCATTGTCCTAATTTACCCATCCTCCCACCTTTCATTTTGGCTAGCCATTAGTTTATTTGATAAGTCTGTGAGTGTCTTTTTCCGTGGAAATATGTTCATTGGTAGCAATCTTAGGATAACATGTATAAATGATGTCATAGGATATTTGTCATACCCTTTTGACTTACTTAACCTTATATGATTATTTCTAGGCTCAACTGTAGTCCTGAAAACGGCATTGTTCATTTTTTTCCCGAGGCTACTATTCCATTTGGTACGTATCCCACTTCGTCTTTGTCCATTCATCTGTTTATGGACCTTTTTTTTTGCTTCCATGTCTTTGCTATTTCAGTATTGTTGCAGTGCACATTTGCCTGCCTCTGTCTTTCCGATTCTGGTGGTCTTAGGTTATAGGCCCAAAAGGTGCCCTGCCGCATCATATGGTAGCTCAATTTTTACGTTTTCAAGCAGCTCGATTCAGTTTGCATTAGTGCTGTTACGACTTTATATCCCATCAGCAGCTAGAAGGTACACACTTCTCTAAAACCCCTTCAGCATTTATAGTTTGTAGACTTTTTGCTGATGGTCATGACTGGTGTGAGCTGAAACCTTTTTGGAGGTTGGATACGCATGTGGCTAATAATTCCTTATGCTGAGCTTTAGGCATGTCCTATTTTTTCTTTTCCTTTTTTTTAAAATGAGTGAGTACAACTTCCCTCCTCTTATTGATTTCTTGAAAAGTTTCTTATGTGTTGAATTTTCTTGCCTATTCCCTACCCCAGGGCATTTTTTGAGTGCCTGTGTCATTTACAACCGTGCAGTCCTTGTGACTATATAAGCAACCATTGGCACTGGGTTTAAAGGTGCTGTTTTTGGAGACAGCCACAAGGCGGCAGCATTATTACGTTCTCAAGTCTTGTTACTAGGACAACAGAGTCTTCCTGGAGGTAGTGTTCCGAGCTTTTAAATTAGAGTGCAATGTGCTGGGACAAGCCCCCAGAAGTTTATGTCTCCTTACTTATGTTTGTTTTTTAAATTTAATTTGTATTTTTTATCGGAGTAAATTTGATTAGAGTGTTTTGATTGTCTGGCTGTACAGAATCTGTTCAATGATTCATACATATGTCTGTTCATCTTCGGATCCTGTTACCATGTATGTGATTACAGAATGTATATTTTGAAGGTATTGGTGATTATATAATTCATATCGTTTATATGTTATATGTTTATATACATTTAACTTATATTAGTATATGTATGTTAACCCCATAGTCCTAATTTACCCATCCCCCCACCTTTCATTTTGGCTAACCATTAGTTTATTTGATAATCTGTGAGTGTCTTTTTCTGTGGAAATATGTTCATGGGTAGCAATCTTAAGAAAACTTGTATAAATGATATCATAGGATATTTGTCATACCCTTTTGACTTACTTAACCTTATATGATTTTTTCTAGGCTCAACTATAGTCCTGAAAACAGCATTGTTCATTTTTCTCCCGAGGCTACTATTCCATTCTGTCCGTATACCACTTCTTCTTTGTCCATTCATCTGTTTATGGACCTTTTTTTTGCTTCCATATCTTGGCTATTTCAGTATTGTTGCAGTGCGTATTTGCCTGCCTCTGTCTTTCCAATTTTGGTGGTCTTAGGTTATAGGCCCAAAAGGTGCCCTGCCGCATCATTTGGTAGCTCAATTTTTACCTTTTCAAGCAGCTCGATTCAGTTTGCGTTAGTGCTGTTTCCACTTTACATCCCACCAGCAGCTAGAAGGTACACAGATCTCTAAAACCCCTTCAGCATTTATAGTTTGTAGACATTTTGCTGATGGTAATGACTGGTGTGAGCTGAAACCTTTTTGAATTTGAATTTGTATGTGGCTAATAATTCCTTATACTAAGCTTTAGGCATGTCCTTTTTTTTCTTTTCCTTTTTTTTTTAAAGAGTGAGTACAACTTCCCTCCTCTTATTGACTTATTGGAAATTTCTCATGTGTTGAATGTTCTTGCCAATTCTCTACCCCAGGGCATATTCTGAGGGCTTGTGTCATTTACAGCCCTGCAGTCCTTGTGAGTATATGAGCAATCATTGGCACTGGGTTTAAAGTGCTGTTGTGGGAAGCAGCCACAAGGCGGCAGCTTTATTGCGTTCTCAAGTCTTGTTACTAGGAGAACAGAGTCTTCCTGGAGGTAGTGTTCTGAGCTTGTAAATTAGAGTGCAATATGCTGGGACAAGCCCCCAGAAGTTTATGTCTCCTAACTTATGTTTTTTTTTTAAATTTAATTTCTATTTCTTATCGGAGTAAATTTGATTAGAGTGTTTTGATTGTCTGGCTGTACAGAATCTGCTCAATGATTCATACATATGTCTGTTCATCTTCGGATCCTGTTACCATGTATGTGATCACAGAATATATATTTTGAAGGTATTGGTGATTATATAATTCATATCGTTTATATGTTATATGTTTATATACATTTAACTTACATTAGTATATGTATGTTAACCCCATAGTCCTAACTTACCCATCCCCCCACCTTTCATTTTGGCTAACCATTAGTTTATTTGATAAGTCTGTGAGTGTCTTTTTCTGTGGAAATATGTTCATTGGTAGCAATCTTAAGAAAACTTGTATAAATGATATCATAGGATATTTGTCATACCCTTTTGACTTACTTAACCTTATATGATTTTTTCTAGGCTCAACTGTAGTCCTGAAAACAGCATTGTTCATTTTTCTCCCGAGGCTACTATTCCATTCTGTCCGTATACCACTTCTTCTTTGTCCATTCATCTGTTTATGGACCTTTTTTTTGCTTCCATATCTTGGCTATTTCAGTATTGTTGCAGTGCGTATTTGCCTGCCTCTGTCTTACCAATTTTGGTGGTCTTAGGTTATAGGCCCAAAAGGTGCCCTGCCGCATCATTTGGTAGCTCAATTTTTACCTTTTCAAGCAGCTCGATTTAGTTTGCGTTAGTGCTGTTTCCACTTTACATCCCACCAGCAGCTAGAAGGTACACAGATCTCTAAAACCCCTTCAGCATTTATAGTTTGTAGACATTTTGCTGATGGTAATGACTGGTGTGAGCTGAAACCTTTTTGAATTTGAATTTGTATGTGGCTAATAACTCCTTATACTAAGCTTTAGGCATGTCCTTTTTTTTCTTTTCCTTTTTTTTTTAAAGAGTGAGTACAACTCCCCTCCTCTTATTCACTTCTTGAAAAATTTCTCATGTGTTGGATTTTCTTGCCTATTCCCTACCCCAGGGCAATTTTTGAGGGCCTGTGTGATTTACAGCCCTGCAGTCCTTGTGACTATATAAGCAACCATTGGCACTGAGTTTAAAGCTGCTGTTTTGGGAGACAGCCACAAGGCGGCAGCATTATTACGTTCTCAAGTCTTGTTACTAGGACAACAGAGTCTTCCTGGAGGTAGTGTTCCGAGCTTGTAAATTAGAGTGCAATGTGCTGGGACAAGCCCCCAGAAGTTTATGTCTCCTTACTTATGTTTGTTTTTTAAATTTAATTTGTCTTTCTTATCGGAGTAAATTTGATTAGAGTGTTTTGATTGTCTGGCTGTACAGAATCTGCTCAATGATTCACACATATATCTGTTCATCTTCGGATCCTGTTACCATGTATGTGATTACAGAATGTATATTTTGAAGGTATTCGTGAATATATAATTCATATCATTTATATGTTATATGTTTATATACATTTAACTTACATTAGTATATGTATGTTAACCCCATAGTCCTAATTTACCCATCCTCCCACCTTTCATTTTGGCTAACCATTAGTTTATTTGATAAGTCTGTGAGTGTCTTTTTCTGTGGAAATATGTTCATTGGTAGCAATCTTAGGAAAACTTGTATAAATAATATCATAGGATATTTGTAATACCCTTTTGTCTTACTTAACCTTATATGATTATTTCTAGTCTCAACTCTAGTCCTGAAAACGGCATTGTTCATTTTTTTCCCGAGGCTACTCTTCCATTCTGTCCATATACCACTTCTTCTTTGTCCATTCACCTGTTTATGGACCTTTTTTTTGCTTCCATGTCTTTGCTATTTCAGTATTGTTGCAGTGCACATTTGCCTGCCTCTGTGTTTCCGATTCTGGTGTTCTTAGGTTATAGGCCCAAAAGGTGCCCTGCCGCATCATATGGTAGCTCAATTTTTACGTTTTCAAGCAGCTCGATTCAGTTTGCATTAGTGATGTTACGACTTTATATCCCACCAGCAGCTAGAAGGTACACACTTCTCTAAAACCCCTTCAGCATTTATAGTTTGTAGACTTTTTGCTGATGGTCATGACTGGTGTGAGCTGAAACCTTTTTGGAGGTTGGATACGCATGTGCCTAATAATTCCTTATGCTGAGCTTTAGGCATGTCCTATTTTTTCTTTTCCTTTTTTTTAAAAAGAGTGAGTACAACTTCCCTCCTCTTATTGATTTCATGAAAAGTTTCTTATGTGTTGAATTTTCTTGCCTATTCCCTACCCCAGGGCATTTTTGAGTGCCTGTGTCATTTACAACCATGCAGTCCTTGTGACTATATAAGCAACCATTGGCACTGGGTTTAAAGGTGCTGTTTTTGGAGACAGCCACAAGGCGGCAGCATTATTACGTTCTCAAGTCTTGTTACTAGGACAACAGAGTCTTCCTGTAGGTAGTGTTCCGAGCTTTTAAATTAGAGTGCAATGTGCTGGGACAAGCCCCCAGAAGTTTATGTCTCCTTACTTATGTTTGTTTTTTAAATTTAATTTGTATTTTTTATCGGAGTAAATTTGATTAGAGTGTTTTGATTGTCTGGCTGTACAGAATCTGTTCAATGATTCATACATATGTCTGTTCATCTTCGGATCCTGTTACCATGTATGTGATTACAGAATGTATATTTTGAAGGTATTGGTGATTATATAATTCATATCATTTATATGTTATATGTTTATATACATTTAACTTATATTAGTATATGTATGTTAACCCCATAGTCCTAATTTACCCATCCCCCCACCTTTCATTTTGGCTAACCATTAGTTTATTTGATAAGTCTGTGAGTGTCTTTTTCTGTGGAAATATGTTCATTGGTAGCAATCTTAGGATAACATGTATAAATGATGTCATAGGATATTTGTCATACCCTTTTGACTTACTTAACCTTATATGATTATTTCTAGGCTCAACTCTAGTCCTGGAAACGGCATTGTTCATTTTTTTCCAGAGGCTACTATTCCATTTGGTACGTATACCATTTCGTCTTTGTCCATTCATCTGTTTATGGACCTTTTTTTTGCTTCCATGTCTTGGCTATTTCAATATTGTTGCAGTGCACATTTGCCTGCCTCTGTCTTTCCGAATCCGGTGGTCTTAGGTTATAGGCCCAAAAGGTGCCCTGCCGCATCATATGGTAGCTTAATGTTTACCTTTTCAAGCAGCTCGATTCAGTTTGCGTTACTGCTGTTACCACTTTACATCCAAACAGCAGCTAGAAGGTACACAGTTCTCTAAAACCCCTTCAGCATTTATAGTTTGTAGACTTTTTGCTGATGGTCATGACTGGTGTGAGCTGAAACCTTTTTGGAGGTTGGATACGCATGTGGCTAATAATTCCTTATGCTGAGCTTTAGGCATGTATTTTTTTTCTTTTCCTTTTTTTTTAAAGAGTGAGTACAACTTCCGTACTCTTATTGACTTCTTGAAAATTTCTCATGTGTTGAATTTTCTTGCCAATTCCCTACCCCAGGGCATTTTTTGAGGGCCTGTGTCTTTTACAGCCCTGCAGTCCTTGTGACTATATAAGCAACCATTGGCACTGGGTTTAAAGCTACTGTTGTGGGAAGCAGCCACAAGGCGGCAGCATTATTACGTTCTCAAGTCTTGTTACTAGGACAACACAGTCTTCCTGGAGGTAGTGTTCCGAGCCTGTAAATTAGAGTGCAATGTCCTGGGACAAGCCCCCAGAAGTTTATGTCTCCTAACTTATGTTTGTTTTTTAAATTTAATTTCTATTTCTTATCGGAGTAAATTTGATTAGAGTGTTGTGGTTTTCTGGCTGTACAGAATCTGCTCAATGATTCATACATATGTCTGTTCATCTTCGAACCTGTTAGCATGTATGTGATTACAGAATGTATATTTTAAAGGTATTGGTGATTATATAATTTATAGTTCATATGTTATATGTTTATATACATTTAACTTACATTAGTATATGTATGTTAACCCCATAGTCCTAATTTACCCATCCTCCCACCTTTCATTTTGGCTAGCCATTAGTTTATTTGATAAGTCTGTGAGTGTCTTTTTCTGTGGAAATATGTTCATTGGTAGCAATCTTAGGATAACATGTATAAATGATGTCATAGGATATTTGTCATACCCTTTTGACTTACTTAACCTTATATGATTATTTCTAGGCTCAACTGTAGTCCTGAAAACGGCATTGTTCATTTTTTTCCCGAGGCTACTATTCCATTTGGTACGTATCCCACTTCGTCTTTGTCCATTCATCTGTTTATGGACCTTTTTTTTTGCTTCCATGTCTTGGCTATTTCAATATTGTTGCAATGCACATTTGCCTGCCTCTCTCTTTCCGAATCTGGTGGTCTTAGGTTGTAGGCCCAAAAGGTGCCCTGCCGCACCATATGGTAACTCAATTTTTACCTTTTCAAGCAGCTCGATTCAGTTTGCGTTACTGCTGTTACCACTTTACATCCCACCAGCAGCTAGAAGGTACACACTTCTCTAAAACCCCTTCAGCATTTATTGTTTGTAGACTTTTTGCTGATGGTCATGACTGGAGTGAGCTGAAACCTTTTTGAATTTGAATTTGCATGTGGCTAATAATTCCTTATACTGAGCTTTAGGCATGTCCTTTTTTTCTTTTCCTTTTTTTTTTTAAAGAGTGAGTACAACTTCCCTCCTCTTATTGACTTCTTGGAAATTTCTCATGTGTTGAATGTTCTTGCCAATTCCCTACCCCAGGGCATATTTTGAGGGCTTGTGTCATTTACAGCCCTGCAGTCCTTGTGACTATATAAGCAATCATTGGCACTGGGTTTAAAGTGCTGTTGTGGGAAGCAGCCTCAAGGCGGCAGCATTATTGCGTTCTCAAGTCTTGTTACTAGGAGAACAGAGTCTTCCTGGAGGTAGTGTTCTGAGCTTGTAAATTAGAGTGCAATGTGCTGGGACAAGCCCCCAAAAGTTTATGTCTCCTAACTTATGTTTGTTTTTTTAAATTTAATTTCTATTTCTTATCGGAGTAAATTTGATTAGAGTGTTTTGATTGTCTGGCTGTACAGAATCTGCTCAATGATTCATACATATGTCTGTTCATCTTCGGATCCTGTTACCATGTATGTGATCACAGAATATATATTTTGAAGGTATTGGTGATTATATAATTCATATCGTTTATATGTTATATGTTTATATACATTTAACTTACATTAGTATATGTATGTTAACCCCATAGTCCTAACTTACCCATCCCCCCACCTTTCATTTTGGCTAACCATTAGTTTATTTGATAAGTCTGTGAGTGTCTTTTTCTGTGGAAATATGTTCATTGGTAGCAATCTTAAGAAAACTTGTATAAATGATATCATAGGATATTTGTCATACCCTTTTGACTTACTTAACCTTATATGATTTTTTCTAGGCTCAACTGTAGTCCTGAAAACAGCATTGTTCATTTTTCTCCCGAGGCTACTATTCCATTCTGTCCGTATACCACTTCTTCTTTGTCCATTCACCTGTTTATGGACCTTTTTTTTGCTTCCATGTCTTGGCTATTTCAATATTGTTCCAGTGCACATTTGCCTGCCTCTGTCTTTCCGAATCCAGTTGTCTTAGGTTATAGGCCCAAAATGTGCCCTGCCGCATCATATGGTAGCTCAATGTTTACCTTTTCAAGCAGCTCGATTCACTTTGCGTTACTGCTGTTACCACTTTACATCCCACCAGCAGCTAGAAGGTACACAGTTCTCTAAAACCCCTTCAGCATTTATAGTTTGTAGACTTTTTGCTGATGGTCATGACTGGTGTGAGCTGAAACCTTTTTGGAGGTTGGATATGCATGTGGCTAATAATTCCTTATGCTGAGCTTTAGGCATGTCCTTTTTTTCTTTTCCTTTTTTTTTAAAGAGTGACTACAACTTCCCTCCTCTTATTGACTTCTTGAAAATTTCTCATGTGTTGAATTTTCTTGCCAATTCCATACCCCAGGGCATTTTTTGAGGGCCTGTGTCTTTTACAGCCCTGCAGTCCTTGTGACTATATAAGCAACCTTTGGCACTGGGTTTAAAGCTACTGTTGTGGGAAGCAGCCACAAGGCGGCAGCATTATTACGTTCTCAAGTCTTGTTACTAGGACAACACAGTCTTCCTGGAGGTAGTGTTCCGAGCTTGTAAATTAGAGTGCAATGTGCTGGGACAAGCCCCCAGAAGTTTATGTCTCCTAACTTATGTTTGTTTTTTAAATTTAATTTCTATTTCTTATCGGAGTAAATTTGATTAGAGTGTTGTGGTTTTCTGGCTGTACAGAATCTGCTCAATGATTCATACATATGTCTGTTCATCTTCGAACCTGTTAGCATGTATGTGATTACAGAATGTATATTTTAAAGGTATTGGTGATTATATAATTTATATATTTCATATGTTATACGTTTATATACATTTAACATACATTAGTATATGTATTTTAACCCCATTGTCCTAATTTACCCATCCTCCCACCTTTCATTTTGGCTTGCCATTAGTTTATTTGATAAGTCTGTGAGTGTCTTTTTCTGTGGAAATATGTTCATTGGTAGCAATCTTAGGATAACATGTATAAATGATGTCATAGGATATTTGTCATACCCTTTTGACTTACTTAACCTTATATGATTATTTCTAGGCTCAACTGTAGTCCTGAAAACGGCATTGTTCATTTTTTTCCCGAGGCTACTATTCCATTTGGTACGTATCCCACTTCGTCTTTGTCCATTAATCTGTTTATGGACCTTTTTTTTTGCTTCCATGTCTTTGCTATTTCAGTATTGTTGCAGTGCACATTTGCCTGCCTCTGTCTTTCCGATTCTGGTGGTCTTAGGTTATAGGCCCAAAAGGTGCCCTGCCGCATCATATGGTAGTTCAATTTTTACGTTTTGAAGCAGCTCGATTCAGTTTGCATTAGTGCTGTTACGACTTTATATCCCACCAGCAGCTAGAAGGTACACACTTCTCTAAAACCCCTTCAGCATTTATAGTTTGTAGACTTTTTGCTGATGGTCATGACTGGTGTGAGCTGAAACCTTTTTGGAGGTTGGATACGCATGTGGCTAATAATTCCTTATGCTGAGCTTTAGGCATGTCCTATTTTTTCTTTTCCTTTTTTTTAAAAAGAGTGAGTACAACTTCCCTCCTCTTATTGATTTCTTGAAAAGTTTCTTATGTGTTGAATTTTCTTGCCTATTCCCTACCCCAGGGCATTTTTTGAGTGCCTGTGTCATTTACAACCGTGCAGTCCTTGTGACTATACAAGCAACCATTGGCACTGGGTTTAAAGGTGCTGTTTTTGGAGACAGCCACAAGGCGGCAGCATTATTACGTTCTCAAGTCTTGTTACTAGGACAACAGAGTCTTCCTGGAGGTAGTGTTCCGAGCTTTTAAATTAGAGTGCAATGTGCTGGGACAAGCCCCCAGAAGTTTATGTCTCCTTACTTACGTTTGTTTTTTAAATTTAATTTGTATTTTTTATCGGAGTAAATTTGATTAGAGTGTTTTGATTGTCTGGCTGTACAGAATCTGTTCAATGATTCATACATATGTCTGTTCATCTTCGGACCCTGTTACCATGTATGTGATCACAGAATATATATTTTGAAGGTATTGGTGATTATATAATTCATATCGTTTATATGTTATATGTTTATATACATTTAACTTACATTAGTATATGTATGTTAACCCCATAGTCCTAACTTACCCATCCCCCCACCTTTCATTTTGGCTAAACATTAGTTTATTTGATAAGTCTGTGAGTGTCTTTTTCTGTGGAAATATGTTCATTGGTAGCAATCTTAAGAAAACTTGTATAAATGATATCATAGGATATTTGTCATACCCTTTTGACTTACTTAACCTTATATGATTTTTTCTAGGCTCAACTGTAGTCCTGAAAACAGCATTGTTCATTTTTCTCCCGAGGCTACTATTCCATTCTGTCCGTATACCACTTCTTCTTTGTCCATTCATCTGTTTATGGACCTTTTTTTTGCTTCCATATCTTGGCTATTTCAGTATTGTTGCAGTGCATATTTGCCTGCCTCCGTCTTTCCAATTTTGGTGGTCTTAGGTTATAGGCCCAAAAGGTGCCCTGCCCCATCATTTGGTAGCTCAATTTTTACCTTTTCAAGCAGCTCGATTCAGTTTGCGTTAGTGCTGTTTCCACTTTACATCCCACCAGCAGCTAGAAGGTACACAGATCTGTAAAACCCCTTCAGCATTTATAGTTTGTAGACATTTTGCTGATGGTAATGACTGCTGTGAGCTGAAACCTTTTTGAATTTGAATTTGTATGTGGCTAATAATTCCTTATACTAAGCTTTAGGCATGTCCTTTTTTTTCTTTTCCTTTTTTTTGTAAAGAGTGAGTACAACTTCCCTCCTCTTATTGACTTCTTGGAAATTTCTCATGTGTTGAATGTTCTTGCCAATTCCCTACCCCAGGGCATATTTTGAGGGCTTGTGTCATTTACAGCCCTACAGTCCTTGTGACTATATAAGCAATCATTGGCACTGGGTTTAAAGTGCTGTTGTGGGAAGCAGCCACAAGGCGGCAGCATTATTGCGTTCTCAAGTCTTGTTACTAGGAGAACAGAGTCTTCCTGGAGGTAGTGTTCCGAGCTTGTAAATTAGAGTGCAATGTGCTGGGACAAGCCCCCAGAAGTTTATGTCTCCTTACTTATGTTTGTTTTTTAAATTTAATTTGTCTTTCTTATCGGAGTAAATTTGATTAGAGTGTTTTGATTGTCTGGCTGTACAGAATCTGCTCAATGATTCACACATATATCTGTTCATCTTCTGATCCTGTTACCATGTATGTGATTACAGAATGTATATTTTGAAGGTATTCGTGAATATATAATTCATATCATTTATATGTTATATGTTTATATACATTTAACTTACATTAGTATATGTATGTTAACCCCATAGTCCTAATTTACCCATCCTCCCACCTTTCATTTTGGCTAACCATTAGTTTATTTGATAAGTCTGTGAGTGTCTTTTTCTGTGGAAATATGTTCATTGGTAGCAATCTTAGGAAAACTTGTATAAATAATATCATAGGATATTTGTAATACCCTTTTGTCTTACTTAACCTTATATGATTATTTCTAGTCTCAACTCTAGTCCTGAAAACGGCATTGTTCATTTTTTTCCCGAGGCTACTCTTCCATTCTGTCCATATACCACTTCTTCTTTGTCCATTCACCTGTTTATGGACCTTTTTTTTGCTTCCATGTCTTTGCTATTTCAGTATTGTTGCAGTGCACATTTGCCTGCCTCTGTCTTTCCGATTCTGGTGTTCTTAGGTTATAGGCCCAAAAGGTGCCCTGCCGCATCATATGGTAGCTCAATTTTTACGTTTTCAAGCAGCTCGATTCAGTTTGCATTAGTGATGTTACGACTTTATATCCCACCAGCAGCTAGAAGGTACACACTTCTCTAAAACCCCTTCAGCATTTATAGTTTGTAGACTTTTTGCTGATGGTCATGACTGGTGTGAGCTGAAACCTTTTTGGAGGTTGGATACGCATGTGCCTAATAATTCCTTATGCTGAGCTTTAGGCATGTCCTATTTTTTCTTTTCCTTTTTTTTAAAAAGAGTGAGTACAACTTCCCTCCTCTTATTGATTTCATGAAAAGTTTCTTATGTGTTGAATTTTCTTGCCTATTCCCTACCCCAGGGCATTTTTGAGTGCCTGTGTCATTTACAACCATGCAGTCCTTGTGACTATATAAGCAACCATTGGCACTGGGTTTAAAGGTGCTGTTTTTGGAGACAGCCACAAGGCGGCAGCATTATTACGTTCTCAAGTCTTGTTACTAGGACAACAGAGTCTTCCTGTAGGTAGTGTTCCGAGCTTTTAAATTAGAGTGCAATGTGCTGGGACAAGCCCCCAGAAGTTTATGTCTCCTTACTTATGTTTGTTTTTTAAATTTAATTTGTATTTTTTATCGGAGTAAATTTGATTAGAGTGTTTTGATTGTCTGGCTGTACAGAATCTGTTCAATGATTCATACATATGTCTGTTCATCTTCGGATCCTGTTACCATGTATGTGATTACAGAATGTATATTTTGAAGGTATTGGTGATTATATAATTCATATCATTTATATGTTATATGTTTATATACATTTAACTTATATTAGTATATGTATGTTAACCCCATAGTCCTAATTTACCCATCCCCCCACCTTTCATTTTGGCTAACCATTAGTTTATTTGATAAGTCTGTGAGTGTCTTTTTCTGTGGAAATATGTTCATTGGTAGCAATCTTAGGATAACATGTATAAATGATATCATAGGATATTTGTCATACCCTTTTGACTTACTTAACCTTATATGATTATTTCTAGGCTCAACTCTAGTCCTGGAAACGGCATTGTTCATTTTTTTCCAGAGGCTACTATTCCATTTGGTACGTATACCATTTCGTCTTTGTCCATTCATCTGTTTATGGACCTTTTTTTTGCTTCCATGTCTTGGCTATTTCAATATTGTTGCAGTGCACATTTGCCTGCCTCTGTCTTTCCGAATCCGGTGGTCTTAGGTTATAGGCCCAAAAGGTGCCCTGCCGCATCATATGGTAGCTCAATGTTTACCTTTTCAAGCAGCTCGATTCAGTTTGCGTTACTGCTGTTACCACTTTACATCCAAACAGCAGCTAGAAGGTACACAGTTCTCTAAAACCCCTTCAGCATTTATAGTTTGTAGACTTTTTGCTGATGGTCATGACTGGTGTGAGCTGAAACCTTTTTGGAGGTTGGATACGCATGTGGCTAATAATTCCTTATGCTGAGCTTTAGGCATGTCCTTTTTTTCTTTTCCTTTTTTTTTAAAGAGTGAGTACAACTTCCGTACTCTTATTGACTTCTTGAAAATTTCTCATGTGTTGAATTTTCTTGCCAATTCCCTACCCCAGGGCATTTTTTGAGGGCCTGTGTCTTTTACAGCCCTGCAGTCCTTGTGACTATATAAGCAACCATTGGCACTGGGTTTAAAGCTACTGTTGTGGGAAGCAGCCACAAGGCGGCAGCATTATTACGTTCTCAAGTCTTGTTACTAGGACAACACAGTCTTCCTGGAGGTAGTGTTCCGAGCCTGTAAATTAGAGTGCAATGTCCTGGGACAAGCCCCCAGAAGTTTATGTCTCCTAACTTATGTTTGTTTTTTAAATTTAATTTCTATTTCTTATCGGAGTAAATTTGATTAGAGTGTTGTGGTTTTCTGGCTGTACAGAATCTGCTCAATGATTCATACATATGTCTGTTCATCTTCGAACCTGTTAGCATGTATGTGATTACAGAATGTATATTTTAAAGGTATTGGTGATTATATAATTTATATATTTCATATGTTATATGTTTATATACATTTAACATACATTAGTATATGTATTTTAACCCCATTGTCCTAATTTACCCATCCTCCCACCTTTCATTTTGGCTAGCCATTAGTTTATTTGATAAGTCTGTGAGTGTCTTTTTCTGTGGAAATATGTTCATTGGTAGCAATCTTAGGATAACATGTATAAATGATGTCATAGGATATTTGTCATACCCTTTTGACTTACTTAACCTTATATGATTATTTCTAGGCTCAACTGTAGTCCTGAAAACGGCATTGTTCATTTTTTTCCCGAGGCTACTATTCCATTTGGTACGTATCCCACTTCGTCTTTGTCCATTCATCTGTTTATGGACCTTTTTTTTTCTTCCATGTCTTGGCTATTTCAATATTGTTGCAATGCACATTTGCCTGCCTCTCTCTTTCCGAATCTGGTGGTCTTAGGTTGTAGGCCCAAAAGGTGCCCTGCCGCACCATATGGTAACTCAATTTTTACCTTTTCAAGCAGCTCGATTCAGTTTGCGTTACTGCTGTTACCACTTTACATCCCACCAGCAGCTAGAAGGTACACACTTCTCTAAAACCCCTTCAGCATTTATTGTTTGTAGACTTTTTGCTGATGGTCATGACTGGAGTGAGCTGAAACCTTTTTGAATTTGAATTTGCATGTGGCTAATAATTCCTTATACTGAGCTTTAGGCATGTCCTTTTTTTCTTTTCCTTTTTTTTTTTAAAGAGTGAGTACAACTTCCCTCCTCTTATTGACTTCTTGGAAATTTCTCATGTGTTGAATGTTCTTGCCAATTCCCTACCCCAGGCCATATTTTGAGGGCTTGTGTCATTTACAGCCCTGCACTCCTTGTGACTATATAAGCAATCATTGGCACTGGGTTTAAAGTGCTGTTGTGGGAAGCAGCCTCAAGGCGGCAGCATTATTGCGTTCTCAAGTCTTGTTACTAGGAGAACAGAGTCTTCCTGGAGGTAGTGTTCTGAGCTTGTAAATTAGAGTGCAATGTGCTGGGACAAGCCCCCAAAAGTTTATGTCTCCTAACTTATGTTTGTTTTTTTAAATTTAATTTCTATTTCTTATCGGAGTAAATTTGATTAGAGTGTTTTGATTGTCTGGCTGTACAGAATCTGCTCAATGATTCATACATATGTCTGTTCATCTTCGGATCCTGTTACCATGTATGTGATCACAGAATATATATTTTGAAGGTATTGGTGATTATATAATTCATATCGTTTATATGTTATATGTTTATATACATTTAACTTACATTAGTATATGTATGTTAACCCCATAGTCCTAACTTACCCATCCCCCCACCTTTCATTTTGGCTAACCATTAGTTTATTTGATAAGTCTGTGAGTGTCTTTTTCTGTGGAAATATGTTCATTGGTAGCAATCTTAAGAAAACTTGTATAAATGATATCATAGGATATTTGTCATACCCTTTTGACTTACTTAACCTTATATGATTTTTTCTAGGCTCAACTGTAGTCCTGAAAACAGCATTGTTCATTTTTCTCCCGAGGCTACTATTCCATTCTGTCCGTATACCACTTCTTCTTTGTCCATTCACCTGTTTATGGACCTTTTTTTTGCTTCCATGTCTTGGCTATTTCAATATTGTTCCAGTGCACATTTGCCTGCCTCTGTCTTTCCGAATCCAGTTGTCTTAGGTTATAGGCCCAAAATGTGCCCTGCCGCATCATATGGTAGCTCAATGTTTACCTTTTCAAGCAGCTCGATTCAGTTTGCGTTACTGCTGTTACCACTTTACATCCCACCAGCAGCTAGAAGGTACACAGTTCTCTAAAACCCCTTCAGCATTTATAGTTTGTAGACTTTTTGCTGATGGTCATGACTGGTGTGAGCTGAAACCTTTTTGGAGGTTGGATATGCATGTGGCTAATAATTCCTTATGCTGAGCTTTAGGCATGTCCTTTTTTTCTTTTCCTTTTTTTTTAAAGAGTGACTACAACTTCCCTCCTCTTATTGACTTCTTGAAAATTTCTCATGTGTTGAATTTTCTTGCCAATTCCATACCCCAGGGCATTTTTTGAGGGCCTGTGTCTTTTACAGCCCTGCAGTCCTTGTGACTATATAAGCAACCATTGGCACTGGGTTTAAAGCTACTGTTGTGGGAAGCAGCCACAAGGCGGCAGCATTATTACGTTCTCAAGTCTTGTTACTAGGACAACACAGTCTTCCTGGAGGTAGTGTTCCGAGCTTGTAAATTAGAGTGCAATGTGCTGGGACAAGCCCCCAGAAGTTTATGTCTCCTAACTTATGTTTGTTTTTTAAATTTAATTTCTATTTCTTATCGGAGTAAATTTGATTAGAGTGTTGTGGTTTTCTGGCTGTACAGAATCTGCTCAATGATTCATACATATGTCTGTTCATCTTCGAACCTGTTAGCATGTATGTGATTACAGAATGTATATTTTAAAGGTATTGGTGATTATATAATTTATAGTTCATATGTTATATGTTTATATACATTTAACTTACATTAGTATATGTATGTTAACCCCATAGTCCTAATTTACCCATCCTCCCACCTTTCATTTTGGCTAGCCATTAGTTTATTTGATAAGTCTGTGAGTGTCTTTTTCTGTGGAAATATGTTCATTGGTAGCAATCTTAGGATAACATGTATAAATGATGTCATAGGATATTTGTCATACCCTTTTGACTTACTTAACCTTATATGATTATTTCTAGGCTCAACTGTAGTCCTGAAAACGGCATTGTTCATTTTTTTCCCGAGGCTACTATTCCATTTGGTACGTATCCCACTTCGTCTTTGTCCATTCATCTGTTTATGGACCTTTTTTTTTGCTTCCATGTCTTGGCTATTTCAATATTGTTGCAGTGCACATTTGCCTGCCTCTCTCTTTCCGAATCTGGTGGTCTTAGGTTGTAGGCCCAAAAGGTGCCCTGCCGCACCATATGGTAACTCAATTTTTACCTTTTCAATCAGCTCGATTCAGTTTGCGTTACTGCTGTTACCACTTTACATCCCACCAGCAGCTAGAAGGTACACACTTCTCTAAAACCCCTTCAGCATTTATTGTTTGTAGACTTTTTGCTGATGGTCATGACTGGAGTGAGCTGAAACCTTTTTGAATTTGAATTTGCATGTGGCTAATAATTCCTTATACTGAGCTTTAGGCATGTCCTTTTTTTCTTTTCCTTTTTTTTTTAAAGAGTGAGTACAACTTCCCTCCTCTTATTGACTTCTTGGAAATTTCTCATGTGTTGAATGTTCTTGCCAATTCCCTACCCCAGGGCATATTTTGAGGGCTTGTGTCATTTACAGCCCTGCAGTCCTGGTGACTATATAAGCAATCATTGGCACTGGGTTTAAAGTGCTGTTGTGGGAAGCAGCCTCAAGGCGGCAGCATTATTGCGTTCTCAAGTCTTGTTACTAGGAGTACAGAGTCTTCCTGGAGGTAGTGTTCTGAGCTTGTAAATTAGAGTGCAATGTGCTGGGACAAGCCCCCAAAAGTTTATGTCTCCTAACTTATGTTTGTTTTTTTAAATTTAATTTCTATTTCTTATCGGAGTAAATTTGATTAGCGTGTTTTGATTGTCTGGCTGTACAGAATCTGCTCAATGATTCATACATATGTCTGTTCATCTTCGGATCCTGTTACCATGTATGTGATCACAGAATATATATTTTGAAGGTATTGGTGATTATATAATTCATATCGTTTATATGTTATATGTTTATATACATTTAACTTACATTAGTATATGTATGTTAACCCCATAGTCCTAACTTACCCATCCTCCCACCTTTCATTTTGGCTAACCATTAGTTTATTTGATAAGTCTGTGAGTGTCTTTTTCTGTGGAAATATGTTCATTGGTAGCAATCTTAAGAAAACTTGTATAAATGATATCATAGGATATTTGTCATACCCTTTTGACTTACTTAACCTTATATGATTTTTTCTAGGCTCAACTGTAGTCCTGAAAACAGCATTGTTCATTTTTCTCCCGAGGCTACTATTCCATTCTGTCCGTATACCACTTCTTCTTTGTCCATTCACCTGTTTATGGACCTTTTTTTTGCTTCCATGTCTTGGCTATTTCAATATTGTTCCAGTGCACATTTGCCTGCCTCTGTCTTTCCGAATCCAGTTGTCTTAGGTTATAGGCCCAAAATGTGCCCTGCCGCATCATATGGTAGCTCAATGTTTACCTTTTCAAGCAGCTCGATTCAGTTTGCGTTACTGCTGTTACCACTTTACATCCCACCAGCAGCTAGAAGGTACACAGTTCTCTAAAACCCCTTCAGCATTTATAGTTTGTAGACTTTTTGCTGATGGTCATGACTGGTGTGAGCTGAAACCTTTTTGGAGGTTGGATATGCATGTGGCTAATAATTCCTTATGCTGAGCTTTAGGCATGTCCTTTTTTTCTTTTCCTTTTTTTTTAAAGAGTGACTACAACTTCCCTCCTCTTATTGACTTCTTGAAAATTTCTCATGTGTTGAATTTTCTTGCCAATTCCATACCCCAGGGCATTTTTTGAGGGCCTGTGTCTTTTACAGCCCTGCAGTCCTTGTGACTATATAAGCAACCATTGGCACTGGGTTTAAAGCTACTGTTGTGGGAAGCAGCCACAAGGCGGCAGCATTATTACGTTCTCAAGTCTTGTTACTAGGACAACACAGTCTTCCTGGAGGTAGTGTTCCGAGCTTGTAAATTAGAGTGCAATGTGCTGGGACAAGCCCCCAGAAGTTTATGTCTCCTAACTTATGTTTGTTTTTTAAATTTAATTTCTATTTCTCATCGGAGTAAATTTGATTAGAGTGGTGTGGTTTTCTGGCTGTACAGAATCTGCTCAATGATTCATACATATGTCTGTTCATCTTCGAACCTGTTAGCATGTATGTGATTACAGAATGTATATTTTAAAGGTATTGGTGATTATATAATTTATATATTTCATATGTTATATGTTTATATACATTTAACATACATTAGTATATGTATTTTAACCCCATTGTCCTAATTTACCCATCCTCCCACCTTTCATTTTGGCTAGCCATTAGTTTATTTGATAAGTCTGTGAGTGTCTTTTTCCGTGGAAATATGTTCATTGGTAGCAATCTTAGGATAACATGTATAAATGATGTCATAGGATATTTGTCATACCCTTTTGACTTACTTAACCTTATATGATTATTTCTAGGCTCAACTGTAGTCCTGAAAACGGCATTGTTCATTTTTTTCCCGAGGCTACTATTCCATTTGGTACGTATCCCACTTCGTCTTTGTCCATTCATCTGTTTATGGACCTTTTTTTTTGCTTCCATGTCTTTGCTATTTCAGTATTGTTGCAGTGCACATTTGCCTGCCTCTGTCTTTCCGATTCTGGTGGTCTTAGGTTATAGGCCCAAAAGGTGCCCTGCCGCATCATATGGTAGCTCAATTTTTACGTTTTCAAGCAGCTCGATTCAGTTTGCATTAGTGCTGTTACGACTTTATATCCCATCAGCAGCTAGAAGGTACACACTTCTCTAAAACCCCTTCAGCATTTATAGTTTGTAGACTTTTTGCTGATGGTCATGACTGGTGTGAGCTGAAACCTTTTTGGAGGTTGGATACGCATGTGGCTAATAATTCCTTATGCTGAGCTTTAGGCATGTCCTATTTTTTCTTTTCCTTTTTTTTAAAATGAGTGAGTACAACTTCCCTCCTCTTATTGATTTCTTGAAAAGTTTCTTATGTGTTGAATTTTCTTGCCTATTCCCTACCCCAGGGCATTTTTTGAGTGCCTGTGTCATTTACAACCGTGCAGTCCTTGTGACTATATAAGCAACCATTGGCACTGGGTTTAAAGGTGCTGTTTTTGGAGACAGCCACAAGGCGGCAGCATTATTACGTTCTCAAGTCTTGTTACTAGGACAACAGAGTCTTCCTGGAGGTAGTGTTCCGAGCTTTTAAATTAGAGTGCAATGTGCTGGGACAAGCCCCCAGAAGTTTATGTCTCCTTACTTATGTTTGTTTTTTAAATTTAATTTGTATTTTTTATCGGAGTAAATTTGATTAGAGTGTTTTGATTGTCTGGCTGTACAGAATCTGTTCAATGATTCATACATATGTCTGTTCATCTTCGGATCCTGTTACCATGTATGTGATTACAGAATGTATATTTTGAAGGTATTGGTGATTATATAATTCATATCGTTTATATGTTATATGTTTATATACATTTAACTTATATTAGTATATGTATGTTAACCCCATAGTCCTAATTTACCCATCCCCCCACCTTTCATTTTGGCTAACCATTAGTTTATTTGATAATCTGTGAGTGTCTTTTTCTGTGGAAATATGTTCATGGGTAGCAATCTTAAGAAAACTTGTATAAATGATATCATAGGATATTTGTCATACCCTTTTGACTTACTTAACCTTATATGATTTTTTCTAGGCTCAACTATAGTCCTGAAAACAGCATTGTTCATTTTTCTCCCGAGGCTACTATTCCATTCTGTCCGTATACCACTTCTTCTTTGTCCATTCATCTGTTTATGGACCTTTTTTTTGCTTCCATATCTTGGCTATTTCAGTATTGTTGCAGTGCGTATTTGCCTGCCTCTGTCTTTCCAATTTTGGTGGTCTTAGGTTATAGGCCCAAAAGGTGCCCTGCCGCATCATTTGGTAGCTCAATTTTTTCCTTTTCAAGCAGCTCGATTCAGTTTGCGTTAGTGCTGTTTCCACTTTACATCCCACCAGCAGCTAGAAGGTACACAGATCTCTAAAACCCCTTCAGCATTTATAGTTTGTAGACATTTTGCTGATGGTAATGACTGGTGTGAGCTGAAACCTTTTTGAATTTGAATTTGTATGTGGCTAATAATTCCTTATACTAAGCTTTAGGCATGTCCTTTTTTTTCTTTTCCTTTTTTTTTTAAAGAGTGAGTACAACTTCCCTCCTCTTATTGACTTATTGGAAATTTCTCATGTGTTGAATGTTCTTGCCAATTCTCTACCCCAGGGCATATTTTGAGGGCTTGTGTCATTTACAGCCCTGCAGTCCTTGTGAGTATATGAGCAATCATTGGCACTGGGTTTAAAGTGCTGTTGTGGGAAGCAGCCACAAGGCGGCAGCTTTATTGCGTTCTCAAGTCTTGTTACTAGG
This sequence comes from Balaenoptera physalus, assembly GCF_965194825.1. NCBI lineage: Eukaryota > Metazoa > Chordata > Mammalia > Artiodactyla > Balaenopteridae > Balaenoptera > Balaenoptera physalus. The sequence goes on from NW_028126580.1 coordinate 227,454, forward strand.
AGAACAGAGTCTTCCTGGAGGTAGTGTTCTGAGCTTGTAAATTAGAGTGCAATATGCTGGGACAAGCCCCCAGAAGTTTATGTCTCCTAACTTATGTTTTTTTTTTAAATTTAATTTCTATTTCTTATCGGAGTAAATTTGATTAGAGTGTTTTGATTGTCTGGCTGTACAGAATCTGCTCAATGATTCATACATATGTCTGTTCATCTTCGGATCCTGTTACCATGTATGTGATCACAGAATATATATTTTGAAGGTATTGGTGATTATATAATTCATATCGTTTATATGTTATATGTTTATATACATTTAACTTACATTAGTATATGTATGTTAACCCCATAGTCCTAACTTACCCATCCCCCCACCTTTCATTTTGGCTAACCATTAGTTTATTTGATAAGTCTGTGAGTGTCTTTTTCTGTGGAAATATGTTCATTGGTAGCAATCTTAAGAAAACTTGTATAAATGATATCATAGGATATTTGTCATACCCTTTTGACTTACTTAACCTTATATGATGTTTTCTAGGCTCAACTGTAGTCCTGAAAACAGCATTGTTCATTTTTCTCCCGAGGCTACTATTCCATTCTGTCCGTATACCACTTCTTCTTTGTCCATTCATCTGTTTATGGACCTTTTTTTTGCTTCCATATCTTGGCTATTTCAGTATTGTTGCAGTGCGTATTTGCCTGCCTCTGTCTTACCAATTTTGGTGGTCTTAGGTTATAGGCCCAAAAGGTGCCCTGCCGCATCATTTGGTAGCTCAATTTTTACCTTTTCAAGCAGCTCGATTTAGTTTGCGTTAGTGCTGTTTCCACTTTACATCCCACCAGCAGCTAGAAGGTACACAGATCTCTAAAACCCCTTCAGCATTTATAGTTTGTAGACATTTTGCTGATGGTAATGACTGGTGTGAGCTGAAACCTTTTTGAATTTGAATTTGTATGTGGCTAATAACTCCTTATACTAAGCTTTAGGCATGTCCTTTTTTTTCTTTTCCTTTTTTTTTTAAAGAGTGAGTACAACTCCCCTCCTCTTATTGACTTCTTGAAAAATTTCTCATGTGTTGGATTTTCTTGCCTATTCCCTACCCCAGGGCAATTTTTGAGGGCCTGTGTGATTTACAGCCCTGCAGTCCTTGTGACTATATAAGCAACCATTGGCACTGAGTTTAAAGCTGCTGTTTTGGGAGACAGCCACAAGGCGGCAGCATTATTACGTTCTCAAGTCTTGTTACTAGGACAACAGAGTCTTCCTGGAGGTAGTGTTCCGAGCTTGTAAATTAGAGTGCAATGTGCTGGGACAAGCCCCCAGAAGTTTATGTCTCCTTACTTATGTTTGTTTTTTAAATTTAATTTGTCTTTCTTATCGGAGTAAATTTGATTAGAGTGTTTTGATTGTCTGGCTGTACAGAATCTGCTCAATGATTCACACATATATCTGTTCATCTTCGGATCCTGTTACCATGTATGTGATTACAGAATGTATATTTTGAAGGTATTCGTGAATATATAATTCATATCATTTATATGTTATATGTTTATATACATTTAACTTACATTAGTATATGTATGTTAACCCCATAGTCCTAATTTACCCATCCTCCCACCTTTCATTTTGGCTAACCATTAGTTTATTTGATAAGTCTGTGAGTGTCTTTTTCTGTGGAAATATGTTCATTGGTAGCAATCTTAGGAAAACTTGTATAAATAATATCATAGGATATTTGTAATACCCTTTTGTCTTACTTAACCTTATATGATTATTTCTAGTCTCAACTCTAGTCCTGAAAACGGCATTGTTCATTTTTTTCCCGAGGCTACTCTTCCATTCTGTCCATATACCACTTCTTCTTTGTCCATTCACCTGTTTATGGACCTTTTTTTTGCTTCCATGTCTTTGCTATTTCAGTATTGTTGCAGTGCACATTTGCCTGCCTCTGTCTTTCCGATTCTGGTGTTCTTAGGTTATAGGCCCAAAAGGTGCCCTGCCGCATCATATGGTAGCTCAATTTTTACGTTTTCAAGCAGCTCGATTCAGTTTGCATTAGTGATGTTACGACTTTATATCCCACCAGCAGCTAGAAGGTACACACTTCTCTAAAACCCCTTCAGCATTTATAGTTTGTAGACTTTTTGCTGATGGTCATGACTGGTGTGAGCTGAAACCTTTTTGGAGGTTGGATACGCATGTGCCTAATAATTCCTTATGCTGAGCTTTAGGCATGTCCTATTTTTTCTTTTCCTTTTTTTTAAAAAGAGTGAGTACAACTTCCCTCCTCTTATTGATTTCATGAAAAGTTTCTTATGTGTTGAATTTTCTTGCCTATTCCCTACCCCAGGGCATTTTTGAGTGCCTGTGTCATTTACAACCATGCAGTCCTTGTGACTATATAAGCAACCATTGGCACTGGGTTTAAAGGTGCTGTTTTTGGAGACAGCCACAAGGCGGCAGCATTATTACGTTCTCAAGTCTTGTTACTAGGACAACAGAGTCTTCCTGTAGGTAGTGTTCCGAGCTTTTAAATTAGAGTGCAATGTGCTGGGACAAGCCCCCAGAAGTTTATGTCTCCTTACTTATGTTTGTTTTTTAAATTTAATTTGTATTTTTTATCGGAGTAAATTTGATTAGAGTGTTTTGATTGTCTGGCTGTACAGAATCTGTTCAATGATTCATACATATGTCTGTTCATCTTCGGATCCTGTTACCATGTATGTGATTACAGAATGTATATTTTGAAGGTATTGGTGATTATATAATTCATATCATTTATATGTTATATGTTTATATACATTTAACTTATATTAGTATATGTATGTTAACCCCATAGTCCTAATTTACCCATCCCCCCACCTTTCATTTTGGCTAACCATTAGTTTATTTGATAAGTCTGTGAGTGTCTTTTTCTGTGGAAATATGTTCATTGGTAGCAATCTTAGGATAACATGTATAAATGATGTCATAGGATATTTGTCATACCCTTTTGACTTACTTAACCTTATATGATTATTTCTAGGCTCAACTCTAGTCCTGGAAACGGCATTGTTCATTTTTTTCCAGAGGCTACTATTCCATTTGGTACGTATACCATTTCGTCTTTGTCCATTCATCTGTTTATGGACCTTTTTTTTGCTTCCATGTCTTGGCTATTTCAATATTGTTGCAGTGCACATTTGCCTGCCTCTGTCTTTCCGAATCCGGTGGTCTTAGGTTATAGGCCCAAAAGGTGCCCTGCCGCATCATATGGTAGCTTAATGTTTACCTTTTCAAGCAGCTCGATTCAGTTTGCGTTACTGCTGTTACCACTTTACATCCAAACAGCAGCTAGAAGGTACACAGTTCTCTAAAACCCCTTCAGCATTTATAGTTTGTAGACTTTTTGCTGATGGTCATGACTGGTGTGAGCTGAAACCTTTTTGGAGGTTGGATACGCATGTGGCTAATAATTCCTTATGCTGAGCTTTAGGCATGTATTTTTTTTCTTTTCCTTTTTTTTTAAAGAGTGAGTACAACTTCCGTACTCTTATTGACTTCTTGAAAATTTCTCATGTGTTGAATTTTCTTGCCAATTCCCTACCCCAGGGCATTTTTTGAGGGCCTGTGTCTTTTACAGCCCTGCAGTCCTTGTGACTATATAAGCAACCATTGGCACTGGGTTTAAAGCTACTGTTGTGGGAAGCAGCCACAAGGCGGCAGCATTATTACGTTCTCAAGTCTTGTTACTAGGACAACACAGTCTTCCTGGAGGTAGTGTTCCGAGCCTGTAAATTAGAGTGCAATGTCCTGGGACAAGCCCCCAGAAGTTTATGTCTCCTAACTTATGTTTGTTTTTTAAATTTAATTTCTATTTCTTATCGGAGTAAATTTGATTAGAGTGTTGTGGTTTTCTGGCTGTACAGAATCTGCTCAATGATTCATACATATGTCTGTTCATCTTCGAACCTGTTAGCATGTATGTGATTACAGAATGTATATTTTAAAGGTATTGGTGATTATATAATTTATAGTTCATATGTTATATGTTTATATACATTTAACTTACATTAGTATATGTATGTTAACCCCATAGTCCTAATTTACCCATCCTCCCACCTTTCATTTTGGCTAGCCATTAGTTTATTTGATAAGTCTGTGAGTGTCTTTTTCTGTGGAAATATGTTCATTGGTAGCAATCTTAGGATAACATGTATAAATGATGTCATAGGATATTTGTCATACCCTTTTGACTTACTTAACCTTATATGATTATTTCTAGGCTCAACTGTAGTCCTGAAAACGGCATTGTTCATTTTTTTCCCGAGGCTACTATTCCATTTGGTACGTATCCCACTTCGTCTTTGTCCATTCATCTGTTTATGGACCTTTTTTTTTGCTTCCATGTCTTGGCTATTTCAATATTGTTGCAATGCACATTTGCCTGCCTCTCTCTTTCCGAATCTGGTGGTCTTAGGTTGTAGGCCCAAAAGGTGCCCTGCCGCACCATATGGTAACTCAATTTTTACCTTTTCAAGCAGCTCGATTCAGTTTGCGTTACTGCTGTTACCACTTTACATCCCACCAGCAGCTAGAAGGTACACACTTCTCTAAAACCCCTTCAGCATTTATTGTTTGTAGACTTTTTGCTGATGGTCATGACTGGAGTGAGCTGAAACCTTTTTGAATTTGAATTTGCATGTGGCTAATAATTCCTTATACTGAGCTTTAGGCATGTCCTTTTTTTCTTTTCCTTTTTTTTTTTAAAGAGTGAGTACAACTTCCCTCCTCTTATTGACTTCTTGGAAATTTCTCATGTGTTGAATGTTCTTGCCAATTCCCTACCCCAGGGCATATTTTGAGGGCTTGTGTCATTTACAGCCCTGCAGTCCTTGTGACTATATAAGCAATCATTGGCACTGGGTTTAAAGTGCTGTTGTGGGAAGCAGCCTCAAGGCGGCAGCATTATTGCGTTCTCAAGTCTTGTTACTAGGAGAACAGAGTCTTCCTGGAGGTAGTGTTCTGAGCTTGTAAATTAGAGTGCAATGTGCTGGGACAAGCCCCCAAAAGTTTATGTCTCCTAACTTATGTTTGTTTTTTTAAATTTAATTTCTATTTCTTATCGGAGTAAATTTGATTAGAGTGTTTTGATTGTCTGGCTGTACAGAATCTGCTCAATGATTCATACATATGTCTGTTCATCTTCGGATCCTGTTACCATGTATGTGATCACAGAATATATATTTTGAAGGTATTGGTGATTATATAATTCATATCGTTTATATGTTATATGTTTATATACATTTAACTTACATTAGTATATGTATGTTAACCCCATAGTCCTAACTTACCCATCCCCCCACCTTTCATTTTGGCTAACCATTAGTTTATTTGATAAGTCTGTGAGTGTCTTTTTCTGTGGAAATATGTTCATTGGTAGCAATCTTAAGAAAACTTGTATAAATGATATCATAGGATATTTGTCATACCCTTTTGACTTACTTAACCTTATATGATTTTTTCTAGGCTCAACTGTAGTCCTGAAAACAGCATTGTTCATTTTTCTCCCGAGGCTACTATTCCATTCTGTCCGTATACCACTTCTTCTTTGTCCATTCACCTGTTTATGGACCTTTTTTTTGCTTCCATGTCTTGGCTATTTCAATATTGTTCCAGTGCACATTTGCCTGCCTCTGTCTTTCCGAATCCAGTTGTCTTAGGTTATAGGCCCAAAATGTGCCCTGCCGCATCATATGGTAGCTCAATGTTTACCTTTTCAAGCAGCTCGATTCAGTTTGCGTTACTGCTGTTACCACTTTACATCCCACCAGCAGCTAGAAGGTACACAGTTCTCTAAAACCCCTTCAGCATTTATAGTTTGTAGACTTTTTGCTGATGGTCATGACTGGTGTGAGCTGAAACCTTTTTGGAGGTTGGATATGCATGTGGCTAATAATTCCTTATGCTGAGCTTTAGGCATGTCCTTTTTTTCTTTTCCTTTTTTTTTAAAGAGTGACTACAACTTCCCTCCTCTTATTGACTTCTTGAAAATTTCTCATGTGTTGAATTTTCTTGCCAATTCCATACCCCAGGGCATTTTTTGAGGGCCTGTGTCTTTTACAGCCCTGCAGTCCTTGTGACTATATAAGCAACCATTGGCACTGGGTTTAAAGCTACTGTTGTGGGAAGCAGCCACAAGGCGGCAGCATTATTACGTTCTCAAGTCTTGTTACTAGGACAACACAGTCTTCCTGGAGGTAGTGTTCCGAGCTTGTAAATTAGAGTGCAATGTGCTGGGACAAGCCCCCAGAAGTTTATGTCTCCTAACTTATGTTTGTTTTTTAAATTTAATTTCTATTTCTTATCGGAGTAAATTTGATTAGAGTGTTGTGGTTTTCTGGCTGTACAGAATCTGCTCAATGATTCATACATATGTCTGTTCATCTTCGAACCTGTTAGCATGTATGTGATTACAGAATGTATATTTTAAAGGTATTGGTGATTATATAATTTATATATTTCATATGTTATATGTTTATATACATTTAACATACATTAGTATATGTATTTTAACCCCATTGTCCTAATTTACCCATCCTCCCACCTTTCATTTTGGCTAGCCATTAGTTTATTTGATAAGTCTGTGAGTGTCTTTTTCTGTGGAAATATGTTCATTGGTAGCAATCTTAGGATAACATGTATAAATGATGTCATAGGATATTTGTCATACCCTTTTGACTTACTTAACCTTATATGATTATTTCTAGGCTCAACTGTAGTCCTGAAAACGGCATTGTTCATTTTTTTCCCGAGGCTACTATTCCATTTGGTACGTATCCCACTTCGTCTTTGTCCATTAATCTGTTTATGGACCTTTTCTTTTGCTTCCATGTCTTTGCTATTTCAGTATTGTTGCAGTGCACATTTGCCTGCCTCTGTCTTTCCGATTCTGGTGGTCTTAGGTTATAGGCCCAAAAGGTGCCCTGCCGCATCATATGGTAGTTCAATTTTTACGTTTTGAAGCAGCTCGATTCAGTTTGCATTAGTGCTGTTACGACTTTATATCCCACCAGCAGCTAGAAGGTACACACTTCTCTAAAACCCCTTCAGCATTTATAGTTTGTAGACTTTTTGCTGATGGTCATGACTGGTGTGAGCTGAAACCCTTTTGGAGGTTGGATACGCATGTGGCTAATAATTCCTTATGCTGAGCTTTAGGCATGTCCTATTTTTTCTTTTCCTTTTTTTTAAAATCAGTGAGTACAACTTCCCTCCTCTTATTGATTTCTTGAAAAGTTTCTTATGTGTTGAATTTTCTTGCCTATTCCCTACCCCAGGGCATTTTTTGAGTGCCTGTGTCATTTACAACCGTGCAGTCCTTGTGACTATACAAGCAACCATTGGCACTGGGTTTAAAGGTGCTGTTTTTGGAGACAGCCACAAGGCGGCAGCATTATTACGTTCTCAAGTCTTGTTACTAGGACAACAGAGTCTTCCTGGAGGTAGTGTTCCGAGCTTTTAAATTAGAGTGCAATGTGCTGGGACAAGCCCCCAGAAGTTTATGTCTCCTTACTTACGTTTGTTTTTTAAATTTAATTTGTATTTTTTATCGGAGTAAATTTGATTAGAGTGTTTTGATTGTCTGGCTGTACAGAATCTGTTCAATGATTCATACATATGTCTGTTCATCTTCGGACCCTGTTACCATGTATGTGATCACAGAATATATATTTTGAAGGTATTGGTGATTATATAATTCATATCGTTTATATGTTATATGTTTATATACATTTAACTTACATTAGTATATGTATGTTAACCCCATAGTCCTAATTTACCCATCCTCCCACCTTTCATTTTGGCTAACCATTAGTTTATATGATAAGTCTGTGAGTGTCTTTTTCTGTGGAAATATGTTCATTGGTAGCAATCTTAGGATAACATGTATAAATGATATCATAGGATATTTGTCATACCCTTTTGACTTACTTAACCTTATATGATTATTTCTAGGCTCAACTCTAGTCCTGAAAACAGCATTGTTCATTTTTTTCCAGAGGCTACTATTCCATTTGGTACGTATACCATTTCGTCTTTGTCCATTCATCTGTTTATGGACCTTTTTTTGCTTCCATGTCTTGGCTATTTCAGTATTGTTGCAGTGCACATTTGCCTGCCTCTGTCTTTCCGATTCTGGTGGTCTTAGGTTATAGGCCCAAAAGGTGCCCTGCCGCATCATACGGTAACTCAATTTTTACCTTTTCAAGTAGCTGCATTCAGTTTTCGTTAGTGCTCTTACCAGTTTACATCCCACCGGAACCTAGAAAGTACACAGTTCTCTAAAACCCGTTCAGCATTTATAGTTTGTAGATTTTTTGCTGATGGTCATGACTGGCGTGAGCTGAAACCTTATTGAATTTGAATTTGCATGTGCCTAATAATTTCCTTTACTGAGCTTTAGGCATGCCCTTTTTTTTCTTTTCCTTTCTTTTTTAGAGAGTGAGTACAACCTCCCTCCTCTTAGTGACTTCTTGAAAAATTTCTCATGTGTTGAATTTTCTTGCCTATTCCCTACCCCAAGGCATTTTTTGAGGGCCTGTATCATTTACAGCCCTGCAGTCCTTGTGACAATATAAGCAACCATTGGCACTGGGTTTAAAGCTGCTGTTGTGGGAAATAGCGACAAGGCAGCAGCATTATTAGGTTCTCAACTCTTGTTAATAGGGCAGCAGAGTCTTCCTGGAGGTAGTGTTCCGAGGTTGTAAATTAGAGTGGAATGTGCTGCGACAAGCCCCCAGAAGTTTATGTCTCCTTACTTATGTTTGTTTTTTAAATTTAACTTCTACTTTTTATCGGAGTAAATTTGATCAGAGTGTTTTGATTGTCTGGCTGTACAGAATCTGCTCAATGATTCATACATATGTCTGTTCATCTGCGGATCCTGTTACCATGTATGTGATTACAGAATGTATATTTTGAAGGGATTGGTGATTATCTAATTCATATCATTTATATGTTATATGTTTATATACATTTAACTTACATTAGTATATGTATGTTAACCCCATAGTCCTAATTTACCCATCCTCCCACCTTTCATTTTGGCTAACCGTTAGTATTTTTGATAAGTCTGTGACTGTCTTTTTCTGTGGAAATATGTTCATTGGTAGTAATCTTAGGAAAACGTGTATAAATGATTTCATAGGATATTTGTCACACCCTTTTGACTTACTTAACCTTATATGACTATTTCTAGTCTCAACTGTAGTTCTGAAAACGGCATTGTTCATTTTTTTCCCGAGGCTACTCTTCCATTCTGTCCATATACCACTTCTTCTTTGTCCATTCACCTGTTTATGGACCATTTTTTGCTTCCATGTCTTGGGTATTTCAGTATTGTTGCAGTGCACATTTGCCTGCCTCTGTATTTCCGATTTTGGTGGTCTTAGGTTATAGGCCCAAAAGGTGCCCTGCCGCATCATATGGTAACTCAATTTTTACCTTTTCAAGCAGCTCCATTCAGTATGCGTTAGTGCTGTTACCACTTTACATCCCACCAGCAGCTAGAATGTACACAATTCTCTAAAACCCCTTCAGCATTTATAGTTTGTAGACTTTTTGCTGATGGTCATGACTGGTGTCACCTGAAACCTTTTTGAATTTGAATTTGCATGTGGCTAATAATTCCTTATACTGAGCTTTAGGCATGTCCTTTTTTTTTCTTTTCCTTTTTTTTTAAAGAGTGAGTACAACTTCCCTCCTCTTATTGACTTCTTGAAAAGTTACTCATGTGTTGAATTTTTTTGCCTATTCCCTACTCCAGGGCATTCTTTGAGGGCCGGTGTCATTTAGAGCCCTGCAGTCCTTGTGACTATTAAGCAACCTTTGGCACTGGGTTTAAAGCTGCTGTTGTGGGAAACAGCCACAAGGTGGCAGCATTATTACGTTCTCAACTCTTGTTACTAGGGCAACAGAGTCTTCCTGGAGGTAGTTTTCCAAGGTTGTAAATTAGAGTGGAATGTGCTGGGACAAGCCCCCAGAAGTTTATGTCTCCTAACTTATGTTTGCTTTTTAAATTTAATTTCTATTTCTTATCAGAGTCAATTTGATTAGAGTGTTTTGATTGTCTGGCTGTACAGAATCTGCTCAATGATTCATACATATGTCTGTTCATCTTCGGATCCTGCTACCATGTACGTGATTACAGAATGTATATTTTAAAGCTATTGGTGATGATATAATGCATATAGTTTATATGTGATATGTTTATATACATTTAACATACATTAGTATATGTATGTTAACCCCATAGTCCTAATTTACCTATTCTCCCACCTTTCATTTTGGCTAACCATTAGTTTATTTGATTAGTCTGTGAGTGTCTTTTTCTGTGGAAATATGTTCATGGGTGGCAATCTTAGGATAACTTTTATAAATGATATCGTAGGATATTTGTCATACCCTTTTGACTTACTTAACCTTATATGATTATTTCTAGTCTCAACTGTAGTCCTGGAAACGGCAATGTTCATTTTTTTTCCGAGGCTACTATTCCATTTGGTACGTATACCACTTCGTCTTTGTCCATTCATCTGTTTATGGACCTTTTTTTTGCTTCCATGTCTTGGCTATTTCAGTATTGCTGCAGTGCACATTTGCCTGCCTCTGTCTTTCCGAATCTGGTGGTCTTAGGTTATAGGCCCAAAAGGTGCCCTGCCGCATCATATGGTAGCTCAATTTTTACGTTTTCAAGCAGCTCGATTCAGGTTGCGTTACTGCTGTTACCACTTTACATCCCCCCAGCAGCTAGAAGGTACACAGTTCTCTAAAACCCCTTCACCATTTATAGTTTGTAGACTTTTTCCTGATGGTCATGACTGGTGTGAGCTGAAACCTTTTTGAATTTGAAATTGCATGTTAGTAATAATTCCTTATACTGAGCTTTAGGCATGTCCTATTTTTTCTTTTCCTTTTTTTTTTAAAGAGTGAGTACAACTTCCCTCCTCTTATTGACTTCTTGAAAAGTTTCTCATGTGTTGAATTTTCTTGCCTATTCCCTTGCCCAGGGCATTTTTTGAGGGCAGGTGTCTTTTAGAGCCCTGCAGTCCTTGTGACTATTAAGCAACCATTGGCACTGGGTTTAAAGCTGCTGTTGTGGGAAACAGCCACAAGGCGGCAGCATTATTACGTTCTCAAGTCTTGTTACTAGGACAACACAGTCTTCCTGGAGGTAGTGTTCCGAGCTTGTAAATTAGAGTGCAATGTGCTGGGACAAGCCCCCAGAAGTTTATGTCTCCTAACTTATGTTTGTTTTTTAAATTTAATTTCTAGTTCTTATCGGAGTAAATTTGATTAGAGTGTTGTGGTTTTCTGGCTGTACAGAATCTGCTCAATGATTCATACATATGTCTGTTCATCTTTGAACCTGTTAGCATGTATGTGATTACAGAATGTATATTTTAAAGGTATTGGTGATTATATAATTTATATATTTCATATGTTATATGTTTATATACATTTAACATACATTAGTATATGTATTTTAACCCCATTGTCCTAATTTACCCATCCTCCCACCTTTCATTTTGGCTAGCCATTAGTTTATTTGATAAGTCTGTGAGTGTCTTTTTCTGTGGAAATATGTTCATTGGTAGCAATCTTAGGATAACATGTATAAATGATGTCATAGGATATTTGTCATACCCTTTTGACTTACTTAACCTTATATGATTATTTCTAGGCTCAACTGTAGTCCTGAAAACGGCATTGTTCATTTTTTTCCCGAGGCTACTATTCCATTTGGTACGTATCCCACTTCGTGTTTGTCCATTCATCTGTTTATGGACCTTTTTTTTTGCTTCCATGTCTTTGCTATTTCAGTATTGTTGCAGTGCACATTTGCCTGCCTCTGTCTTTCCGATTCTGGTGGTCTTAGGTTATAGGCCCAAAAGGTGCCCTGCCGCATCATATGGTAGCTCAATTTTTACGTTTTCAAGCAGCTCGATTCAGTTTGCATTAGTGCTGTTACGACTTTATATCCCACCAGCAGCTAGAAGGTACACACTTCTCTAAAACCCCTTCAGCATTTATAGTTTGTAGACTTTTTGCTGATGGTCATGACTGGTGTGAGCTGAAACCTTTTTGGAGGTTGGATACGCATGTGGCTAATAATTCCTTATGCTGAGCTTTAGGCATGTCCTATTTTTTCTTTTCCTTTTTTTTAAAATGAGTGAGTACAACTTCCCTCCTCTTATTGATTTCTTGAAAAGTTTCTTATGTGTTGAATTTTCTTGCCTATTCCCTACCCCAGGGCATTTTTTGAGTGCCTGTGTCATTTACAACCGTGCAGTCCTTGTGACTATATAAGCAACCATTGGCATTGGGTTTAAAGGTGCTGTTTTTGGAGACAGCCACAAGGCGGCAGCATTATTACGTTCTCAAGTCTTGTTACTAGGACAACAGAGTCTTCCTGGAGGTAGTGTTCCGAGCTTTTAAATTAGAGTGCAATGTGCTGGGACAAGCCCCCAGAAGTTTATGTCTCCTTACTTATGTTTGTTTTTTAAATTTAATTTGTATTTTTTATCGGAGTAAATTTGATTAGAGTGTTTTGATTGTCTGGCTGTACAGAATCTGTTCAATGATTCATACATATGTCTGTTCATCTTCGGATCCTGTTACCATGTATGTGATCACAGAATATATATTTTGAAGGTATTGGTGATTATATAATTCATATCGTTTATATGTTATATGTTTATATACATTTAACTTACATTAGTATATGTATGTTAACCCCATAGTCCTAACTTACCCATCCCCCCACCTTTCATGTTGGCTAAACATTATTTTATTTGATAAGTCTGTGAGTGTCTTTTTCTGTGGAAATATGTTCATTGGTAGCAATCTTAAGAAAACTTGTATAAATGATATCATAGGATATTTGTCATACCCTTTTGACTCACTTAACCTTATATGATTTTTTCTAGGCTCAACTGTAGTCCTGAAAACAGCATTGTTCATTTTTCTCCCGAGGCTACTATTCCACTCTGTCCGTATACCACTTCTTCTTTGTCCATTCATCTGTTTATGGACCTTTTTTTTGCTTCCATATCTTGGCTATTTCAGTATTGTTGCAGTGCATATTTGCGTGCCTCTGTCTTTCCAATTTTGGTGGTCTTAGGTTATAGGCCCAAAAGGTGCCCTGCCCCATCATTTGGTAGCTCAATTTTTACCTTTTCAAGCAGCTCGATTCAGTTTGCGTTAGTGCTGTTTCCACTTTACATCCCACCAGCAGCTAGAAGGTACACAGATCTCTAAAACCCCTTCAGCATTTATAGTTTGTAGACATTTTGCTGATGGTAATGACTGCTGTGAGCTGAAACCTTTTTGAATTTGAATTTGTATGTGGCTAATAATTCCTTATACTAAGCTTTAGGCATGTCCTTTTTTTTCTTTTCCTTTTTTTTTTAAAGAGTGAGTACAACTTCCCTCCTCTTATTGACTTCTTGGAAATTTCTCATGTGTTGAATGTTCTTGCCAATTCCCTACCCCAGGGCATATTTTGAGGGCTTGTGTCATTTACAGCCCTGCAGTCCTTGTGACTATATAAGCAATCATTGGCACTGGGTTTAAAGCTACTGTTGTGGGAAGCAGCCACAAGGCGGCAGCATTATTGCGTTCTCAAGTCTTGTTACTAGGAGAACAGAGTCTTCCTGGGGGTAGTGTTCTGAGCTTGTAAATTAGAGTGCAATATGCTGGGACAAGCCCCCAGAAGTTTATGTCTCCTAACTTATGTTTTTTTTTTAAATTTAATTTCTATTTCTTATCGGAGTAAATTTGATTAGAGTGTTTTGATTGTCTGGCTGTACAGAATCTGCTCAATGATTCATACATATGTCTGTTCATCTTCGGATCCTGTTACCATGTATGTGATCACAGAATATATATTTTGAAGGTATTGGTGATTATATTATTTATATAGTTTATATGTTATATGTTTATATACATTTAACTTACATTAGTATATGTATGTTAACCCCATAGTCCTAATTTACCCATCCTCCCACCTTTCATTTTGGCTAACCATTAGTTTATATGATAAGTCTGTGAGTGTCTTTTTCTGTGGAAATATGTTCATTGGTAGCAATCTTAGGATAACATGTATAAATGATATCATAGGATATTTGTCATACCCTTTTGACTTACTTAACCTTATATGATTATTTCTAGGCTCAACTGTAGTCCTGAAAACAGCATTGTTCATTTTTTTCCAGAGGCTACTATTCCATTTGGTACGTATACCATTTTGTCTTTGTCCATTCATCTGTTTATGGACGTTTTTTTGCTTCCATGTCTTGGCTATTTCAGTATTGTTGCAGTGCACATTTGCCTGCCTCTGTCTTTCCGATTCTGGTGGTCTTAGGTTATAGGCCCAAAAGGTGCCCTGCCGCATCGTGTGGTAACTCAATTTTTACCTTTTCAAGCAGCTCCATTCAGTTTGCATTAGTGGTATTACTTCTTTACATCCCACCAGCAGCTAGAAGGTACACATTGCTCTAAAACCCCTTCAGTATTTATAGTTTGTAGACTTTTCGATGATGGTCATGAGTGGTGTTACCTGAAACCTTTTTGAATTTGAATTTGCATGTGGCTAATAATTCCTTATACTCAGCTTTAGGCATGTCATTTTTTTCTTTTCCTTTTGTTTAAAAGAGTGAGTACAACTTCCCTCCTCTTATTGACTTCTTGAAAAGTTTCTCATGTGTTGAATTTTTTTGCCTATTCCCTACCCCAGGGCATTTTTTGAAGGCAGGTGTCATTTAGAGCCCTTCAGTCCTTGTGACTATTAAGCAACCTTTGGCACTGGGTTTAAAGCTGCTGTTGTGGGAAACAGCCACAAGGCGGCAGCATTATTACGTTCTCAACTCTTGTTACTAGGGCAACAGAGTCTTCCTGGAGGTAGTTTTCCAAGGTTGTAAATTAGAGTGGAATGTGCTGGGACAAGCCCCCAGAAGTTTATGTCTCCTAACTTATCTTTGCTTTTTAAATTTAATTTCTATTTCTTATCGGAGTAATTTGATTAGAGTGTTTTGATTGGCTGTACAGAATCTGCTCAATGATTCATACATATATCTGTTCATCTTCGGAACCTGTTATCATGTATGTGATTACAGAATGTATATTTTAAAGGTTTGGTGATTATATAATTTATATAGTTCATATGTTATATGTTTATATACATTTAACATACATTAGTATATGTATGTTAACCCCATAGTCCTAATTTACCCATCCTCCCACCTTTCATTTTGGCTAACCATTAGTTTATTTGATAAGTCTGTGAGTGTCTTTTTTTGTGGAAATATGTTCATTGGTAGCAATCTTAGGATAACATGTATAAATGATATCATAGGATATTTGTCATACCCTTTTGACTTACTTACCCTTATATGATTATTTCTAGGCTCAACTGTAGTCATGAAAACGGCATTGTTCATTTTTTTCCCGAGGCTACTATTCCATTTGGTACGTATACCACTTCGTCTTTGTCCATTCATTTGTTTATGGACCTTTTTTTTGCTTCTATGTCTTGGCTATTTCAATATTGTTGCAGTGCATATTTGCCTGTATCTGTCTTTCCGATTTTGGTGGTCTTATATTATAGGCCCAAAAGGTGCCCTGCCACATCATACGGTAACTCAATTTTTACCTTTTCAAGTAGCTGCATTCAGTTTTCGTTAGTGCTCTTACCAGTTTACATCCCACCGGAACCTAGAAGGTACACAGTTCTCTAAAACCCGTTCAGCATTTATAGTTTGTAGATTTTTTGCTGATGGTCATGACTGGTGTGAGCTGAAACCTTATTGAATTTGAATTTGCATGTGCCTAATAATTTCCTTTACTGAGCTTTAGGCATGCCCTTTTTTTTCTTTTCCTTTCTTTTTTAGAGAGTGAGTACAACCTCCCTCCTCTTAGTGACTTCTTGAAAAATTTCTCATGTGTTGAATTTTCTTGCCTATTCCCTACCCCAAGGCATTTTTTGAGGGCCTGTATCATTTACAGCCCTGCAGTCCTTGTGACAATATAAGCAACCATTGGCACTGGGTTTAAAGCTGCTGTTGTGGGAAATAGCCACAAGGCAGCAGCATTATTAGGTTCTCAACTCTTGTTAATAGGGCAGCAGAGTCTTCCTGGAGGTAGTGTTCCGAGGTTGTAAATTAGAGTGGAATGTGCTGGGACAAGCCCCCAGAAGTTTATGTCTCCTTACTTATGTTTGTTTTTTAAATTTAACTTCTACTTTTTATCGGAGTAAATTTGATTAGAGTGTTTTGATTGTCTGGCTGTACAGAATCTGCTCAATGATTCATACATATGTCTGTTCATCTGCGGATCCTGTTACCATGTATGTGATTACAGAATGTATATTTTGAAGGGATTGGTGATTATCTAATTCATATCATTTATATGTTATATATTTATATACATTTAACTTACATTAGTATATGTATGTTAACCCCATAGTCCTAATTTACCCATCCTCCCACCTTTCATTTTGGCTAACCGTTAGTATTTTTGATAAGTCTGTGACTGTCTTTTTCTGTGGAAATATGTTCATTGGTAGTAATCTTAGGAAAACATGTATAAATGATTTCATAGGATATTTGTCACACCCTTTTGACTTACTTAACCTTATATGACTATTTCTAGTCTCAACTGTAGTTCTGAAAACGGCATTGTTCATTTTTTTCCTGAGGCTACTCTTCCATTCTGTCCATATACCACTTCTTCTTTGTCCATTCACCTGTTTATGGACCATTTTTTGCTTCCATGTCTTGGGTATTTCAGTATTGTTGCAGTGCACATTTGCCTGCCTCTGTATTTCCGATTTTGGTGGTCTTAGGTTATAGGCCCAAAAGGTGCCCTGCCGCATCATATGGTAACTCAATTTTTACCTTTTCAAGCAGCTCCATTCAGTATGCGTTAGTGCTGTTACCACTTTACATCCCACCAGCAGCTAGAATGTACACAATTCTCTAAAACCCCTTCAGCATTTATAGTTTGTAGACTTTTTGCTGATGGTCATGACTGGTGTCACCTGAAATCTTTTTGAATTTGAATTTGCATGTGGCTAATAATTCCTTATACTGAGCTTTAGGCATGTCCTTTTTTTTTCTTTTCCTTTTTTTTTAAAGAGTGAGTACAACTTCCCTCCTCTTATTGACTTCTTGAAAAGTTACTCATGTGTTGAATTTTTTTGCCTATTCCCTACTCCAGGGCATTCTTTGAGGGCCGGTGTCATTTAGAGCCCTGCAGTCCTTGTGACTATTAAGCAACCTTTGGCACTGGGTTTAAAGCTGCTGTTGTGGGAAACAGCCACAAGGTGGCAGCATTATTACGTTCTCAACTCTTGTTACTAGGGCAACAGAGTCTTCCTGGAGGTAGTTTTCCAAGGTTGTAAATTAGAGTGGAATGTGCTGGGACAAGCCCCCAGAAGTTTATGTCTCCTAACTTATGTTTGCTTTTTAAATTTAATTTCTATTTCTTATCAGAGTCAATTTGATTAGAGTGTTTTGATTGTCTGGCTGTACAGAATCTGCTCAATGATTCATACATATGTCTGTTCATCTTCGGATCCTGCTACCATGTATGTGATTACAGAATGTATATTTTAAAGCTATTGGTGATGATATAATGCATATAGTTTATATGTGATATGTTTATATACATTTAACATACATTAGTATATGTATGTTAACCCCATAGTCCTAATTTACCTATTCTCCCACCTTTCATTTTGGCTAACCATTAGTTTATTTGATTAGTCTGTGAGTGTCTTTTTCTGTGGAAATATGTTCATGGGTGGCAATCTTAGGATAACTTTTATAAATGATATCGTAGGATATTTGTCATACCCTTTTGACTTACTTACCCTTATATGATTATTTCTAGGCTCAACTGTAGTCATGAAAACGGCATTGTTCATTTTTTTCCCGAGGCTACTATTCCATTTGGTACGTATACCACTTCGTCTTTGTCCATTCATTTGTTTATGGACCTTTTTTTTGCTTCCATGTCTTGGCTATTTCAATATTGTTGCAGTGCATATTTGCCTGCCTCTGTCTTTCCGATTCTGGTGGTCTTATATTATAGGCCCAAAAGGTGCCCTGCCGCATCATACGGTAACTCAATTTTTACCTTTTCAAGTAGCTGCATTCAGTTTTCGTTAGTGCTCTTACCAGTTTACATCCCACCGGAACCTAGAAGGTACACAGTTCTCTAAAACCCGTTCAGCATTTATAGTTTGTAGATTTTTTGCTGATGGTCATGACTGGTGTGAGCTGAAACCTTATTGAATTTGAATTTGCATGTGCCTAATAATTTCCTTTACTGAGCTTTAGGCATGCCCTTTTTTTTCTTTTCCTTTCTTTTTTAGAGAGTGAGTACAACCTCCCTCCTCTTAGTGACTTCTTGAAAAATTTCTCATGTGTTGAATTTTCTTGCCTATTCCCTACCCCAAGGCATTTTTTGAGGGCCTGTATCATTTACAGCCCTGCAGTCCTTGTGACAATATAAGCAACCATTGGCACTGGGTTTAAAGCTGCTGTTGTGGGAAATAGCCACAAGGCAGCAGCATTATTAGGTTCTCAACTCTTGTTAATAGGGCAGCAGAGTCTTCCTGGAGGTAGTGTTCCGAGGTTGTAAATTAGAGTGGAATGTGCTGGGACAAGCCCCCAGAAGTTTATGTCTCCTTACTTATGTTTGTTTTTTAAATTTAACTTCTACTTTTTATCGGAGTAAATTTGATTAGAGTGTTTTGATTGTCTGGCTGTACAGAATCTGCTCAATGATTCATACATATGTCTGTTCATCTGCGGATCCTGTTACCATGTATGTGATTACAGAATGTATATTTTGAAGGAATTGGTGATTATCTAATTCATATCATTTATATGTTATATATTTATATACATTTAACTTACATTAGTATATGTATGTTAACCCCATAGTCCTAATTTACCCATCCTCCCACCTTTCATTTTGGCTAACCGTTAGTATTTTTGATAAGTCTGTGACTGTCTTTTTCTGTGGAAATATGTTCATTGGTAGTAATCTTAGGAAAACATGTATAAATGATTTCATAGGATATTTGTCACACCCTTTTGACTTACTTAACCTTATATGACTATTTCTAGTCTCAACTGTAGTTCTGAAAACGGCATTGTTCATTTTTTTCCCGAGGCTACTCTTCCATTCTGTCCATATACCACTTCTTCTTTGTCCATTCACCTGTTTATGGACCATTTTTTGCTTCCATGTCTTGGGTATTTCAGTATTGTTGCAGTGCACATTTGCCTGCCTCTGTATTTCCGATTTTGGTGGTCTTAGGTTATAGGCCCAAAAGGTGCCCTGCCGCATCATATGGTAACTCAATTTTTACCTTTTCAAGCAGCTCCATTCAGTATGCGTTAGTGCTGTTACCACTTTACATCCCACCAGCAGCTAGAATGTACACAATTCTCTAAAACCCCTTCAGCATTTATAGTTTGTAGACTTTTTGCTGATGGTCATGACTGGTGTCACCTGAAATCTTTTTGAATTTGAATTTGCATGTGGCTAATAATTCCTTATACTGAGCTTTAGGCATGTCCTTTTTTTTTCTTTTCCTTTTTTTTTAAAGAGTGAGTACAACTTCCCTCCTCTTATTGACTTCTTGAAAAGTTACTCATGTGTTGAATTTTTTTGCCTATTCCCTACTCCAGGGCATTCTTTGAGGGCCGGTGTCATTTAGAGCCCTGCAGTCCTTGTGACTATTAAGCAACCTTTGGCACTGGGTTTAAAGCTGCTGTTGTGGGAAACAGCCACAAGGTGGCAGCATTATTACGTTCTCAACTCTTGTTACTAGGGCAACAGAGTCTTCCTGGAGGTAGTTTTCCAAGGTTGTAAATTAGAGTGGAATGTGCTGGGACAAGCCCCCAGAAGTTTATGTCTCCTAACTTATGTTTGCTTTTTAAATTTAATTTCTATTTCTTATCAGAGTCAATTTGATTAGAGTGTTTTGATTGTCTGGCTGTACAGAATCTGCTCAATGATTCATACATATGTCTGTTCATCTTCGGATCCTGCTACCATGTACGTGATTACAGAATGTATATTTTAAAGCTATTGGTGATGATATAATGCATATAGTTTATATGTGATATGTTTATATACATTTAACATACATTAGTATATGTATGTTAACCCCATAGTCCTAATTTACCTAATCTCCCACCTTTCATTTTGGCTAACCATTAGTTTATTTGATTAGTCTGTGAGTGTCTTTTTCTGTGGAAATATGTTCATGGGTGGCAATCTTAGGATAACTTTTATAAATGATATCGTAGGATATTTGTCATACCCTTTTGACTTACTTACCCTTATATGATTATTTCTAGGCTCAACTGTAGTCATGAAAACGGCATTGTTCATTTTTTTCCCGAGGCTACTATTCCATTTGGTACGTATACCACTTCGTCTTTGTCCATTCATTTGTTTATGGACCTTTTTTTTGCTTCCATGTCTTGGCTATTTCAATATTGTTGCAGTGCATATTTGCCTGCTTCTGTCTTTCCGATTCTGGTGGTCTTATATTATAGGCCCAAAAGGTGCCCTGCCGCATCATACGGTAACTCAATTTTTACCTTTTCAAGTAGCTGCATTCAGTTTTCGTTAGTGCTCTTACCAGTTTACATCCCACCGGAACCTAGAAGGTACACAGTTCTCTAAAACCCGTTCAGCATTTATAGTTTGTAGATTTTTTGCTGATGGTCATGACTGGTGTGAGCTGAAACCTTATTGAATTTGAATTTGCATGTGCCTAATAATTTCCTTTACTGAGCTTTAGGCATGCCCTTTTTTTTCTTTTCCTTTCTTTTTTAGAGAGTGAGTACAACCTCCCTCCTCTTAGTGACTTCTTGAAAAATTTCTCATGTGTTGAATTTTCTTGCCTATTCCCTACCCCAAGGCATTTTTTGAGGGCCTGTATCATTTACAGCCCTGCAGTCCTTGTGACAATATAAGCAACCATTGGCACTGGGTTTAAAGCTGCTGTTGTGGGAAATAGCCACAAGGCAGCAGCATTATTAGGTTCTCAACTCTTGTTAATAGGGCAGCAGAGTCTTCCTGGAGGTAGTGTTCCGAGGTTGTAAATTAGAGTGGAATGTGCTGGGACAAGCCCCCAGAAGTTTATGTCTCCTTACTTATGTTTGTTTTTTAAATTTAACTTCTACTTTTTATCGGAGTAAATTTGATTAGAGTGTTTTGATTGTCTGGCTGTACAGAATCTGCTCAATGATTCATACATATGTCTGTTCATCTGCGGATCCTGTTACCATGTATGTGATTACAGAATGTATATTTTGAAGGGATTGGTGATTATCTAATTCATATCATTTATATGTTATATATTTATATACATTTAACTTACATTAGTATATGTATGTTAACCCCATAGTCCTAATTTACCCATCCTCCCACCTTTCATTTTGGCTAACCGTTAGTATTTTTGATAAGTCTGTGACTGTCTTTTTCTGTGGAAATATGTTCATTGGTAGTAATCTTAGGAAAACATGTATAAATGATTTCATAGGATATTTGTCACACCCTTTTGACTTACTTAACCTTATATGACTATTTCTAGTCTCAACTGTAGTTCTGAAAACGGCATTGTTCATTTTTTTCCCGAGGCTACTCTTCCATTCTGTCCATATACCACTTCTTCTTTGTCCATTCACCTGTTTATGGACCATTTTTTGCTTCCATGTCTTGGGTATTTCAGTATTGTTGCAGTGCACATTTGCCTGCCTCTGTATTTCCGATTTTGGTGGTCTTAGGTTATAGGCCCAAAAGGTGCCCTGCCGCATCATATGGTAACTCAATTTTTACCTTTTCAAGCAGCTCCATTCAGTATGCGTTAGTGCTGTTACCACTTTACATCCCACCAGCAGCTAGAATGTACACAATTCTCTAAAACCCCTTCAGCATTTATAGTTTGTAGACTTTTTGCTGATGGTCATGACTGGTGTCACCTGAAACCTTTTTGAATTTGAATTTGCATGTGGCTAATAATTCCTTATACTGAGCTTTAGGCATGTCCTTTTTTTTTCTTTTCCTTTTTTTTTAAAGAGTGAGTACAACTTCCCTCCTCTTATTGACTTCTTGAAAAGTTACTCATGTGTTGAATTTTTTTGCCTATTCCCTACTCCAGGGCATTCTTTGAGGGCCGGTGTCATTTAGAGCCCTGCAGTCCTTGTGACTATTAAGCAACCTTTGGCACTGGGTTTAAAGCTGCTGTTGTGGGAAACAGCCACAAGGTGGCAGCATTATTACGTTCTCAACTCTTGTTACTAGGGCAACAGAGTCTTCCTGGAGGTAGTTTTCCAAGGTTGTAAATTAGAGTGGAATGTGCTGGGACAAGCCCCCAGAAGTTTATGTCTCCTAACTTATGTTTGCTTTTTAAATTTAATTTCTATTTCTTATCAGAGTCAATTTGATTAGAGTGTTTTGATTGTCTGGCTGTACAGAATCTGCTCAATGATTCATACATATGTCTGTTCATCTTCGGATCCTGCTACCATGTACGTGATTACAGAATGTATATTTTAAAGCTATTGGTGATGATATAATGCATATAGTTTATATGTGATATGTTTATATACATTTAACATACATTAGTATATGTATGTTAACCCCATAGTCCTAATTTACCTATTCTCCCACCTTTCATTTTGGCTAACCATTAGTTTATTTGATTAGTCTGTGAGGGTCTTTTTCTGTGGAAATATGTTCATGGGTAGCAATCTTAGGATAAATTTTATAAATGATATCGTAGGATATTTGTCATACCCTTTTGACTTACTTAACCTTATATGATTATTTCTAGTCTCAACTGTAGTCCTGGAAACGGCAATGTTCATTTTTTTTCCGAGGCTACTATTCCATTTGGTACGTATACCACTTCGTCTTTGTCCATTCATCTGTTTATGGACCTTTTTTTTGCTTCCATGTCTTGGCTATTTCAGTATTGCTGCAGTGCACATTTGCCTGCCTCTGTCTTTCCGAATCTGGTGGTCTTAGGTTATAGGCCCAAAAGGTGCCCTGCCGCATCATATGGTAGCTCAATTTTTACGTTTTCAAGCAGCTCGATTCAGGTTGCGTTACTGCTGTTACCACTTTACATCCCCCCAGCAGCTAGAAGGTACACAGTTCTCTAAAACCCCTTCACCATTTATAGTTTGTAGACTTTTTCCTGATGGTCATGACTGGTGTGAGCTGAAACCTTTTTGAATTTGAAATTGCATGTTAGTAATAATTCCTTATACTGAGCTTTAGGCATGTCCTATTTTTTCTTTTCCTTTTTTTTTTAAAGAGTGAGTACAACTTCCCTCCTCTTATTGACTTCTTGAAAAGTTTCTCATGTGTTGAATTTTCTTGCCTATTCCCTTGCCCAGGGCATTTTTTGAGGGCAGGTGTCTTTTAGAGCCCTGCAGTCCTTGTGACTATTAAGCAACCATTGGCACTGGGTTTAAAGCTGCTGTTGTGGGAAACAGCCACAAGGCGGCAGCATTATTACGTTCTCAACTCTTGTTACTAGGGCAACAGAGTCTTCCTGGAGATAGTTTTCCAAGGTTGTAAATTAGAGTGGAATGTTCTGGGAGAAGTCCCCAGAAGTTTATGTCTCCTAACTTATGTTTGCTTTTTAAATTTAATTTCTATTTCTTATCGGAGTAAATTTGATTAGAGTGTTTTTATTGTTTGACTGTACAGAATCTGCTCAATGATTCATACATATATCTGTTCATCTTCGGAACCTGTTAGCATGTATGTGATTACAGAATGTATATTTTAAAGGTATTGGTGATTATATTATTTATATAGTTTATATATTATATGTTTATATACATTTAACATACATTAGTATATGTATGTTAACCCCATTGTCCTAATTTACCCATCCTCCCACCTTTCATTTTGGCTAACCATTAGTTTATTTGATAAGTGTGTGAGTGTCTTTTTCTGTGGAAATATGTTCACTGGTAGCAATCTTAGGATAACATGTATTAATGATATCATAGGATATTTGTCATACCCTTTTGACTTACTTAACCTTATATGATTATTTCTAGGCTCAACTCTAGTCCTGAAAACGGCATTGTTCATTTTTTTCCAGAGGCTTCTATTCCATTTGGTACGTGTACCATTTCGTCTTTGTCCATACATCTGTTTATGGACCTTTTTTTTGCTTCCATGTCTTGGCTATTTCAATATTGTTCCAGTGCACATTTGCCTGCCTCTGTCTTTCCGAATCCAGTTGTCTTAGGTTATAGGCCCAAAATGTGCCCTGCTGCATCATATGGTAGCTCAATGTTTACCTTTTCAAGCAGCTCGATTCAGTTTGCGTTAGTGCTGTTACCACTTTACATCCCACCAGCAGCTAGAAGGTACACAGTTCTCTAAAACCCCTTCAGCATTTATAGTTTGTAGACTTTTTGCTGATGGTCATGACTGGTGTGAGCTGAAACCTTTTTGGAGGTTGGATACGCATGTGGCTAATAATTCCTTATGCTGAGCTTTAGGCATGTCCTTTTTTTCTTTTCCTTTTTTTTTAAAGAGTGACTACATCTTCCCTCCTCTTATTGACTTCTTGAAAATTTCTCATGTGTTGAATTTTCTTGCCAATTCCATTCCCCAGGGCATTTTTTGAGGGCCTGTGTCTTTTACAGCCCTGCAGTCCTTGTGACTATATAAGCAACCATTGGCACTGGGTTTAAAGCTACTGTTGTGGGAAGCAGCCACAAGGCGGCAGCATTATTACGTTCTCAAGTCTTGTTACTAGGACAACACAGTCTTCCTGGAGGTAGTGTTCCGAGCTTGTAAATTAGAGTGCAATGTGCTGGGACAAGCCCCCAGAAGTTTATGTCTCCTAACTTATGTTTGTTTTTTAAATTTAATTTCTATTTCTTATCGGAGTAAATTTGATTAGAGTGTTGTGGTTTTCTGGCTGTACAGAATCTGCTCAATGATTCATACATATGTCTGTTCATCTTCGAACCTGTTAGCATGTATGTGCTTACAGAATGTATATTTTAAAGGTATTGGTGATTATATAATTTATATATTTCATATGTTATATGTTTATATACATTTAACATACATTAGTATATGTATTTTAACCCCATTGTCCTAATTTACCCATCCTCCCACCTTTCATTTTGGCTAGCCATTAGTTTATTTGATAAGTCTGTGAGTGTCTTTTTCTGTGGAAATATGTTCATTGGTAGCAATCTTAGGATAACATGTATAAATGATGTCATAGGATATTTGTCATACCCTTTTGACTTACTTAACCTTATATGATTATTTCTAGGCTCAACTGTAGTCCTGAAAACGGCATTGTTCATTTTTTTCCCGAGGCTACTATTCCATTTGGTACGTATCCCACTTCGTCTTTGTCCATTCATCTGTTTATGGACCTTTTTTTTTGCTTCCATGTCTTTGCTATTTCAGTATTGTTGCAGTGCACATTTGCCTGCCTCTGTCTTTCCGATTCTGGTGGTCTTAGGTTATAGGCCCAAAAGGTGCCCTGCCGCATCATATGGTAGCTCAATTTTTACGTTTTCAAGCAGCTCGATTGAGTTTGCATTAGTGGTGTTACGACTTTATATCCCACCAGCAGCTAGAAGGTACACACTTCTCTAAAACCCCTTCAGCATTTATAGTTTGTAGACTTTTTGCTGATGGTCATGACTGGTGTGAGCTGAAACCTTTTTGGAGGTTGGATACGCATGTGGCTAATAATTCCTTATGCTGAGCTTTAGGCATGTCCTATTTTTTCTTTTCCTGTTTTTTAAAATGAGTGAGTACAACTTCCCTCCTCTTATTGATTTCTTGAAAAGTTTCTTATGTGTTGAATTTTCTTGCCTATTCCCTACCCCAGGGCATTTTTTGAGTGCCTGTGTCATTTACAACCGTGCAGTCCTTGTGACTATATAAGCAACCATTGGCACTGGGTTTAAAGGTGCTGTTTTTGGAGACAGCCGCAAGGCGGCAGCATTATTACGTTCTCAAGTCTTGTTACTAGGACAACAGAGTCTTCCTGGAGGTAGTGTTCCGAGCTTTTAAATTACAGTGCAATGTGCTGGGACAAGCCCCCAGAAGTTTATGTCTCCTTACTTATGTTTGCTTTTTAAATTTAATTTCTATTTCTTATCGGAGTAAATTTGATTAGAGTGTTTTGATTGTCTGGCTGTACAGAATCTGCTCAATGATTCATACATATGTCTGTTCATCTTCGACCCTGTTAGCATGTATGTGATTACAGAATGTATATTTTAAAGGTATTGGTGATTATATAATTTATATATTTCATATGTTATATGTTTATATACATTTAACATACATTAGTATATGTATTTTAACCCCATAGTCCTAATTTACCCATCCTCCCACCTTTCATTTTGGCTAGCCATTAGTTTATTTGATAAGTCTGTGAGTGTCTTTTTCTGTGGAAATATGTTCATTGGTAGCAATCTTAGGATAACATGTATAAATGATGTCCTAGGATATTTGTCATACCCTTTTGACTTACTTAACCTTATATGATTATTTCTAGGCTCAACTGTAGTCCTGAAAACGGCATTGTTCATTTTTTTCCCGAGGCTACTATTCCATTTGGTACGTATCCCACTTCGTCTTTGTCCATTCATCTGTTTATGGACCTTTTTTTTGCTTCCATGTCTTGGCTATTTCAATATTGTTGCAATGCACATTTGCCTGCCTCTCTGTTTCCGAATCTGGTGGTCTTAGGTTATAGGCCCAAAACGTGCCCTGCCGCATCATATGGTAGCTCAATTTTTACCTTTTCAAGCAGCTCCATTCAGTTTGCGTTAGTGCTGTTGCCACTTTACATCCCACCAGCAGCTAGAAGGTACACAGATCTCTAAACCCCCTTCAGCATTTATAGTTTGTAGACATTTTGCTGATGGTAATGACTGGTGTGAGCTGAAACCTTTTTGAATTTGAATTTGTATGTGGCTAATAATTCCTTATACTAAGCTTTAGGCATGTCCTTTTTTTTCTTTTCCTTTTTTTTTTTAAAGAGTGAGTACAACTCCCCTCCTCTTATTGACTTCTTGAAAAATTTCTCATGTGTTGGATTTTCTTGCCTATTCCCTACCCCAGGGCAATTTTTGAGGGCCTGTGTCATTTACAGCCCTGCAGTCCTTGTGACTATATAAGCAACCATTGTCACTGGGTTTAAAGCTGCTGTTTTGGGAGACAGCCACAAGGCGGCAGCATTATTACGTTCTCAAGTCTTGTTACTAGGACAACAGAGTCTTCCTGGAGGTAGTGTTCCGAGCTTGTAAATTAGAGTGCAATGTGCTGGGACAAGCCCCCAGAAGTTTATGTCTCCTTACTTATGTTTGTTTTTTAAATTTAATTTGTCTTTCTTATCGGAGTAAATTTGATTAGAGTGTTTTGATTGTCTGGCTGTACAGAATCTGCTCAATGATTCATACATATGTCTGTTCATCTTCGAACCTGTTAGCATGTATGTGATTACAGAATGTATATTTTAAAGGTATTGGTGATTATATAATTTATATATTTCATATGTTATATGTTTATATACATTTAACATACATTAGTATATGTATTTTAACCCCATAGTCCTAATTTACCCATCCTCCCACCTTTCATTTTGGCTAGCCATTAGTTTATTTGATAAGTCTGTGAGTGTCTTTTTCTGTGGAAATATGTTCATTGGTAGCAATCGTAGGATAACATGTATAAATGATGTCCTAGGATATTTGTCATACCCTTTTGACTTACTTAACCTTATATGATTATTTCTAGTCTCAACTCTAGTCCTGAAAACGGCATTGTTCATTTTTTTCCCGAGGCTACTCTTCCATTCTGTCCATATACCACTTCTTCTTTGTCCATTCACCTGTTTATGGACCTTTTTTTTGCTTCCATGTCTTTGCTATTTCAGTATTGTTGCAGTGCACATTTGCCTGCCTCTGTCTTTCCGATTCTGGTGGTCTTAGGTTATAGGCCCAAAAGGTGCCCTGCCGCATCATATGGTAGCTCAATTTTTACGTTTTCAAGCAGCTCGATTCAGTTTGCATTAGTGCTGTTACGACTTTATATCCCACCAGCAGCTAGAAGGTACACACTTCTCTAAAACCCCTTCAGCATTTATAGTTTGTAGACTTTTTGCTGATGGTCATGACTGGTGTGAGCTGAAACCTTTTTGGAGGTTGGATACGCATGTGGCTAATAATTCCTTATGCTGAGCTTTAGGCATGTCCTATTTTTTCTTTTCCTTTTTTTTAAAAAGAGTGAGTACAACTTCCCTCCTCTTATTGATTTCTTGAAAAGTTTCTTATGTGTTGAATTTTCTTGCCTATTCCCTACCCCAGGGCATTTTTTGAGTGCCTGTGTCATTTACAACCGTGCAGTCCTTGTGACTATATAAGCAACCATTGGCACTGGGTTTAAAGGTGCTGTTTTTGGAGACAGCCACAAGGCGGCAGCATTATTACGTTCTCAAGTCTTGTTACTAGGACAACAGAGTCTTCCTGGAGGTAGTGTTCCGAGCTTTTAAATTAGAGTGCAATGTGCTGGGACAAGCCCCCAGAAGTTTATGTCTCCTTACTTATGTTTGTTTTTTAAATTTAATTTGTATTTTTTATTGGAGTATATTTGATTAGAGTGTTTTTATTGTCTGGCTGTACAGAATCTGTTCAATGATTCATACATATGTCTGTTCATCTTCGGATCCTGTTACCATGTATGTGATTACAGAATGTATATTTTGAAGGTATTGGTGATTATATAATTCATATCATTTATATGTTATATGTTTATATACATTTAACTTATATTAGTATATGTATGTTAACCCCATAGTCCTAATTTACACATCCCCCCACCTTTCATTTTGGCTAACCATTAGTTTATTTGATAAGTCTGTGAGTGTCTTTTTCAGTGGAAATATGTTCATTGGTAGCAATCTTAGGATAACATGTATAAATGATATCATAGGATATTTGTCATACCCTTTTGACTTACTTAACCTTATATGATTATTTCTAGGCTCAACTCTAGTCCTGAAAACGGCATTGTTCATTTTTTTCCAGAGGCTACTATTCCATTTGGTACGTATACCATTTCGTCTTTGTCCTTTCATCTGTTTATGCACCTTTTTTTTGCTTCCATGTCTTGGCTATTTCAGTATTGTTGCAGTGCACATTTGCCTGCCTCTGTCTTTCCGAATCCGGTGGTCTTAGGTTATAGGCCCAAAAGGTGCCCTGCTGCATCATATGGTAGCTCAATGTTTACCTTTTCAAGCAGCTCAATTCAGTTTGCGTTACTGCTGTTACCACTTTACATCCAAACAGCAGCTAGAAGGTACACAGTTCTCTAAAACCCCTTCAGCATTTATAGTTTGTAGACTTTTTGCTGATGGTCATGACTGGTGTGAGCTGAAACCTTTTTGGAGGTTGGATACACATGTGGCTAATAATTCCTTATGCTGAGCTTTAGGCATGTCCTTTTTTTCTTTTCCTTTTTTTTTAGAGTGAGTACAACTTCCGTACTCTTATTGACTTCTTGAAAATTTCTCATGTGTTGAATTTCCTTGCGTATTCCCTACACCAGGGCATTTTTTGAGGGCCTGTGTCTTTTACAGCCCTGCAGTCCTTGTGACTATATAAGCAACCGTTGGTACTGGGTTTAAAGCTACTGTTGTGGGAAGCAGCCACAAGGCGGCAGCATTATTACGTTCTCAAGTCTTGTTACTAGGACAACACAGTCTTCCTGGAGGTAGTGTTCCGAGCCTGTAAATTAGAGTGCAATGTCCTGGGACAAGCCCCCAGAAGTTTATGTCTCCTAACTTATGTTTGTTTTTTAAATTTAATTTCTATTTCTTATCGGAGTAAATTTGATTAGAGTATTGTGGTTTTCTGGCTGTACAGAATCTGCTCAATGATTCATACATATGTCTGTTCATCTTTGGATCCTGTTACCATGTATGTGATTACAGAATGTATATTTTGAAGGTATTGGTGAATATATAATTCATATCATTTATATGTTATATGTTTATATACATTTAACATACATTAGTATATGTATGTTAACCCCATAGTCCTAATTTACCCATCCTCCCACCTTTCATTTTGGCTAACCATTAGTTTATATGATAAGTCTGTGAGTGTCTTTTTCTGTGGAAATATGTTCATTGGTAGCAATCTTAGGATAACATGTATAAATGATATCATAGGATATTTGTCATACCCTTTTGACTTACTTAACCTTATATGATTATTTCTAGGCTCAACTCTAGTCCTGAAAACAGCATTGTTCATTTTTTTCCAGAGGCTACTATTCCATTTGGTACGTATACCATTTCGTCTTTGTCCATTCAACTGTTTATGGACCTTTTTTTGCTTCCATGTCTTGGCTATTTCAGTATTGTTGCAGTGCACATTTGCCTGCCTCTGTCTTTCCGATTCTGGTGGTCTTAGGTTATAGGCCCAAAAGGTGCCCTGCCGCATCGTATGGTAACTCAATTTTTACCTTTTCAAGCAGCTCCATTCAGTTTGCATTAGTGGTATTACTTCTTTACATCCCACCAGCAGCTAGAAGGTACACATTCGTCTAAAACCCCTTCAGCATTTATAGTTTGTAGACTTTTTGATGATGGTCATGAGTGGTGTTACCTGAAACCTTTTTGAATTTGAATTTGCATGTGGCTAATAATTCCTTATACTGAGCTTTAGGCATGTCATTTTTTTCTTTTCCTTTTGTTTTAAAGAGTGAGTACAACTTCCCTCCTCTTATTGACTTCTTGAAAAGTTTCTCATGTGTTGAATTTTTTTGCCTATTCCCTACCCCAGGGCATTTTTTGAAGGCAGGTGTCATTTAGAGCCCTTCAGTCCTTGTGACTATTAAGCAACCTTTGGCACTGGGTTTAAAGCTGCTGTTGTGGGAAACAGCCACAAGGCGGCAGCATTATTACGTTCTCAAGTCTTGTTACTAGGACAACAGAGTCTTCCTGGAGGTAGTGTTCCGAGCTTTTAAATTAGAGTGCAATGTGCTGGGACAAGCCCCCAGAAGTTTATGTCTCCTTACTTATGTTTGTTTTTTAAATTTAATTTGTATTTTTTATCGGAGTAACTTTAATTAGAGTGTTTTGGTTGTCTGGCTGTACAGAATCTGTTCAATGATTCATACATATGTCTGTTCATCTTCGGATCCTGTTACCATGTATGTGATTACAGAATGTATATTTTGAAGGTATTGGTGATTATATAATTCATATCATTTATATGTTATATGTTTATATACATTTAACTTATATTAGTATATGTATGTTAACCCCATAGTCCTAATTTACCCATCCTCCCACCTTTCATTTTGGCTAACCATTAGTTTATTTGATAAGTCTGTGAGTGTCTTTTTCTGTGGAAATATGTTCATTGGTAGCAATCTTAGGAAAACTTGTATAAATAATATCATAGGATATTTGTAATACCCGTTTGTCTTACTTAACCTTATATGATTATTTCTAGTCTCAACTCTAGTCCTGAAAACGGCATTGTTCATTTTTTTCCCGAGGCTACTCTTCCATTCTGTCCATATACCACTTCTTCTTTGTCCATTCACCTGTTTATGGACCTTTTTTTGCTTGCATGTCTTTGCTATTTCAGTATTGTTGCAGTGCACATTTGCCTGCCTCTGTCTTTCCGATTCTGGTGGTCTTAGGTTATAGGCCCAAAAGGTGCCCTGCCTCATCATATGGTAGCTCAATTTTTACGTTTTCAAGCAGCTCGATTCAGTTTGCATTAGTGCTGTTACGACTTTATATCCCACCAGCAGCTAGAAGGTACACACTTCTCTAAAACCCCTTCAGCATTTATAGTTTGTAGACTTTTTGCTGATGGTCATGACTGGTGTGAGCTGAAACCTTTTTGGAGGTTGGATACGCATGTGGCTAATAATTCCTTATGCTGAGCTTTAGGCATATCCTATTTTTTCTTTTCCTTTTTTTTAAAAAGAGTGAGTACAACTTCCCTCCTCTTATTGATTTCTTGAAAAGTTTCTTATGTGTTGAATTTTCTTGCCTATTCCCTACCCCAGGGCATTTTTTGAGTGCCTGTGTCATTTACAACCGTACAGTCCTTGTGACTATATAAGCAACCACTGGCACTGGGTTTAAAGGTGCTGTTTTTGGAGACAGCCACAAGGCGGCAGCATTATTACGTTCTCAAGTCTTGTTACTAGGACAACAGAGTCTTCCTGGAGGTAGTGTTCCGAGCTTTTAAATTAGAGTGCAATGTGCTGGGACAAGCCCCCAGAAGTTTATGTCTCCTTACTTATGTTTGTTTTTTAAATTAAATTTGTATTTTTATCGGAGTAAATTTGATTAGAGTGTTTTGATTGTCTGGCTGTACAGAATCTGTTCAATGATTCACACATATGTCTGTTCATCTTCGGATCCTGTTACCATGTATGTGATTACAGAATGTATATTTTGAAGGTATTGGTGATTATATAATTCATATCATTTATATGTTATATGTTTATATACATTTAACTTATATTAGTATATGTATGTTAACCCCATAGTCCTAATTTACCCATCCTCCCACCTTTCATTTTGGCTAACCATTAGTTTATTTGATAAGTCTGTGAGTGTCTTTTTCTGTGGAAATATGTTCATTGGTAGCAATCTTAGGAAAACTTGTATAAATAATATCATAGGATATTTGTAATACCCGTTTGTCTTACTTAACCTTATATGATTATTTCTAGTCTCAACTCTAGTCCTGAAAACGGCATTGTTCATTTTTTTCCCGAGGCTACTCTTCCATTCTGTCCATATACCACTTCTTCTTTGTCCATTCACCTGTTTATGGACCTTTTTTTGCTTCCATGTCTTTGCTATTTCAGTATTGTTGCAGTGCACATTTGCCTGCCTCTGTCTTTCCGATTCTGGTGGTCTTAGGTTATAGGCCCAAAAGGTGCCCTGCCGCATCATATGGTAGCTCAATTTTTACGTTTTCAAGCAGCTCGATTCAGTTTGCAGTAGTGCTGTTACGACTTTATATCCCACCAGCAGCTAGAAGGTACACACTTCTCTAAAACCCCTTCAGCATTTATAGTTTGTAGACTTTTTGCTGATGGTCATGACTGGTGTGAGCTGAAACCTTTTTGGAGGTTGGATACGCATGTGGCTAATAATTCCTTATGCTGAGCTTTAGGCATGTCCTATTTTTTCTTTTCCTTTTTTTTAAAATGAGTGAGTACAACTTCCCTCCTCTTATTGATTTCTTGAAAAGTTTCTTATGTGTTGAATTTTCTTGCGTATTCCCTACCCCAGGGCATTTGTTGAGTGCCTGTGTCATTTACAACCGTACAGTCCTTGTGACTATATAAGCAACCACTGGCACTGGGTTTAAAGGTGCTGTTTTTGGAGACAGCCACAAGGCGGCAGCATTATTACGTTCTCAAGTCTTGTTACTAGGACAACAGAGTCTTCCTGGAGGTAGTGTTCCGAGCTTTTAAATTAGAGTGCAATGTGCTGGGACAAGCCCCCAGAAGTTTATGTCTCCTTACTTATGTTTGTTTTTTAAATTTAATTTGTATTTTTTATCGGAGTAAATTTAATTCGAGTGTTTTGATTGTCTGGCTGTACAGAATCTGTTCAATGATTCATACATATGTCTGTTCATCTTCGGATCCTGTTACCATGTATGTGATTACAGAATGTATATTTTGAAGGTATTGGTGATTATATAATTCATATCATTTATATGTTATATGTTTATATACATTTAACTTATATTAGTATATGTATGTTAACCCCATAGTTCTAATTTACCCATCCTCCCACCTTTCATTTTGGC
Source organism: Balaenoptera physalus (assembly GCF_965194825.1). Taxonomy (NCBI): domain Eukaryota; kingdom Metazoa; phylum Chordata; class Mammalia; order Artiodactyla; family Balaenopteridae; genus Balaenoptera; species Balaenoptera physalus. Next base: position 261,386 of record NW_028126580.1, read on the forward strand.
TAACCATTAGTTTATTTGATAAGTCTGTGAGTGTCTTTTTCTGTGGAAATATGTTCATTGGTAGCAATCTGAGGAAAACTTGTATAAATAATATCATAGGATATTTGTAATACCCGTTTGTCTTACTTAACCTTATATGATTATTTCTAGTCTCAACTCTAGTCCTGAAAACGGCATTGTTCATTTTTTTCCCGAGGCTACTCTTCCATTCTGTCCATATACCACTTCTTCTTTGTCCATTCACCTGTTTATGGACCTTTTTTTGCTTGCATGTCTTTGCTATTTCAGTATTGTTGCAGTGCACATTTGCCTGCCTCTGTCTTTCCGATTCTGGTTGTCTTAGGTTATAGGCCCAAAAGGTGCCCTGCCGCATCATATGGTAGCTCAATTTTTACGTTTTCAAGCAGCTCGATTCAGTTTGCATTAGTGCTGTTACGACTTTATATCCCACCAGCAGCTAGAAGGTACACACTTCTCTAAAACCCCTTCAGCATTTATAGTTTGTAGACTTTTTGCTGATGGTCATGACTGGTGTGAGCTGAAACCTTTTTGGAGGTTGGATACGCATGTGGCTAATAATTCCTTATGCTGAGCTTTAGGCATGTCCTATTTTTTCTTTTCCTTTTTTTTAAAAAGAGTGAGTACAACTTCCCTCCTCTTATTGATTTCTTGAAAAGTTTCTTATGTGTTGAATTTTCTTGCCTATTCCCTACCCCAGGGCATTTTTTGAGTGCCTGTGTCATTTACAACCGTACAGTCCTTGTGACTATATAAGCAACCACTGGCACTGGGTTTAAAGGTGCTGTTTTTGGAGACAGCCACAAGGCGGCAGCATTATTACGTTCTCAAGTCTTGTTACTAGGACAACAGAGTCTTCCTGGAGGTAGTGTTCCGAGCTTTTAAATTAGAGTGCAATGTGCTGGGACAAGCCCCCAGAAGTTTATGTCTCCTTACTTATGTTTGTTTTTTAAATTTAATTTGTATTTTTTATCGGAGTAAATTTAATTAGAGTGTTTTGATTGTCTGGCTGTACAGAATCTGTTCAATGATTCATACATATGTCTGTTCATCTTCGGATCCTGTTACCATGTATGTGATTACAGAATGTATATTTTGAAGGTATTGGTGATTATATAATTCATATCATTTATATGTTATATGTTTATATACATTTAACTTATATTAGTATATGTATGTTAACCCCATAGTCCTAATTTACCCATCCTCCCACCTTTCATTTTGGCTAACCATTAGTTTATTTGATAAGTCTGTGAGTGTCTTTTTCTGTGGAAATATGTTCATTGGTAGCAATCTGAGGAAAACTTGTATAAATAATATCATAGGATATTTGTAATACCCGTTTGTCTTACTTAACCTTATATGATTATTTCTAGTCTCAACTCTAGTCCTGAAAACGGCATTGTTCATTTTTTTCCCGAGGCTACTCTTCCATTCTGTCCATATACCACTTCTTCTTTGTCCATTCACCTGTTTATGGACCTTTTTTTGCTTGCATGTCTTTGCTATTTCAGTATTGTTGCAGTGCACATTTGCCTGCCTCTGTCTTTCCGAATCCGGTTGTCTTAGGTTATAGGCCCAAAAGGTGCCCTGCCGCATCATATGGTAGCTCAATTTTTACGTTTTCAAGCAGCTCGATTCAGTTTGCATTAGTGCTGTTACGACTTTATATCCCACCAGCAGCTAGAAGGTACACAGTTCTCTAAAACCCCTTCAGCATTTATAGTTTGTAGACTTTTTGCTGATGGTCATGACTGGTGTGAGCTGAAACCTTTTTGGAGGTTGGATACGCATGTGGCTAATAATTCCTTATGCTGAGCTTTAGGCATGTCCTATTTTTTCTTTTCCTTTTTTTTAAAAAGAGTGAGTACAACTTCCCTCCTCTTATTGATTTCTTGAAAAGTTTCTTATGTGTTGAATTTTCTTGCCTATTCCCTACCCCAGGGCATTTTTTGAGTGCCTGTGTCATTTACAACCGTACAGTCCTTGTGACTATATAAGCAACCACTGGCACTGGGTTTAAAGGTGCTGTTTTTGGAGACAGCCACAAGGCGGCAGCATTATTACGTTCTCAAGTCTTGTTACTAGGACAACAGAGTCTTCCTGGAGGTAGTGTTCCGAGCTTTTAAATTAGAGTGCAATGTGCTGGGACAAGCCCCCAGAAGTTTATGTCTCCTTACTTATGTTTGTTTTTTAAATTTAATTTGTATTTTTTATCGGAGTAAATTTGATTAGAGTGTTTTGATTGTCTGGCTGTACAGAATCTGTTCAATGAGTCATACATATGTCTGTTCATCTTCGGATCCTGTTACCATGTATGTGATTACAGAATGTATATTTTGAAGGTATTGGTGATTATATAATTCATATCATTTATATGTTATATGTTTATATACATTTAACTTATATTAGTATGTGTATGTTAACCCCATAGTCCTAATTTACCCATCCCCCCACCTTTCATTTTGGCTAACCATTAGTTTATTTGATAAGTCTGTGAGTGTCTTTTTCTGTGGAAATATGTTCATTGGTAGCAATCTTAGGATAACATGTATTAATGATATCATAGGATATTTGTCATACCCTTTTGACTTACTTAACCTTATATGATTATTTCTAGGCTCAACTGTAGTCCTGAAAACGGCATTGTTCATTTTTTTCCCGAGGCTACTATTCCATTTGGTACGTATCCCACTTCGTCTTTGTCCATTCATCTGTTTATGGACCTTTTTTTTTTGCTTCCATGTCTTGGCTATTTCAGTATTGTTGCAGTGCACATTTGCCTGCCTCTGTCTTTCCGATTCCGGTGGTCTTAGGTTATAGGCCCAAAATGTGCCCTGCCGCATCATATGGTAGCTCAATGTTTACCTTTTCAAGCAGCTCGATTCAGTTTGCGTTACTGCTGTTACCACTTTACATCCCACCAGCAGCTAGAAGGTACACAGTTCTCTAAAACCCCTTCAGCATTTATAGTTTGTAGACTTTTTGCTGATGGTCATGACTGGTGTGAGCTGAAACCTTTTTGGAGGTTGGATACGCATGTGGCTAATAATTCCTTATGCTGAGCTTTAGGCATGTCCTTTTTTTCTTTTCCTTTTTTTTTAAAGAGTGACTACAACTTCCCTCCTCTTATTGACTTCTTGAAAATTTCTCATGTGTTGAATTTTCTTGCCAATTCCATACCCCAGGGCATTTTTTGAGGGCCTGTGTCTTTTACAGCCCTGCAGTCCTTGTGACTATATAAGCAACCATTGGCACTGGGTTTAAAGCTACTGTTGTGGGAAGCAGCCACAAGGCGGCAGCATTATTACGTTCTCAAGTCTTGTTACTAGGACAACACAGTCTTCCTGGAGGTAGTGTTCCGAGCTTGTAAATTAGAGTTCAATGTGCTGGGACAAGCCCCCAGAAGTTTATGTCTCCTAACTTATGTTTGTTTTTTAAATTTAATTTCTATTTCTTATCGGAGTAAATTTGATTAGAGTGTTGTGGTTTTCTGGCTGTACAGAATCTGCTCAATGATTCATACATATGTCTGTTCATCTTCGAACCTGTTAGCATGTATGTGATTACAGAATGTATATTTTGAAGGTATTGGTGATTATATAATTCATATCATTTATATGTTATATGTTTATATACATTTAACATACATTAGTATATGTATTTTAACCCCATTGTCCTAATTTACCCATCCTCCCACCTTTCATTTTGGCTAGCCATTAGTTTATTTGATAAGTCTGTGAGTGTCTTTTTCTGTGGAAATATGTTCATTGGTAGCAATCTTAGGATAACATGTATAAATGATGTCATAGGATATTTGTCATACCCTTTTGACTTACTTAACCTTATATGATTATTTCTAGGCTCAACTGTAGTCCTGAAAACGGCATTGTTCATTTTTTTCCCGAGGCTACTATTCCATTTGGTACGTATCCCACTTCGTCTTTGTCCATTCATCTGTTTATGGACCTTTTATTTTGCTTCCATGTCTTTGCTATTTCAGTATTGTTGCAGTGCACATTTGCCTGCCTCTGTCTTTCCGATTCTGGTGGTCTTAGGTTATAGGCCCAAAAGGTGCCCTGCCGCATCATATGGTAGCTCAATTTTTACGTTTTCAAGCAGCTCGATTCAGTTTGCATTAGTGCTGTTACGACTTTATATCCCACCAGCAGCTAGAAGGTACACACTTCTCTAAAACCCCTTCAGCATTTATAGTTTGTAGACTTTTTGCTGATGGTCATGACTGGTGTGAGCTGAAACCTTTTTGGAGGTTGGATACGCATGTGGCTAATAATTCCTTATGCTGAGCTTTAGGCATGTCCTATTTTTTCTTTTCCTTTTTTTTAAAATGAGTGAGTACAACTTCCCTCCTCTTATTGATTTCTTGAAAAGTTTCTTATGTGTTGAATTTTCTTGCCTATTCCCTACCCCAGGGCATTTTTTGAGTGCCTGTGTCATTTACAACCGTGCAGTCCTTGTGACTATACAAGCAACCATTGGCACTGGGTTTAAAGGTGCTGTTTTTGGAGACAGCCACAAGGCGGCAGCATTATTACGTTCTCAAGTCTTGTTACTAGGACAACAGAGTCTTCCTGGAGGTAGTGTTCCGAGCTTTTAAATTAGAGTGCAATGTGCTGGGACAAGCCCCCAGAAGTTTATGTCTCCTTACTTACGTTTGTTTTTTAAATTTAATTTGTATTTTTTATCGGAGTAAATTTGATTAGAGTGTTTTGATTGTCTGGCTGTACAGAATCTGTTCAATGATTCATACATATGTCTGTTCATCTTCGGACCCTGTTACCATGTATGTGATCACAGAATATATATTTTGAAGGTATTGGTGATTATATAATTCATATCGTTTATATGTTATATGTTTATATACATTTAACTTACATTAGTATATGTATGTTAACCCCATAGTCCTAACTTACCCATCCCCCCACCTTTCATTTTGGCTAAACATTAGTTTATTTGATAAGTCTGTGAGTGTCTTTTTCTGTGGAAATATGTTCATTGGTAGCAATCTTAAGAAAACTTGTATAAATGATATCATAGGATATTTGTCATACCCTTTTGACTTACTTAACCTTATATGATTTTTTCTAGGCTCAACTGTAGTCCTGAAAACAGCATTGTTCATTTTTCTCCCGAGGCTACTATTCCATTCTGTCCGTATACCACTTCTTCTTTGTCCATTCATCTGTTTATGGACCTTTTTTTTGCTTCCATATCTTGGCTATTTCAGTATTGTTGCAGTGCATATTTGCCTGCCTCCGTCTTTCCAATTTTGGTGGTCTTAGGTTATAGGCCCAAAAGGTGCCCTGCCCCATCATTTGGTAGCTCAATTTTTACCTTTTCAAGCAGCTCGATTCAGTTTGCGTTAGTGCTGTTTCCACTTTACATCCCACCAGCAGCTAGAAGGTACACAGATCTCTAAAACCCCTTCAGCATTTATAGTTTGTAGACATTTTGCTGATGGTAATGACTGGTGTGAGCTGAAACCTTTTTGAATTTGAATTTGTATGTGGCTAATAATTCCTTATACTAAGCTTTAGGCATGTCCTTTTTTTTCTTTTCCTTTTTTTTTTAAAGAGTGAGTACAACTTCCCTCCTCTTATTGACTTCTTGGAAATTTCTCATGTGTTGAATGTTCTTGCCAATTCCCTACCCCAGGGCATATTTTGAGGGCTTGTGTCATTTACAGCCCTGCAGTCCTTGTGACTATATAAGCAATCATTGGCACTGGGTTTAAAGTGCTGTTGTGGGAAGCAGCCACAAGGCGGCAGCATTATTGCGTTCTCAAGTCTTGTTACTAGGAGAACAGAGTCTTCCTGGGGGTAGTGTTCTGAGCTTGTAAATTAGAGTGCAATATGCTGGGACAAGCCCCCAGAAGTTTATGTCTCCTAACTTATGTTTTTTTTTTAAATTTAATTTCTATTTCTTATCGGAGTAAATTTGATTAGAGTGTTTTGATTGTCTGGCTGTACAGAATCTGCTCAATGATTCATACATATGTCTGTTCATCTTCGGATCCTGTTACCATGTATGTGATCACAGAATATATATTTTGAAGGTATTGGTGATTATATAATTCATATCGTTTATATGTTATATGTTTATATACATTTAACTTCCATTAGTATATGTATGTTAACCCCATAGTCCTAACTTACCCATCCCCCCACCTTTCATTTTGGCTAACCATTAGTTTATTTGATAAGTCTGTGAGTGTCTTTTTCTGTGGAAATATGTTCATTGGTAGCAATCTTAAGAAAACTTGTATAAATGATATCATAGGATATTTGTCATACCCTTTTGACTTACTTAAGCTTATATGATTTTTTCTAGGCTCAACTGTAGTCCTGAAAACAGCATTGTTCATTTTTCTCCCGAGGCTACTATTCCGTTCTGTCCGTATACCACTTCTTCTTTGTCCATTCATCTGTTTATGGACCTTTTTTTTGCTTCCATATCTTGGCTATTTCAGTATTGTTGCAGTGCATATTTGCCTGCCTCTGTCTTTCCAATTTTGGTGGTCTTAGGTTATAGGCCCAAAAGGTGCCCTGCCGCATCATTTGGTAGCTCAATTTTTACCTTTTCAAGCAGCTCGATTCAGTTTGCGTTAGTGCTGTTTCCACTTTACCTCCCACCAGCAGCTAGAAGGTACACAGATCTCTAAAACCCCTTCAGCATTTATAGTTTGTAGACATTTTGCTGATGGTAATGACTGCTGTGAGCTGAAACCTTTTTGAATTTGAATTTGTATGTGGCTAATAATTCCTTATGCTGAGCTTTAGGCATGTCCTTTTTTTCTTTTCCTTTTTTTTTAAAGAGTGACTACAACTTCCCTCCTCTTATTGACTTCTTGAAAATTTCTCATGTGTTGAATTTTCTTGCCAATTCCATACCCCAGGGCATTTTTTGAGGGCCTGTGTCTTTTACAGCCCTGCAGTCCTTGTGACTATATAAGCAACCATTGGCACTGGGTTTAAAGGTGCTGTTTTTGGAGACAGCCACAAGGCGGCAGCATTATTACGTTCTCAAGTCTTGTTACTAGGACAACAGAGTCTTCCTGTAGGTAGTGTTCCGAGCTTTTAAATTAGAGTGCAATGTGCTGGGACAAGCCCCCAGAAGTTTATGTCTCCTTACTTATGTTTGTTTTTTAAATTTAATTTGTATTTTTTATCGGAGTAAATTTGATTAGAGTGTTTTGATTGTCTGGCTGTACAGAATCTGTTCAATGAGTCATACATATGTCTGTTCATCTTCGGATCCTGTTACCATGTATGTGATTACAGAATGTATATTTTGAAGGTATTGGTGATTATATAATTCATATCATTTATATGTTATATGTTTATATACATTTAACTTATATTAGTATGTGTATGTTAACCCCATAGTCCTAATTTACCCATCCCCCCACCTTTCATTTTGGCTAACCATTAGTTTATTTGATAAGTCTGTGAGTGTCTTTTTCTGTGGAAATATGTTCATTGGTAGCAATCTTAGGATAACATGTATTAATGATATCATAGGATATTTGTCATACCCTTTTGACTTACTTAACCTTATATGATTATTTCTAGGCTCAACTCTAGTCCTGAAAACGGCATTGTTCATTTTTTTCCAGAGGCTTCTATTCCATTTGGTACGTGTACCATTTCGTCTTTGTCCATTCATCTGTTTATGGACCTTTTTTTTGCTTCCATGTCTTGGCTATTTCAATATTGTTCCAGTGCACATTTGCCTGCCTCTGTCTTTCCGAATCCAGTTGTCTTAGGTTATAGGCCCAAAATGTGCCCTGCCGCATCATATGGTAGCTCAATGTTTACCTTTTCAAGCAGCTCTATTCAGTTTGCATTACTGCTGTTACCACTTTACATCCCACCAGCAGCTAGAAGGTACACAGTTCTCTAAAACCCCTTCAGCATTTATAGTTTGTAGACTTTTTGCTGATGGTCATGACTGGTGTGAGCTGAAACCTTTTTGGAGGTTGGATACGCATGTGGCTAATAATTCCTTATGCTGACCTTTAGGCATGTCCTTTTTTTCTTTTCCTTTTTTTTTAAAGAGTGACTACAACTTCCCTCCTCTTATTGACTTCGTGAAAATTTCTCATGTGTTGAATTTTCTTGCCAATTCCATACCCCAGGGCATTTTTTGAGGGCCTGTGTCTTTTACAGCCCTGCAGTCCTTGTGACTATATAAGCAACCATTGGCACTGGGTTTAAAGCTACTGTTGTGGGAAGCAGCCACAAGGCGGCAGCATTATTACGTTCTCAAGTCTTGTTACTAGGACAACACAGTCTTCCTGGAGGTAGTGTTCCGAGCTTGTAAATTAGAGTGCAATGTGCTGGGACAAGCCCCCAGAAGTTTATGTCTCCTAACTTATGTTTGTTTTTTAAATTTAATTTCTATTTCTTATCGGAGTAAATTTGATTAGAGTGTTGTGGTTTTCTGGCTGTACAGAATCTGCTCAATGATTCATACATATGTCTGTTCATCTTCGAACCTGTTAGCATGTATGTGATTACAGAATGTATATTTTGAAGGTATTGGTGATTATATAATTCATATCATTTATATGTTATATGTTTATATACATTTAACATACATTAGTATATGTATTTTAACCCCATTGTCCTAATTTACCCATCCTCCCACCTTTCATTTTGGCTAGCCATTAGTTTATTTGATAAGTCTGTGAGTGTCTTTTTCTGTGGAAATATGTTCATTGGTAGCAATCTTAGGATAACATGTATAAATGATGTCATAGGATATTTGTCATACCCTTTTGACTTACTTAACCTTATATGATTATTTCTAGGCTCAACTGTAGTCCTGAAAACGGCATTGTTCATTTTTTTCCCGAGGCTACTATTCCATTTGGTACGTATCCCACTTCGTCTTTGTCCATTCATCTGTTTATGGACCTTTTTTTTTCCTTCCATGTCTTTGCTATTTCAGTATTGTTGCAGTGCACATTTGCCTGCCTCTGCCTTTCCGATTCTGGTGGTCTTAGGTTATAGGCCCAAAAGGTGCCCTGCCGCATCATATGGTAGTTCAATTTTTACGTTTTGAAGCAGCTCGATTCAGTTTGCATTAGTGCTGTTACGACTTTATATCCCACCAGCAGCTAGAAGGTACACACTTCTCTAAAACCCCTTCAGCATTTATAGTTTGTAGACTTTTTGCTGATGGTCATGAGTGGTGTGAGCTGAAACCTTTTTGGAGGTTGGATACGCATGTGGCTAATAATTCCTTATGCTGAGCTTTAGGCATGTCCTATTTTTTCTTTTCCTTTTTTTTAAAATGAGTGAGTACAACTTCCCTCCTCTTATTGATTTCTTGAAAAGTTTCTTATGTGTTGAATTTTCTTGCCTATTCCCTACCCCAGGGCATTTTTTGAGTGCCTGTGTCATTTACAACCGTGCAGTCCTTGTGACTATACAAGCAACCATTGGCACTGGGTTTAAAGGTGCTGTTTTTGGAGACAGCCACAAGGCGGCAGCATTATTACGTTCTCAAGTCTTGTTACTAGGACAACAGAGTCTTCCTGGAGGTAGTGTTCCGAGCTTTTAAATTAGAGTGCAATGTGCTGGGACAAGCCCCCAGAAGTTTATGTCTCCTTACTTACGTTTGTTTTTTAAATTTAATTTGTATTTTTTATCGGAGTAAATTTGATTAGAGTGTTTTGATTGTCTGGCTGTACAGAATCTGTTCAATGATTCATACATATGTCTGTTCATCTTCGGACCCTGTTACCATGTATGTGATCACAGAATATATATTTTGAAGGTATTGGTGATTATATAATTCATATCGTTTATATGTTATATGTTTATATACATTTAACTTACATTAGTATATGTATGTTAACCCCATAGTCCTAACTTACCCATCCCCCCACCTTTCATTTTGGCTAACCATTAGTTTATTTGATAAGTCTGTGAGTGTCTTTTTCTGTGGAAATATGTTCATTGGTAGCAATCTTAAGAAAACTTGTATAAATGATATCATAGGATATTTGTCATACCCTTTTGACTTACTTAACCTTATATGATTTTTTCTAGGCTCAACTGTAGTCCTGAAAACAGCATTGTTCATTTTTCTCCCGAGGCTACTATTCCATTCTGTCCGTATACCACTTCTTCTTTGTCCATTCATCTGTTTATGGACCTTTTTTTGCTTCCATATCTTGGCTATTTCAGTATTGTTGCAGTGCATATTTGCCTGCCTCCGTCTTTCCAATTTTGGTGGTCTTAGGTTATAGGCCCAAAAGGTGCCCTGCCCCATCATTTGGTAGCTCAATTTTTACCTTTTCAAGCAGCTCGATTCAGTTTGCGTTAGTGCTGTTTCCACTTTACATCCCACCAGCAGCTAGAAGGTACACAGATCTCTAAAACCCCTTCAGCATTTATAGTTTGTAGACATTTTGCTGATGGTAATGACTGCTGTGAGCTGAAACCTTTTTGAATTTGAATTTGTATGTGGCTAATAATTCCTTATACTAAGCTTTAGGCATGTCCTTTTTTTTCTTTTCCTTTTTTTTTTAAAGAGTGAGTACAACTTCCCTCCTCTTATTGACTTCTTGGAAATTTCTCATGTGTTGAATGTTCTTGCCAATTCCCTACCCCAGGGCATATTTTGAGGGCTTGTGTCATTTACAGCCCTGCAGTCCTTGTGACTATATAAGCAATCATTGGCACTGGGTTTAAAGTGCTGTTGTGGGAAGCAGCCACAAGGCGGCAGCATTATTGCGTTCTCAAGTCTTGTTACTAGGAGAACAGAGTCTTCCTGGGGGTAGTGTTCTGAGCTTGTAAATTAGAGTGCAATATGCTGGGACAAGCCCCCAGAAGTTTATGTCTCCTAACTTATGTTTTTTTTTTAAATTTAATTTCTATTTCTTATCGGAGTAAATTTGATTAGAGTGTTTTGATTGTCTGGCTGTACAGAATCTGCTCAATGATTCATACATATGTCTGTTCATCTTCGGATCCTGTTACCATGTATGTGATCACAGAATATATATTTTGAAGGTATTGGTGATTATATAATTCATATCGTTTATATGTTATATGTTTATATACATTTAACTTACATTAGTATATGTATGTTAACCCCATAGTCCTAACTTACCCATCCCCCCACCTTTCATTTTGGCTAACCATTAGTTTATTTGATAAGTCTGTGAGTGTCTTTTTCTGTGGAAATATGTTCATTGGTAGCAATCTTAAGAAAACTTGTATAAATGATATCATAGGATATTTGTCATACCCTTTTGACTTACTTAACCTTATATGATTTTTTCTAGGCTCAACTGTAGTCCTGAAAACAGCATTGTTCATTTTTCTCCCGAGGCTACTATTCCATTCTGTCCGTATACCACTTCTTCTTTGTCCATTCATCTGTTTATGGACCTTTTTTTTGCTTCCATATCTTGGCTATTTCAGTATTGTTGCAGTGCACATTTGCCTGCCTCTGTCTTTCCGATTCTGGTGGTCTTAGGTTATAGGCCCAAAAGGTGCCCTGCCGCATCATATGGTAGCTCAATTTTTACGTTTTCAAGCAGCTCGATTCAGTTTGAATTAGTGATGTTACGACTTTATATCCCACCAGCAGCTAGAAGGTACACACTTCTCTAAAACCCCTTCAGCATTTATAGTTTGTAGACTTTTTGCTGATGGTCATGACTGGTGTGAGCTGAAACCTTTTTGGAGGTTGGATACGCATGTGGCTAATAATTCCTTATGCTGAGCTTTAGGCATGTCCTATTTTTTCTTTTCCTTTTTTTTAAAAAGAGTGAGTACAACTTCCCTCCTCTTATTGATTTCTTGAAAAGTTTCTTATGTGTTGAATTTTCTTGCCTATTCCCTACCCCAGGGCATTTTTTGAGTGCCTGTGTCATTTACAACCGTGCAGTCCTTGTGACTATATAAGCAACCATTGTCACTGGGTTTAAAGCTGCTGTTTTGGGAGACAGCCACAAGGCGGCAGCATTATTACGTTCTCAAGTCTTGTTACTAGGACAACAGAGTCTTCCTGGAGGTAGTGTTCCGAGCTTGTAAATTAGAGTGCAATGTGCTGGGACAAGCCCCCAGAAGTTTATGTCTCCTTACTTATGTTTGTTTTTTAAATTTAATTTGTCTTTCTTATCGGAGTAAATTTGATTAGAGTGTTTTGATTGTCTGGCTGTACAGAATCTGCTCAATGACTCACACATATATCTGTTCATCTTCTGATCCTGTTACCATGTATGTGATTACAGAATGTATATTTTGAAGGTATTCGTGAATATATAATTCATATCATTTATATGTTATATGTTTATATACATTTAACTTACATTAGTATATGTATGTTAACCCCATAGTCCTAATTTACCCATCCTCCCACCTTTCATTTTGGCTAACCATTAGTTTATTTGATAAGTCTGTGAGTGTCTTTTTCTGTGGAAATATGTTCATTGGTAGCAATCTTAGGAAAACTTGTATAAATAATATCATAGGATATTTGTAATACCCTTTTGTCTTACTTAACCTTATATGATTATTTCTAGTCTCAACTCTAGTCCTGAAAACGGCATTGTTCATTTTTTTCCCGAGGCTACTCTTCCATTCTGTCCATATACCACTTCTTCTTTGTCCATTCACCTGTTTATGGACCTTTTTTTTGCTTCCATGTCTTTGCTATTTCAGTATTGTTGCAGTGCACATTTGCCTGCCTCTGTCTTTCCGATTCTGGTGTTCTTAGGTTATAGGCCCAAAAGGTGCCCTGCCGCATCATATGGTAGCTCAATTTTTACGTTTTCAAGCAGCTCGATTCAGTTTGCATTAGTGATGTTACGACTTTATATCCCACCAGCAGCTAGAAGGTACACACTTCTCTAAAACCCCTTCAGCATTTATAGTTTGTAGACTTTTTGCTGATGGTCATGACTGGTGTGAGCTGAAACCTTTTTGGAGGTTGGATACGCATGTGCCTAGTAATTCCTTATGCTGAGCTTTAGGCATGTCCTATTTTTTCTTTTCCTTTTTTTTAAAAAGAGTGAGTACAACTTCCCTCCTCTTATTGATTTCATGAAAAGTTTCTTATGTGTTGAATTTTCTTGCCTATTCCCTACCCCAGGGCATTTTTGAGTGCCTGTGTCATTTACAACCATGCAGTCCTTGTGACTATATGAGCAACCATTGGCACTGGGTTTAAAGGTGCTGTTTTTGGAGACAGCCACAAGGCGGCAGCATTATTACGTTCTCAAGTCTTGTTACTAGGACAACAGAGTCTTCCTGTAGGTAGTGTTCCGAGCTTTTAAATTAGAGTGCAATGTGCTGGGACAAGCCCCCAGAAGTTTATGTCTCCTTACTTATGTTTGTTTTTTAAATTTAATTTGTATTTTTTATCGGAGTAAATTTGATTAGAGTGTTTTGATTGTCTGGCTGTACAGAATCTGTTCAATGATTCATACATATGTCTGTTCATCTTCGGATCCTTTTACCATGTATGTGATTATAGAATGTATATTTTGAAGGTATTGGTGATTATATAATTCATATCATTTATATGTTATATGTTTATATACATTTAACTTATATTAGTATATGTATGTTAACCCCATAGTCCTAATTTACCCATCCCCCCACCTTTCATTTTGGCTAACCATTAGTTTATTTGATAAGTCTGTGAGTGTCTTTTTCTGTGGAAATATGTTCATTGGTAGCAATCTTAGGATAACATGTATAAATGATATCATAGGATATTTGTCATACCCTTTTGACTTACTTAACCTTATATGATTATTTCTAGGCTCAACTCTAGTCCTGGAAACGGCATTGTTCATTTTTTTCCAGAGGCTACTATTCCATTTGGTACGTGTACCATTTCGTCTTTGTCCATTCATCTGTTTATGGACCTTTTTTTTGCTTCCATGTCTTGGCTATTTCAATATTGTTGCAGTGCACATTTGCCTGCCTCTGTCTTTCCGAATCCGGTGGTCTTAGGTTATAGGCCCAAAAGGTGCCCTGCCGCATCATATGGTAGCTCAATGTTTACCTTTTCAAGCAGCTCGATTCAGTTTGCGTTACTGCTGTTACCACTTTACATCCAAACAGCAGCTAGAAGGTACACAGTTCTCTAAAACCCCTTCAGCATTTATAGTTTGTAGACTTTTTGCTGATGGTCATGACTGGTGTGAGCTGAAACCTTTTTGGAGGTTGGATACGCATGTGGCTAATAATTCCTTATGCTGAGCTTTAGGCATGTCCTTTTTTTCTTTTCCTTTTTTTTTAAAGAGTGACTACATCTTCCCTCCTCTTATTGACTTCTTGAAAATTTCTCATGTGTTGAATTTTCTTGCCAATTCCCTACCCCAGGGCATTTTTTGAGGGCCTGTGTCTTTTACAGCCCTGCAGTCCTTGTGACTATATAAGCAACCATTGGCACTGGGTTTAAAGCTACTGTTGTGGGAAGCAGCCACAAGGCGGCAGCATTATTACGTTCTCAAGTCTTGTTACTAGGACAACACAGTCTTCCTGGAGGTAGTGTTCCGAGCCTGTAAATTAGAGTGCAATGTCCTGGGACAAGCCCCCAGAAGTTTATGTCTCCTAACTTATGTTTGTTTTTTAAATTTAATTTCTATTTCTTATCGGAGTAAATTTGATTAGAGTGTTGTGGTTTTCTGGCTGTACAGAATCTGCTCAAAGATTCATACATATGTCTGTTCATCTTCGAACCTGTTAGCATGTATGTGATTACAGAATGTATATTTTAAAGGTATTGGTGATTATATAATTTATAGTTCATATGTTATATGTTTATATACATTTAACTTACATTAGTATATGTATGTTAACCCCATAGTCCTAATTTACCCATCCTCCCACCTTTCATTTTGGCTAGCCATTAGTTTATTTGATAAGTCTGTGAGTGTCTTTTTCTGTGGAAATATGTTCATTGGTAGCAATCTTAGGATAACATGTATAAATGATGTCATAGGATATTTGTCATACCCTTTTGACTTACTTAACCTTATATGATTATTTCTAGGCTCAACTGTAGTCCTGAAAACGGCATTGTTCATTTTTTTCCCGAGGCTACTATTCCATTTGGTACGTATCCCACTTCGTCTTTGTCCATTCATCTGTTTATGGACCTTTTTTTTTGCTTCCATGTCTTGGCTATTTCAATATTGTTGCAATGCACATTTGCCTGCCTCTCTCTTTCCGAATCTGGTGGTCTTAGGTTGTAGGCCCAAAAGGTGCCCTGCCGCACCATATGGTAACTCAATTTTTACCTTTTCAAGCAGCTCGATTCAGTTTGCGTTACTGCTGTTACCACTTTACATCCCACCAGCAGCTAGAAGGTACACACTTCTCTAAAACCCCTTCAGCATTTATTGTTTGTAGACTTTTTGCTGATGGTCATGACTGGAGTGAGCTGAAACCTTTTTGAATTTGAATTTGCATGTGGCTAATAATTCCTTATACTGAGCTTTAGGCATGTCCTTTTTTTCTTTTCCTTTTTTTTTTTAAAGAGTGAGTACAACTTCCCTCCTCTTATTGACTTCTTGGAAATTTCTCATGTGTTGAATGTTCTTGCCAATTCCCTACCCCAGGGCATATTTTGAGGGCTTGTGTCATTTACAGCCCTGCAGTCCTTGTGACTATATAAGCAATCATTGGCACTGGGTTTAAAGTGCTGTTGTGGGAAGCAGCCTCAAGGCGGCAGCATTATTGCGTTCTCAAGTCTTGTTACTAGGAGAACAGAGTCTTCCTGGAGGTAGTGTTCTGAGCTTGTAAATTAGAGTGCAATGTGCTGGGACAAGCCCCCAAAAGTTTATGTCTCCTAACTTATGTTTGTTTTTTTAAATTTAATTTCTATTTCTTATCGGAGTAAATTTGATTAGAGTGTTTTGATTGTCTGGCTGTACAGAATCTGCTCAATGATTCATACATATGTCTGTTCATCTTCGGATCCTGTTACCATGTATGTGATCACAGAATATATATTTTGAAGGTATTGGTGATTATATAATTCATATCGTTTATATGTTATATGTTTATATACATTTAACTTACATTAGTATATGTATGTTAACCCCATAGTCCTAACTTACCCATCCCCCCACCTTTCATTTTGGCTAACCATTAGTTTATTTGATAAGTCTGTGAGTGTCTTTTTCTGTGGAAATATGTTCATTGGTAGCAATCTTAGGATAACATGTATAAATGATGTCATAGGATATTTGTCATACCCTTTTGACTTACTTAACCTTATATGATTATTTCTAGGCTCAACTGTAGTCCTGAAAACGGCATTGTTCATTTTTTTCCCGAGGCTACTATTCCATTTGGTACGTATCCCACTTCGTCTTTGTCCATTCATCTGTTTATGGACCTTTTTTTTTGCTTCCATGTCTTTGCTATTTCAGTATTGTTGCAGTGCACATTTGCCTGCCTCTGTCTTTCCGATTCTGGTGGTCTTAGGTTATAGGCCCAAAAGGTGCCCTGCCGCATCATATGGTAGCTCAATTTTTACGTTTTCAAGCAGCTCGATTCAGTTTGCATTAGTGCTGTTACGACTTTATATCCCACCAGCAGCTAGAAGGTACACACTTCTCTAAAACCCCTTCAGCATTTATAGTTTGTAGACTTTTTGCTGATGGTCATGACTGGTGTGAGCTGAAACCTTTTTGGAGGTTGGATACGCATGTGGCTAATAATTCCTTATGCTGAGCTTTAGGCATGTCCTATTTTTTCTTTTCCTTTTTTTTAAAATGAGTGAGTACAACTTCCCTCCTCTTATTGATTTCTTGAAAAGTTTCTTATGTGTTGAATTTTCTTGCCTATTCCCTACCCCAGGGCATTTTTTGAGTGCCTGTGTCATTTACAACCGTGCAGTCCTTGTGACTATACAAGCAACCATTGGCACTGGGTTTAAAGGTGCTGTTTTTGGAGACAGCCACAAGGCGGCAGCATTATTACGTTCTCAAGTCTTGTTACTAGGACAACAGAGTCTTCCTGGAGGTAGTGTTCCGAGCTTTTAAATTAGAGTGCAATGTGCTGGGACAAGCCCCCAGAAGTTTATGTCTCCTTACTTATGTTTGTTTTTTAAATTTAATTTGTATTTTTTATCGGAGTAAATTTGATTAGAGTGTTTTGATTGTCTGGCTGTACAGAATCTGTTCAATGATTCATACATATGTCTGTTCATCTTCGGACCCTGTTACCATGTATGTGATCACAGAATATATATTTTGAAGGTATTGGTGATTATATAATTCATATCGTTTATATGTTATATGTTTATATACATTTAACTTACATTAGTATATGTATGTTAACCCCATAGTCCTAACTTACCCATCCCCCCACCTTTCATTTTGGCTAACCATTAGTTTATTTGATAAGTCTGTGAGTGTCTTTTTCTGTGGAAATATGTTCATTGGTAGCAATCTTAAGAAAACTTGTATAAATGATATCATAGGATATTTGTCATACCCTTTTGACTTACTTAACCTTATATGATTTTTTCTAGGCTCAACTGTAGTCCTGAAAACAGCATTGTTCATTTTTCTCCCGAGGCTACTATTCCATTCTGTCCGTATACCACTTCTTCTTTGTCCATTCATCTGTTTATGGACCTTTTTTTTGCTTCCATATCTTGGCTATTTCAGTATTGTTGCAGTGCATATTTGCCTGCCTCCGTCTTTCCAATTTTGGTGGTCTTAGGTTATAGGCCCAAAAGGTGCCCTGCCCCATCATTTGGTAGCTCAATTTTTACCTTTTCAAGCAGCTCGATTCAGTTTGCGTTAGTGCTGTTTCCACTTTACATCCCACCAGCAGCTAGAAGGTACACAGATCTCTAAAACCCCTTCAGCATTTATAGTTTGTAGACATTTTGCTGATGGTAATGACTGCTGTGAGCTGAAACCTTTTTGAATTTGAATTTGTATGTGGCTAATAATTCCTTATACTAAGCTTTAGGCATGTCCTTTTTTTTCTTTTCCTTTTTTTTTTAAAGAGTGAGTACAACTTCCCTCCTCTTATTGACTTCTTGGAAATTTCTCATGTGTTGAATGTTCTTGCCAATTCCCTACCCCAGGGCATATTTTGAGGGCTTGTGTCATTTACAGCCCTGCAGTCCTTGTGACTATATAAGCAATCATTGGCACTGGGTTTAAAGTGCTGTTGTGGGAAGCAGCCACAAGGCGGCAGCATTATTGCGTTCTCAAGTCTTGTTACTAGGAGAAGAGAGTCTTCCTGGGGGTAGTGTTCTGAGCTTGTAAATTAGAGTGCAATATGCTGGGACAAGCCCCCAGAAGTTTATGTCTCCTAACTTATGTTTTTTTTTTAAATTTAATTTCTATTTCTTATCGGAGTAAATTTGATTAGAGTGTTTTGATTGTCTGGCTGTACAGAATCTGCTCAATGATTCATACATATGTCTGTTCATCTTCGAACCTGTTAGCATGTATGTGATTACAGAATGTATATTTTAAAGGTATTGGTGATTATATAATTTATATATTTCATATGTTATATGTTTATATACATTTAACATACATTAGTATATGTATTTTAACCCCATTGTCCTAATTTACCCATCCTCCCACCTTTCATTTTGGCTAGCCATTAGTTTATTTGATAAGTCTGTGAGTGTCTTTTTCTGTGGAAATATGTTCATTGGTAGCAATCTTAGGATAACATGTATAAATGATGTCATAGGATATTTGTCATACCCTTTTGACTTACTTAACCTTATATGATTATTTCTAGGCTCAACTGTAGTCCTGAAAACGGCATTGTTCATTTTTTTCCCGAGGCTACTATTCCATTTGGTACGTATCCCACTTCGTCTTTGTCCATTCATCTGTTTATGGACCTTTTATTTTGCTTCCATGTCTTTGCTATTTCAGTATTGTTGCAGTGCACATTTGCCTGCCTCTGTCTTTCCGATTCTGGTGGTCTTAGGTTATAGGCCCAAAAGGTGCCCTGCCGCATCATATGGTAGCTCAATTTTTACGTTTTCAAGCAGCTCGATTCAGTTTGCATTAGTGCTGTTACGACTTTATATCCCACCAGCAGCTAGAAGGTACACACTTCTCTAAAACCCCTTCAGCATTTATAGTTTGTAGACTTTTTGCTGATGGTCATGACTGGTGTGAGCTGAAACCTTTTTGGAGGTTGGATACGCATGTGGCTAATAATTCCTTATGCTGAGCTTTAGGCATGTCCTATTTTTTCTTTTCCTTTTTTTTAAAATGAGTGAGTACAACTTCCCTCCTCTTATTGATTTCTTGAAAAGTTTCTTATGTGTTGAATTTTCTTGCCTATTCCCTACCCCAGGGCATTTTTTGAGTGCCTGTGTCATTTACAACCGTGCAGTCCTTGTGACTATACAAGCAACCATTGGCACTGGGTTTAAAGGTGCTGTTTTTGGAGACAGCCACAAGGCGGCAGCATTATTACGTTCTCAAGTCTTGTTACTAGGACAACAGAGTCTTCCTGGAGGTAGTGTTCCGAGCTTTTAAATTAGAGTGCAATGTGCTGGGACAAGCCCCCAGAAGTTTATGTCTCCTTACTTACGTTTGTTTTTTAAATTTAATTTGTATTTTTTATCGGAGTAAATTTGATTAGAGTGTTTTGATTGTCTGGCTGTACAGAATCTGTTCAATGATTCATACATATGTCTGTTCATCTTCGGACCCTGTTACCATGTATGTGATCACAGAATATATATTTTGAAGGTATTGGTGATTATATAATTCATATCGTTTATATGTTATATGTTTATATACATTTAACTTACATTAGTATATGTATGTTAACCCCATAGTCCTAACTTACCCATCCCCCCACCTTTCATTTTGGCTAAACATTAGTTTATTTGATAAGTCTGTGAGTGTCTTTTTCTGTGGAAATATGTTCATTGGTAGCAATCTTAAGAAAACTTGTATAAATGATATCATAGGATATTTGTCATACCCTTTTGACTTACTTAACCTTATATGATTTTTTCTAGGCTCAACTGTAGTCCTGAAAACAGCATTGTTCATTTTTCTCCCGAGGCTACTATTCCATTCTGTCCGTATACCACTTCTTCTTTGTCCATTCATCTGTTTATGGACCTTTTTTTTGCTTCCATATCTTGGCTATTTCAGTATTGTTGCAGTGCATATTTGCCTGCCTCCGTCTTTCCAATTTTGGTGGTCTTAGGTTATAGGCCCAAAAGGTGCCCTGCCCCATCATTTGGTAGCTCAATTTTTACCTTTTCAAGCAGCTCGATTCAGTTTGCGTTAGTGCTGTTTCCACTTTACATCCCACCAGCAGCTAGAAGGTACACAGATCTCTAAAACCCCTTCAGCATTTATAGTTTGTAGACATTTTGCTGATGGTAATGACTGGTGTGAGCTGAAACCTTTTTGAATTTGAATTTGTATGTGGCTAATAATTCCTTATACTAAGCTTTAGGCATGTCCTTTTTTTTCTTTTCCTTTTTTTTTTAAAGAGTGAGTACAACTTCCCTCCTCTTATTGACTTCTTGGAAATTTCTCATGTGTTGAATGTTCTTGCCAATTCCCTACCCCAGGGCATATTTTGAGGGCTTGTGTCATTTACAGCCCTGCAGTCCTTGTGACTATATAAGCAATCATTGGCACTGGGTTTAAAGTGCTGTTGTGGGAAGCAGCCACAAGGCGGCAGCATTATTGCGTTCTCAAGTCTTGTTACTAGGAGAACAGAGTCTTCCTGGGGGTAGTGTTCTGAGCTTGTAAATTAGAGTGCAATATGCTGGGACAAGCCCCCAGAAGTTTATGTCTCCTAACTTATGTTTTTTTTTTAAATTTAATTTCTATTTCTTATCGGAGTAAATTTGATTAGAGTGTTTTGATTGTCTGGCTGTACAGAATCTGCTCAATGATTCATACATATGTCTGTTCATCTTCGGATCCTGTTACCATGTATGTGATCACAGAATATATATTTTGAAGGTATTGGTGATTATATAATTCATATCGTTTATATGTTATATGTTTATATACATTTAACTTCCATTAGTATATGTATGTTAACCCCATAGTCCTAACTTACCCATCCCCCCACCTTTCATTTTGGCTAACCATTAGTTTATTTGATAAGTCTGTGAGTGTCTTTTTCTGTGGAAATATGTTCATTGGTAGCAATCTTAAGAAAACTTGTATAAATGATATCATAGGATATTTGTCATACCCTTTTGACTTACTTAAGCTTATATGATTTTTTCTAGGCTCAACTGTAGTCCTGAAAACAGCATTGTTCATTTTTCTCCCGAGGCTACTATTCCGTTCTGTCCGTATACCACTTCTTCTTTGTCCATTCATCTGTTTATGGACCTTTTTTTTGCTTCCATATCTTGGCTATTTCAGTATTGTTGCAGTGCATATTTGCCTGCCTCTGTCTTTCCAATTTTGGTGGTCTTAGGTTATAGGCCCAAAAGGTGCCCTGCCGCATCATTTGGTAGCTCAATTTTTACCTTTTCAAGCAGCTCGATTCAGTTTGCGTTAGTGCTGTTTCCACTTTACCTCCCACCAGCAGCTAGAAGGTACACAGATCTCTAAAACCCCTTCAGCATTTATAGTTTGTAGACATTTTGCTGATGGTAATGACTGCTGTGAGCTGAAACCTTTTTGAATTTGAATTTGTATGTGGCTAATAATTCCTTATACTAAGCTTTAGGCATGTCCTTTTTTTTCTTTTCCTTTTTTTTTTAAAGAGTGAGTACAACTTCCCTCCTCTTATTGACTTCTTGGAAATTTCTCATGTGTTGAATGTTCTTGCCAATTCCCTACCCCAGGGCATATTTTGAGGGCTTGTGTCATTTACAGCCCTGCAGTCCTTGTGACTATATAAGCAATCATTGGCACTGGGTTTAAAGTGCTGTTGTGGGAAGCAGCCACAAGGCGGCAGCATTATTGCGTTCTCAAGTCTTGTTACTAGGAGAACAGAGTCTTCCTGGGGGTAGTGTTCTGAGCTTGTAAATTAGAGTGCAATATGCTGGGACAAGCCCCCAGAAGTTTATGTCTCCTAACTTATGTTTTTTTTTTAAATTTAATTTCTATTTCTTATCGGAGTAAATTTGATTAGAGTGTTTTGATTGTCTGGCTGTACAGAATCTGCTCAATGATTCATACATATGTCTGTTCATCTTCGAACCTGTTAGCATGTATGTGATTACAGAATGTATATTTTAAAGGTATTGGTGATTATATAATTTATATATTTCATATGTTATATGTTTATATACATTTAACATACATTAGTATATGTATTTTAACCCCATTGTCCTAATTTACCCATCCTCCCACCTTTCATTTTGGCTAGCCATTAGTTTATTTGATAAGTCTGTGAGTGTCTTTTTCTGTGGAAATATGTTCATTGGTAGCAATCTTAGGATAACCTGTATAAATGATGTCATAGGATATTTGTCATACCCTTTTGACTTACTTAACCTTATATGATTATTTCTAGGCTCAACTGTAGTCCTGAAAACGGCATTGTTCATTTTTTTCCCGAGGCTACTATTCCATTTGGTACGTATCCCACTTCGTCTTTGTCCATTCATCTGTTTATGGACCTTTTATTTTGCTTCCATGTCTTTGCTATTTCAGTATTGTTGCAGTGCACATTTGCCTGCCTCTGTCTTTCCGATTCTGGTGGTCTTAGGTTATAGGCCCAAAAGGTGCCCTGCCGCATCATATGGTAGCTCAATTTTTACGTTTTCAAGCAGCTCGATTCAGTTTGCATTAGTGCTGTTACGACTTTATATCCCACCAGCAGCTAGAAGGTACACACTTCTCTAAAACCCCTTCAGCATTTATAGTTTGTAGACTTTTTGCTGATGGTCATGACTGGTGTGAGCTGAAACCTTTTTGGAGGTTGGATACGCATGTGGCTAATAATTCCTTATGCTGAGCTTTAGGCATGTCCTATTTTTTCTTTTCCTTTTTTTTAAAATGAGTGAGTACAACTTCCCTCCTCTTATTGATTTCTTGAAAAGTTTCTTATGTGTTGAATTTTCTTGCCTATTCCCTACCCCAGGGCATTTTTTGAGTGCCTGTGTCATTTACAACCGTGCAGTCCTTGTGACTATACAAGCAACCATTGGCACTGGGTTTAAAGGTGCTGTTTTTGGAGACAGCCACAAGGCGGCAGCATTATTACGTTCTCAAGTCTTGTTACTAGGACAACAGAGTCTTCCTGGAGGTAGTGTTCCGAGCTTTTAAATTAGAGTGCAATGTGCTGGGACAAGCCCCCAGAAGTTTATGTCTCCTTACTTACGTTTGTTTTTTAAATTTAATTTGTATTTTTTATCGGAGTAAATTTGATTAGAGTGTTTTGATTGTCTGGCTGTACAGAATCTGTTCAATGATTCATACATATGTCTGTTCATCTTCGGACCCTGTTACCATGTATGTGATCACAGAATATATATTTTGAAGGTATTGGTGATTATATAATTCATATCGTTTATATGTTATATGTTTATATACATTTAACTTACATTAGTATATGTATGTTAACCCCATAGTCCTAACTTACCCATCCCCCCACCTTTCATTTTGGCTAAACATTAGTTTATTTGATAAGTCTGTGAGTGTCTTTTTCTGTGGAAATATGTTCATTGGTAGCAATCTTAAGAAAACTTGTATAAATGATATCATAGGATATTTGTCATACCCTTTTGACTTACTTAACCTTATATGATTTTTTCTAGGCTCAACTGTAGTCCTGAAAACAGCATTGTTCATTTTTCTCCCGAGGCTACTATTCCATTCTGTCCGTATACCACTTCTTCTTTGTCCATTCATCTGTTTATGGACCTTTTTTTTGCTTCCATATCTTGGCTATTTCAGTATTGTTGCAGTGCATATTTGCCTGCCTCCGTCTTTCCAATTTTGGTGGTCTTAGGTTATAGGCCCAAAAGGTGCCCTGCCCCATCATTTGGTAGCTCAATTTTTACCTTTTCAAGCAGCTCGATTCAGTTTGCGTTAGTGCTGTTTCCACTTTACATCCCACCAGCAGCTAGAAGGTACACACTTCTCTAAAACCCCTTCAGCATTTATAGTTTGTAGACTTTTTGCTGATGGTCATGACTGGTGTGAGCTGAAACCTTTTTGGAGGTTGGATACTCATGTGCCTAATAATTCCTTATGCTGAGCTTTAGGCATGTCCTTTTTTTTCTTTTCCTTTTTTTTTTAAAGAGTGAGTACAACTTCCCTCCTCTTATTGACTTCTTGGAAATTTCTCATGTGTTGAATGTTCTTGCCAATTCCCTACCCCAGGGCATATTTTGAGGGCTTGTGTCATTTACAGCCCTGCAGTCCTTGTGACTATATAAGCAATCATTGGCACTGGGTTTAAAGTGCTGTTGTGGGAAGCAGCCGCAAGGCGGCAGCATTATTGCGTTCTCAAGTCTTGTTACTAGGAGAACAGAGTCTTCCTGGAGGTAGTGTTCTGAGCTTGTAAATTAGAGTGCAATATGCTGGGACAAGCCCCCAGAAGTTTATGTCTCCTAACTTATGTTTTTTTTTTAAATTTAATTTCTATTTCTTATCGGAGTAAATTTGATTAGAGTGTTTTGATTGTCTGGCTGTACAGAATCTGCTCAATGATTCATACATATGTCTGTTCATCTTCGGATCCTGTTACCATGTATGTGATCACAGAATATATATTTTGAAGGTATTGGTGATTATATAATTCATATCGTTTATATGTTATATGTTTATATACATTTAACTTACATTAGTATATGTATGTTAACCCCATAGTCCTAACTTACCCATCCCCCCACCTTTCATTTTGGCTAACCATTAGTTTATTTGATAAGTCTGTGAGTGTCTTTTTCTGTGGAAATATGTTCATTGGTAGCAATCTTAAGAAAACTTGTATAAATGATATCATAGGATATTTGTCATACCCTTTTGACTTACTTAACCTTATATGATTTTTTCTAGGCTCAACTGTAGTCCTGAAAACAGCATTGTTCATTTTTCTCCCGAGGCTACTATTCCATTCTGTCCGTATACCACTTCTTCTTTGTCCATTCATCTGTTTATGGACCTTTTTTTTGCTTCCATATCTTGGCTATTTCAGTATTGTTGCAGTGCATATTTGCCTGCCTCTGTCTTTCCAATTTTGGTGGTCTTAGTTTATAGGCCCAAAAGGTGCCCTGCCGCATCATTTGGTAGCTCAATTTTTACCTTTTCAAGCAGCTCGATTCAGTTTGCGTTAGTGCTGTTTCCACTTTACATCCCACCAGCAGCTAGAAGGTACACAGATCTCTAAAACCCCTTCAGCATTTATGCTTTGTAGACATTTTGCTGATGGTAATGACTGGTGTGAGCTGAAACCTTTTTGAATTTGAATTTGTATGTGGCTAATAATTCCTTATACTAAGCTTTAGGCATGTCCTTTTTTTTCTTTTCCTTTTTTTTTTTTAAAGAGTGAGTACAACTCCCCTCCTCTTATTGACTTCTTGAAAAATTTCTCATGTGTTGGATTTTCTTGCCTATTCCCTACCCCAGGGCAATTTTTGAGGGCCTGTGTCATTTACAGCCCTGCAGTCCTTGGGACTATATAAGCAACCATTGTCAATGGGTTTAAAGCTGCTGTTTTGGGAGACAGCCACAAGGCGGCAGCATTATTACGTTCTCAAGTCTTGTTACTAGGACAACAGAGTCTTCCTGGAGGTAGTGTTCCGAGCTTGTAAATTAGAGTGCAATGTGCTGGGACAAGCCCCCAGAAGTTTATGTCTCCTTACTTATGTTTGTTTTTTAAATTTAATTTGTCTTTCTTATCGGAGTAAATTTGATTAGAGTGTTTTGATTGTCTGGCTGTACAGAATCTGCTCAATGATTCACACATATGTCTGTTCATCTTCGGATCCTGTTACCATGTATGTGATTACAGAATGTATATTTTGAAGGTATTGGTGAATATATAATTCATATCATTTATATGTTATATGTTTATATACATTTAACTTACATTAGTATATGTATGTTAACCCCATAGTCCTAATTTACCCATCCTCCCACCTTTCATTTTGGCTAACCATTAGTTTATTTGATAAGTCTGTGAGTGTCTTTTTCTGTGGAAATATGTTCATTGGTAGCAATCTTAGGAAAACTTGTATAAATAATATTATAGGATATTTGTAATACCCTTTTGTCTTACTTAACCTTATATGATTATTTCTAGTCTCAACTCTAGTCCTGAAAACGGCATTGTTCATTTTTTTCCCGAGGCTACTCTTCCATTCTGTCCATATACCACTTCTTCTTTGTCCATTCACCTGTTTATGCACCTTTTTTTTGCTTCCATGTCTTTGCTATTTCAGTATTGTTGCAGTGCACATTTGCCTGCCTCTGTCTTTCCGATTCTGGTGGTCTTAGGTTATAGGCCCAAAAGGTGCCCTGCCGCATCATATGGTAGCTCAATTTTTACGTTTTCAAGCAGCTCGATTCAGTTTGCATTAGTGCTGTTACGACTTTATATTCCACCAGCAGCTAGAAGGTACACACTTCTCTAAAACCCCTTCAGCATTTATAGTTTGTAGACTTTTTGCTGATGGTCATGACTGGTGTGAGCTGAAACCTTTTTGGAGGTTGGATACGCATGTGGCTAATAATTCCTTATGCTGAGCTTTAGGCATGTCCTATTTTTTCTTTTCCTTTTTTTTAAAAAGAGTGAGTACAACTTCCCTCCTCTTATTGATTTCTTGAAAAGTTTCTTATGTGTTGAATTTTCTTGCCTATTCCCTACCCCAGGGCATTTTTTGAGTGCCTGTGTCATTTACAACCGTGCAGTCCTTGTGACTATATAAGCAACCATTGGCACTGGGTTTAAAGGTGCTGTTTTTGGAGACAGCCACAAGGCGGCAGCATTATTACGTTCTCAAGTCTTGTTACTAGGACAACAGAGTCTTCCTGGAGGTAGTGTTCCGAGCTTTTAAATTAGAGTGCAATGTGCTGGGACAAGCCCCCAGAAGTTTATGTCTCCTTACTTATGTTTGTTTTTTAAATTTAATTTGTATTTTTTATCGGAGTAAATTTGATTAGAGTGTTTTGATTGTCTGGCTGTACAGAATCTGTTCAATGATTCATACATATGTCTGTTCATCTTCGGACCCTGTTACCATGTATGTGATCACAGAATATATATTTTGAAGGTATTGGTGATTATATAATTCATATCGTTTATATGTTATATGTTTATATACATTTAACTTACATTAGTATATGTATGTTAACCCCATAGTCCTAACTTACCCATCCCCCCACCTTTCATTTTGGCTAACCATTAGTTTATTTGATAAGTCTGTGAGTGTCTTTTTCTGTGGAAATATGTTCATTGGTAGCAATCTTAAGAAAACTTGTATAAATGATATCATAGGATATTTGTCATACCCTTTTGACTTACTTAACCTTATATGATTTTTTCTAGGCTCAACTGTAGTCCTGAAAACAGCATTGTTCATTTTTCTCCCGAGGCTACTATTCCATTCTGTCCGTATACCACTTCTTCTTTGTCCATTCATCTGTTTATGGACCTTTTTTTTGCTTCCATATCTTGGCTATTTCAGTATTGTTGCAGTGCATATTTGCCTGCCTCTGTCTTTCCAATTTTGGTGGTCTTAGGTTATAGGCCCAAAAGGTGCCCTGCCCCATCATTTGGTAGCTCAATTTTTACCTTTTCAAGCAGCTCGATTCAGTTTGCGTTAGTGCTGTTTCCACTTTACATCCCACCAGCAGCTAGAAGATACACACTTCTCTAAAACCCCTTCAGCATTTATAGTTTGTAGACTTTTTGCTGATGGTCATGACTGCTGTGAGCTGAAACCTTTTTGAATTTGAATTTGTATGTGACTAATAATTCCTTATATTAAGCTTTAGGCATGTCCTTTTTTTTCTTTTCCTTTTTTTTTTAAAGAGTGAGTACAACTTCCCTCCTCTTATTGACTTCTTGGAAATTTCTCATGTGTTGAATGTTCTTGCCAATTCCCTACCCCAGGGCATATTTTGAGGGCTTGTGTCATTTACAGCCCTGCAGTCCTTGTGACTATATAAGCAATCATTGGCACTGGGTTTAAAGTGCTGTTGTGGGAAGCAGCCACAAGGCGGCAGCATTATTGCGTTCTCAAGTCTTGTTACTAGGAGAAGAGAGTCTTCCTGGAGGTAGTGTTCTGAGCTTGTAAATTAGAGTGCAATATGCTGGGACAAGCCCCCAGAAGTTTATGTCTCCTAACTTATGTTTTTTTTTAAAATTTAATTTCTATTTCTTATCGGAGTAAATTTGATTAGAGTGTTTTGATTGTCTGGCTGTACAGAATCTGCTCAATGATTCATACATATGTCTGTTCATCTTCGGATCCTGTTACCATGTATGTGATCACAGAATATATATTTTGAAGGTATTGGTGATTATATAATTCATATCGTTTATATGTTATATGTTTATATACATTTAACTTACATTAGTATATGTATGTTAACCCCATAGTCCTAACTTACCCATCCCCCCACCTTTCATTTTGGCTAACCATTAGTTTATTTGATAAGTCTGTGAGTGTCTTTTTCTGTGGAAATATGTTCATTGGTAGCAATCTTAAGAAAACTTGTATAAATGATATCATAGGATATTTGTCATACCCTTTTGACTTACTTAACCTTATATGATTATTTCTAGTCTCAACTGTAGTCCTGGAAACGGCAATGTTCATTTTTTTTTCGAGGCTACTATTCCATTTGGTACGTATACCACTTCGTCTTTGTCCATTCATCTGTTTATGGACCTTTTTTTTGCTTCCATGTCTTGGCTATTTCAGTATTGCTGCAGTGCACATTTGCCTGCCTCTGTCTTTCCGAATCTGCTGGTCTTAGGTTATAGGCCCAAAAGGTGCCCTGCCGCATCATATGGTAGCTAAATTTTTACGTTTTCAAGCAGCTCGATTCAGGTTGCGTTACTACTGTTACCACTTTACATCCCCCCAGCAGCTAGAAGGTACACAGTTCTCTAAAACCCCTTCACCATTTATAGTTTGTAGACTTTTTCCTGATGGTCATGACTGGTGTGACCTGAAACCTTTTTGAATTTGAAATTGCATGTTAGTAATAATTCCTTATACTGAGCTTTAGGCATGTCCTATTTTTTCTTTTCCTTTTTTTTTTAAAGAGTGAGTACAACTTCCCTCCTCTTATTGACTTCTTGAAAAGTTTCTCATGTGTTGAATTTTCTTGCCTATTCCCTTGCCCAGGGCATTTTTTGAGGGCAGGTGTCATTTAGAGCCCTGCAGTCCTTGTGACTATTAAGCAACCATTGGCACTGGGTTTAAAGCTGCTGTTGTGGGAAACAGCCACAAGGCGGCAGCATTATTACGTTCTCAACTCTTGTTACTAGGGCAACAGAGTCTTCCTGGAGGTAGTTTTCCAAGGTTGTAAATTAGAGTGGAATGTTCTGGGAGAAGTCCCCAGAAGTTTATGTCTCCTAACTTATGTTTGCTTTTTAAATTTAATTTCTATTTCTTATTGGAGTAAATTTGATTAGAGTGTTTTTATTGTTTGACTGTACAGAATCTGCTCAATGATTCATACATATATCTGTTCATCTTCGGAACCTGTTAGCATGTATGTGATTACAGAATGTATATTTTGAAGGTATTGGTGATTATATTATTTATATAGTTTATATATTATATGTTTATATACATTGAACATACATTAGTATATGTATGTTAACCCCATTGTCCTAATTTACCCATCCTCCCACCTTTCATTTTGGCTAACCATTAGTTTATTTGATAAGTCTGTGAGTGTCTTTTTCTGTGGAAATATGTTCATTGGTAGCAATCTTAGGATAACATGTATTAATGATATCATAGGATATTTGTCATACCCTTTTGACTTACTTAACCTTATATGATTATTTCTAGGCTCAACTCTAGTCCTGAAAACGGCATATTTCATTTTTTTCCAGAGGCTTCTATTCCATTTGGTACGTGTACCATTTCGTCTTTGTCCATTCATCTGTTTATGGACCTTTTTTTTGCTTCCATGTCTTGGCTATTTCAATATTGTTCCAGTGCACATTTGCCTGCCTCTGTCTTTCCGAATCCAGTTGTCTTAGGTTATAGGCCCAAAATGTGCCCTGCCGCATCATATGGTAGCTCAATGTTTACCTTTTCAAGCAGCTCGATTCAGTTTGCGTTACTGCTGTTACCACTTTACATCCCACCAGCAGCTAGAAGGTACACAGTTCTCTAAAACCCCTTCAGCATTTATAGTTTGTAGACTTTTTGCTGATGGTCATGACTGGTGTGAGCTGAAACCTTTTTGGAGGTTGGATACGCATGTGGCTAATAATTCCTTATGCTGAGCTTTAGGCATGTCCTTTTTTTCTTTTCCTTTTTTTTTAAAGAGTGACTACAACTTCCCTCCTCTTATTGACTTCTTGAAAATTTCTCATGTGTTGAATTTTCTTGCCAATTCCATACCCCAGGGCATTTTTTGAGGGCCTGTGTCTTTTACAGCCCTGCAGTCCTTGTGACTATATAAGCAACCATTGGCACTGGGTTTAAAGCTACTGTTGTGGGAAGCAGCCACAAGGCGGCAGCATTATTACGTTCTCAAGTCTTGTTACTAGGACAACACAGTCTTCCTGGAGGTAGTGTTCCGAGCTTGTAAATTAGAGTGCAATGTGCTGGGACAAGCCCCCAGAAGTTTATGTCTCCTAACTTATGTTTGTTTTTTAAATTTAATTTCTATTTCTTATCGGAGTAAATTTGATTAGAGTGTTGTGGTTTTCTGGCTGTACAGAATCTGCTCAATGATTCATACATATGTCTGTTCATCTTCGAACCTGTTAGCATGTATGTGATTACAGAATGTATATTTTAAAGGTATTGGTGATTATATAATTTATATATTTCATATGTTATATGTTTATATACATTTAACTTATATTAGTATATGTATGTTAACCCCATAGTCCTAATTTACCCATCCCCCCACCTTTCATTTTGGCTAACCATTAGTTTATTTGATAAGTCTGTGAGTGTCTTTTTCAGTGGAAATATGTTCATTGGTAGCAATCTTAGGATAACATGTATAAATGATATCATAGGATATTTGTCATACCCTTTTGACTTACTTAACCTTATATGATTATTTCTAGGCTCAACTCTAGTCCTGAAAACGGCATTGTTCATTTTTTTCCAGAGGCTACTATTCCATTTGGTACGTATACCATTTCGTCTTTGTCCTTTGATCTGTTTATGGACCTTTTTTTTGCTTCCGTGTCTTGGCTATTTCAGTATTGTTGCAGTGCACATTTGCCTGCCTCTGTCTTTCCGAATCCGGTGGTCTTAGGTTATAGGCCCAAAAGGTGCCCTGCCGCATCATATGGTAGCTCAATGTTTACCTTTTCAAGCAGCTCTATTCAGTTTGCGTTACTGCTGTTACCACTTTACATCCAAACAGCAGCTAGAAGGTACACAGTTCTCTAAAACCCCTTCAGCATTTATAGTTTGTAGACTTTTTGCTGATGGTCATGACTGGTGTGAGCTGAAACCTTTTTGGAGGTTGGATACACATGTGGCTAATAATTCCTTATGCTGAGCTTTAGGCATGTCCTTTTTTTCTTTTCCTTTTTTTTTAGAGTGAGTACAACTTCCGTACTCTTATTGACTTCTTGAAAATTTCTCATGTGTTGAATTTCCTTGCCTATTCCCTACACCAGGGCATTTTTTGAGGGCCTGTGTCTTTTACAGCCCTGCAGTCCTTGTGACTATATAAGCAACCGTTGGTACTGGGTTTAAAGCTACTGTTGTGGGAAGCAGCCACAAGGCGGCAGCATTATTACGTTCTCAAGTCTTGTTACTAGGACAACACAGTCTTCCTGGAGGTAGTGTTCCGAGCCTGTAAATTAGAGTGCAATGTCCTGGGACAAGCCCCCAGAAGTTTATGTCTCCTAACTTATGTTTGTTTTTTAAATTTAATTTCTATTTCTTATCGGAGTAAATTTGATTAGAGTGTTGTGGTTTTCTGGCTGTACAGAATCTGCTCAATGATTCATACATATGTCTGTTCATCTTTGGATCCTCTTACCATGTATGTGATTACAGAATGTATATTTTGAAGGTATTGGTGAATATATAATTCATATCATTTATATGTTATATGTTTATATACATTTAACATACATTAGTATATGTATGTTAACCCCATAGTCCTAATTTACCCATCCTCCCACCTTTCATTTTGGCTAACCATTAGTTTATATGATAAGTCTGTGAGTGTCTTTTTCTGTGGAAATATGTTCATTGGTAGCAATCTTAGGATAACATGTATAAATGATATCATAGGATATTTGTCATACCCTTTTGACTTACTTAACCTTATATGATTATTTCTAGGCTCAACTCTAGTCCTGAAAACAGCATTGTTCATTTTTTTCCAGAGGCTGCTATTCCATTTGGTACGTATACCATTTCGTCTTTGTCCATTCATCTGTTTATGGACCTTTTTTTGCTTCCATGTCTTGGCTATTTCAGTATTGTTGCAGTGCACATTTGCCTGCCTCTGTCTTTCCGATTCTGGTGGTCTTAGGTTATAGGCCCAAAAGGTGCCCTGCCGCATCATACGGTAACTCAATTTTTACCTTTTCAAGTAGCTGCATTCAGTTTTCGTTAGTGCTCTTACCAGTTTACATCCCACCGGAACCTAGAAGGTACACAGTTCTCTAAAACCCGTTCAGCATTTATAGTTTGTAGATTTTTTGCTGATGGTCATGACTGGCGTGAGCTGAAACCTTATTGAATTTGAATTTGCATGTGCCTAATAATTTCCTTTACTGAGCTTTAGGCATGCCCTTTTTTTTCTTTTCCTTTCTTTTTTAGAGAGTGAGTACAACCTCCCTCCTCTTAGTGACTTCTTGAAAAATTTCTCATGTGTTGAATTTTCTTGCCTATTCCCTACCCCAAGGCATTTTTTGAGGGCCTGTGTCATTTACAGCCCTGCAGTCCTTGTGACAATATAAGCAACCATTGGCACTGGGTTTAAAGCTGCTGTTGTGGGAAATAGCCACAAGGCAGCAGCATTATTAGGTTCTCAACTCTTGTTAATAGGGCAGCAGAGTCTTCCTGGAGGTAGTGTTCCGAGGTTGTAAATTAGAGTGGAATGTGCTGCGACAAGCCCCCAGAAGTTTATGTCTCCTTACTTATGTTTGTTTTTTAAATTTAACTTCTACTTTTTATCGGAGTAAATTTGATCAGAGTGTTTTGATTGTCTGGCTGTACAGAATCTGCTCAATGATTCATACATATGTCTGTTCATCTGCGGATCCTGTTACCATGTATGTGATTACAGAATGTATATTTTGAAGGGATTGGTGATTATCTAATTCATATCATTTATATGTTATATGTTTATATACATTTAACTTACATTAGTATATGTATGTTAACCCCATAGTCCTAATTTACCCATCCTCCCACCTTTCATTTTGGCTAACCGTTAGTATTTTTGATAAGTCTGTGACTGTCTTTTTCTGTGGAAATATGTTCATTGGTAGTAATCTTAGGAAAACATGTATAAATGATTTCATAGGATATTTGTCACACCCTTTTGACTTACTTAACCTTATATGACTATTTCTAGTCTCAACTGTAGTTCTGAAAACGGCATTGTTCATTTTTTTCCTGAGGCTACTCTTCCATTCTGTCCATATACCACTTCTTCTTTGTCCATTCACCTGTTTATGGACCATTTTTTGCTTTCATGTCTTGGGTATTTCAGTATTGTTGCAGTGCACATTTGCCTGCCTCTGTATTTCCGATTTTGGTGGTCTTAGGTTATAGGCCCAAAAGGTGCCCTGCCGCATCATATGGTAACTCAATTTTTACCTTTTCAAGCAGCTCCATTCAGTATGCGTTAGTGCTGTTACCACTTTACATCCCACCAGCAGCTAGAATGTACACAATTCTCTAAAACCCCTTCAGCATTTATAGTTTGTAGACTTTTTGCTGATGGTCATGACTGGTGTCACCTGAAACCTTTTTGAATTTGAATTTGCATGTGGCTAATAATTCCTTATACTGAGCTTTAGGCATGTCCTTTTTTTTTCTTTTCCTTTTTTTTTAAAGAGTGAGTACAACTTCCCTCCTCTTATTGACTTCTTGAAAAGTTACTCATGTGTTGAATTTTTTTGCCTATTCCCTACTCCAGGGCATTCTTTGAGGGCCGGTGTCATTTAGAGCCCTGCAGTCCTTGTGACTATTAAGCAACCTTTGGCACTGGGTTTAAAGCTGCTGTTGTGGGAAACAGCCACAAGGTGGCAGCATTATTACGTTCTCAACTCTTGTTACTAGGGCAACAGAGTCTTCCTGGAGGTAGTTTTCCAAGGTTGTAAATTAGAGTGGAATGTGCTGGGACAAGCCCCCAGAAGTTTATGTCTCCTAACTTATGTTTGCTTTTTAAATTTAATTTCTATTTCTTATCAGAGTCAATTTGATTAGAGTGTTTTGATTGTCTGGCTGTACAGAATCTGCTCAATGATTCATACATATGTCTGTTCATCTTCGGATCCTGCTACCATGTACGTGATTACAGAATGTATATTTTAAAGCTATTGGTGATGATATAATGCATATAGTTTATATGTGATATGTTTATATACATTTAACATACATTAGTATTTGTATGTTAACCCCATAGTCCTAATTTACCTATTCTCCCACCTTTCATTTTGGCTAACCATTAGTTTATTTGAGTAGTCTGTGAGTGTCTTTTTCTGTGGAAATATGTTCATGGGTGGCAATCTTAGGATAACTTTTATAAATGATATCGTAGGATATTTGTCATACCCTTTTGACTTACTTAACCTTATATGATTATTTCTAGTCTCAACTGTAGTCCTGGAAACGGCAATGTTCATTTTTTTTCCGAGGCTACTATTCCATTTGGTACGTATACCACTTCGTCTTTGTCCATTCATCTGTTTATGGACCTTTTTTTTGCTTCCATGTCTTGGCTATTTCAGTATTGCTGCAGTGCACATTTGCCTGCCTCTGTCTTTCCGAATCTGGTGGTCTTAGGTTATAGGCCCAAAAGGTGCCCTGCCGCATCATATGGTAGCTCAATTTTTACGTTTTCAAGCAGCTCGATTCAGGTTGCGTTACTGCTGTTACCACTTTACATCCCCCCAGCAGCTAGAAGGTACACAGTTCTCTAAAACCCCTTCACCATTTATAGTTTGTAGACTTTTTCCTGATGGTCATGACTGGTGTGAGCTGAAACCTTTTTGAATTTGAAATTGCATGTTAGTAATAATTCCTTATACTGAGCTTTAGGCATGTCCTATTTTTTCTTTTCCTTTTTTTTTTAAAGAGTGAGTACAACTTCCCTCCTCTTATTGACTTCTTGAAAAGTTTCTCATGTGTTGAATTTTCTTGCCTATTCCCTTGCCCAGGGCATTTTTTGAGGGCAGGTGTCTTTTAGAGCCCTGCAGTCCTTGTGACTATTAAGCAACCATTGGCACTGGGTTTAAAGCTGCTGTTGTGGGAAACAGCCACAAGGCGGCAGCATTATTACGTTCTCAAGTCTTGTTACTAGGACAACACAGTCTTCCTGGAGGTAGTGTTCCGAGCTTGTAAATTAGAGTGCAATGTGCTGGGACAAGCCCCCAGAAGTTTATGTCTCCTAACTTATGTTTGTTTTTTAAATTTAATTTCTATTTCTTATCGGAGTAAATTTGATTAGAGTGTTGTGGTTTTCTGGCTGTACAGAATCTGCTCAATGATTCATACATATGTCTGTTCATCTTCGAACCTGTTAGCATGTATGTGATTACAGAATGTATATTTTAAAGGTATTGGTGATTATATAATTTATATATTTCATATGTTATATGTTTATATACATTTAACATACATTAGTATATGTATTTTAACCCCATTGTCCTAATTTACCCATCCTCCCACCTTTCATTTTGGCTAGCCATTAGTTTATTTGATAAGTCTGTGAGTGTCTTTTTCTGTGGAAATATGTTCATTGGTAGCAATCTTAGGATAACATGTATAAATGATGTCATAGGATATTTGTCATACCCTTTTGACTTACTTAACCTTATATGATTATTTCTAGGCTCAACTGTAGTCCTGAAAACGGCATTGTTCATTTTTTTCCCGAGGCTACTATTCCATTTGGTACGTATCCCACTTCGTGTTTGTCCATTCATCTGTTTATGGACCTTTTTTTTTGCTTCCATGTCTTTGCTATTTCAGTATTGTTGCAGTGCACATTTGCCTGCCTCTGTCTTTCCGATTCTGGTGGTCTTAGGTTATAGGCCCAAAAGGTGCCCTGCCGCATCATATGGTAGCTCAATTTTTACGTTTTCAAGCAGCTCGATTCAGTTTGCATTAGTGCTGTTACGACTTTATATCCCACCAGCAGCTAGAAGGTACACACTTCTCTAAAACCCCTTCAGCATTTATAGTTTGTAGACTTTTTGCTGATGGTCATGACTGGTGTGAGCTGAAACCTTTTTGGAGGTTGGATACGCATGTGGCTAATAATTCCTTATGCTGAGCTTTAGGCATGTCCTATTTTTTCTTTTCCTTTTTTTTAAAATGAGTGAGTACAACTTCCCTCCTCTTATTGATTTCTTGAAAAGTTTCTTATGTGTTGAATTTTCTTGCCTATTCCCTACCCCAGGGCATTTTTTGAGTGCCTGTGTCATTTACAACCGTGCAGTCCTTGTGACTATATAAGCAACCATTGGCATTGGGTTTAAAGGTGCTGTTTTTGGAGACAGCCACAAGGCGGCAGCATTATTACGTTCTCAAGTCTTGTTACTAGGACAACAGAGTCTTCCTGGAGGTAGTGTTCCGAGCTTTTAAATTAGAGTGCAATGTGCTGGGACAAGCCCCCAGAAGTTTATGTCTCCTTACTTATGTTTGTTTTTTAAATTTAATTTGTATTTTTTATCGGAGTAAATTTGATTAGAGTGTTTTGATTGTCTGGCTGTACAGAATCTGTTCAATGTTTCATACATATGTCTGTTCATCTTCGGATCCTGTTACCATGTATGTGATCACAGAATATATATTTTGAAGGTATTGGTGATTATATAATTCATATCGTTTATATGTTATATGTTTATATACATTTAACTTACATTAGTATATGTATGTTAACCCCATAGTCCTAACTTACCCATCCCCCCACCTTTCATGTTGGCTAAACATTATTTTATTTGATAAGTCTGTGAGTGTCTTTTTCTGTGGAAATATGTTCATTGGTAGCAATCTTAAGAAAACTTGTATAAATGATATCATAGGATATTTGTCATACCCTTTTGACTCACTTAACCTTATATGATTTTTTCTAGGCTCAACTGTAGTCCTGAAAACAGCATTGTTCATTTTTCTCCCGAGGCTACTATTCCATTCTGTCCGTATACCACTTCTTCTTTGTCCATTCATCTGTTTATGGACCTTTTTTTTGCTTCCATATCTTGGCTATTTCAGTATTGTTGCAGTGCATATTTGCGTGCCTCTGTCTTTCCAATTTTGGTGGTCTTAGGTTATAGGCCCAAAAGGTGCCCTGCCCCATCATTTGGTAGCTCAATTTTTACCTTTTCAAGCAGCTCGATTCAGTTTGCGTTAGTGCTGTTTCCACTTTACATCCCACCAGCAGCTAGAAGGTACACAGATCTCTAAAACCCCTTCAGCATTTATAGTTTGTAGACATTTTGCTGATGGTAATGACTGCTGTGAGCTGAAACCTTTTTGAATTTGAATTTGTATGTGGCTAATAATTCCTTATACTAAGCTTTAGGCATGTCCTTTTTTTTCTTTTCCTTTTTTTTTTAAAGAGTGAGTACAACTTCCCTCCTCTTATTGACTTCTTGGAAATTTCTCATGTGTTGAATGTTCTTGCCAATTCCCTACCCCAGGGCATATTTTGAGGGCTTGTGTCATTTACAGCCCTGCAGTCCTTGTGACTATATAAGCAATCATTGGCACTGGGTTTAAAGTGCTGTTGTGGGAAGCAGCCACAAGGCGGCAGCATTATTGCGTTCTCAAGTCTTGTTACTAGGAGAACAGAGTCTTCCTGGGGGTAGTGTTCTGAGCTTGTAAATTAGAGTGCAATATGCTGGGACAAGCCCCCAGAAGTTTATGTCTCCTAACTTATGTTTTTTTTTTAAATTTAATTTCTGTTTCTTATCGGAGTAAATTTGATTAGAGTGTTTTGATTGTCTGGCTGTACAGAATCTGCTCAATGATTCATACATATGTCTGTTCATCTTCGGATCCTGTTACCATGTATGTGATCACAGAATATATATTTTGAAGGTATTGGTGATTATATTATTTATATAGTTTATATGTTATATGTTTATATACATTTAACTTACATTAGTATATGTATGTTAACCCCATAGTCCTAATTTACCCATCCTCCCACCTTTCATTTTGGCTAACCATTAGTTTATATGATAAGTCTGTGAGTGTCTTTTTCTGTGGAAATATGTTCATTGGTAGCAATCTTAGGATAACATGTATAAATGATATCATAGGATATTTGTCATACCCTTTTGACTTACTTAACCTTATATGATTATTTCTAGGCTCAACTGTAGTCCTGAAAACAGCATTGTTCATTTTTTTCCAGAGGCTACTATTCCATTTGGTACATATACCATTTTGTCTTTGTCCATTCATCTGTTTATGGACGTTTTTTTGCTTCCATGTCTTGGCTATTTCAGTATTGTTGCAGTGCACATTTGCCTGCCTCTGTCTTTCCGATTCTGGTGGTCTTAGGTTATAGGCCCAAAAGGTGCCCTGCCGCATCGTGTGGTAACTCAATTTTTACCTTTTCAAGCAGCTCCATTCAGTTTGCATTAGTGGTATTACTTCTTTACATCCCACCAGCAGCTAGAAGGTACACATTGCTCTAAAACCCCTTCAGTATTTATAGTTTGTAGACTTTTCGATGATGGTCATGAGTGGTGTTACCTGAAACCTTTTTGAATTTGAATTTGCATGTGGCTAATAATTCCTTATACTCAGCTTTAGGCATGTCATTTTTTTCTTTTCCTTTTGTTTAAAAGAGTGAGTACAACTTCCCTCCTCTTATTGACTTCTTGAAAAGTTTCTCATGTGTTGAATTTTTTTGCCTATTCCCTACCCCAGGGCATTTTTTGAAGGCAGGTGTCATTTAGAGCCCTTCAGTCCTTGTGACTATTAAGCAACCTTTGGCACTGGGTTTAAAGCTGCTGTTGTGGGAAACAGCCACAAGGCGGCAGCATTATTACGTTCTCAACTCTTGTTACTAGGGCAACAGAGTCTTCCTGGAGGTAGTTTTCCAAGGTTGTAAATTAGAGTGGAATGTGCTGGGACAAGCCCCCAGAAGTTTATGTCTCCTAACTTATCTTTGCTTTTTAAATTTAATTTCTATTTCTTATCGGAGTAATTTGATTAGAGTGTTTTGATTGGCTGTACAGAATCTGCTCAATGATTCATACATATATCTGTTCATCTTCGGAACCTGTTATCATGTATGTGATTACAGAATGTATATTTTAAAGGTTTGGTGATTATATAATTTATATAGTTCATATGTTATATGTTTATATACATTTAACATACATTAGTATATGTATGTTAACCCCATAGTCCTAATTTACCCATCCTCCCACCTTTCATTTTGGCTAACCATTAGTTTATTTGATAAGTCTGTGAGTGTCTTTTTTTGTGGAAATATGTTCATTGGTAGCAATCTTAGGATAACATGTATAAATGATATCATAGGATATTTGTCATACCCTTTTGACTTACTTACCCTTATATGATTATTTCTAGGCTCAACTGTAGTCATGAAAACGGCATTGTTCATTTTTTTCCCGAGGCTACTATTCCATTTGGTACGTATACCACTTCGTCTTTGTCCATTCATTTGTTTATGGACCTTTTTTTTGCTTCTATGTCTTGGCTATTTCAATATTGTTGCAGTGCATATTTGCCTGCATCTGTCTTTCCGATTTTGGTGGTCTTATATTATAGGCCCAAAAGGTGCCCTGCCGCATCATACGGTAACTCAATTTTTACCTTTTCAAGTAGCTGCATTCAGTTTTCGTTAGTGCTCTTACCAGTTTACATCCCACCGGAACCTAGAAGGTACACAGTTCTCTAAAACCCGTTCAGCATTTATAGTTTGTAGATTTTTTGCTGATGGTCATGACTGGTGTGAGCTGAAACCTTATTGAATTTGAATTTGCATGTGCCTAATAATTTCCTTTACTGAGCTTTAGGCATGCCCTTTTTTTTCTTTTCCTTTCTTTTTTAGAGAGTGAGTACAACCTCCCTCCTCTTAGTGACTTCTTGAAAAATTTCTCATGTGTTGAATTTTCTTGCCTATTCCCTACCCCAAGGCATTTTTTGAGGGCCTGTATCATTTACAGCCCTGCAGTTCTTGTGACAATATAAGCAACCATTGGCACTGGGTTTA
Organism: Balaenoptera physalus; assembly: GCF_965194825.1. Lineage (NCBI taxonomy): Eukaryota > Metazoa > Chordata > Mammalia > Artiodactyla > Balaenopteridae > Balaenoptera > Balaenoptera physalus. Next base: position 301,953 of record NW_028126580.1, read on the forward strand.
AAGCTGCTGTTGTGGGAAATAGCCACAAGGCAGCAGCATTATTAGGTTCTCAACTCTTGTTAATAGGGCAGCAGAGTCTTCCTGGAGGTAGTGTTCCGAGGTTGTAAATTAGAGTGGAATGTGCTGGGACAAGCCCCCAGAAGTTTATGTCTCCTTACTTATGTTTGTTTTTTAAATTTAACTTCTACTTTTTATCGGAGTAAATTTGATTAGAGTGTTTTGATTGTCTGGCTGTACAGAATCTGCTCAATGATTCATACATATGTCTGTTCATCTGCGGATCCTGTTACCATGTATGTGATTACAGAATGTATATTTTGAAGGGATTGGTGATTATCTAATTCATATCATTTATATGTTATATATTTATATACATTTAACTTACATTAGTATATGTATGTTAACCCCATAGTCCTAATTTACCCATCCTCCCACCTTTCATTTTGGCTAACCGTTAGTATTTTTGATAAGTCTGTGACTGTCTTTTTCTGTGGAAATATGTTCATTGGTAGTAATCTTAGGAAAACATGTATAAATGATTTCATAGGATATTTGTCACACCCTTTTGACTTACTTAACCTTATATGACTATTTCTAGTCTCAACTGTAGTTCTGAAAACGGCATTGTTCATTTTTTTCCTGAGGCTACTCTTCCATTCTGTCCATATACCACTTCTTCTTTGTCCATTCACCTGTTTATGGACCATTTTTTGCTTCCATGTCTTGGGTATTTCAGTATTGTTGCAGTGCACATTTGCCTGCCTCTGTATTTCCGATTTTGGTGGTCTTAGGTTATAGGCCCAAAAGGTGCCCTGCCGCATCATATGGTAACTCAATTTTTACCTTTTCAAGCAGCTCCATTCAGTATGCGTTAGTGCTGTTACCACTTTACATCCCACCAGCAGCTAGAATGTACACAATTCTCTAAAACCCCTTCAGCATTTATAGTTTGTAGACTTTTTGCTGATGGTCATGACTGGTGTCACCTGAAATCTTTTTGAATTTGAATTTGCATGTGGCTAATAATTCCTTATACTGAGCTTTAGGCATGTCCTTTTTTTTTCTTTTCCTTTTTTTTTAAAGAGTGAGTACAACTTCCCTCCTCTTATTGACTTCTTGAAAAGTTACTCATGTGTTGAATTTTTTTGCCTATTCCCTACTCCAGGGCATTCTTTGAGGGCCGGTGTCATTTAGAGCCCTGCAGTCCTTGTGACTATTAAGCAACCTTTGGCACTGGGTTTAAAGCTGCTGTTGTGGGAAACAGCCACAAGGTGGCAGCATTATTACGTTCTCAACTCTTGTTACTAGGGCAACAGAGTCTTCCTGGAGGTAGTTTTCCAAGGTTGTAAATTAGAGTGGAATGTGCTGGGACAAGCCCCCAGAAGTTTATGTCTCCTAACTTATGTTTGCTTTTTAAATTTAATTTCTATTTCTTATCAGAGTCAATTTGATTAGAGTGTTTTGATTGTCTGGCTGTACAGAATCTGCTCAATGATTCATACATATGTCTGTTCATCTTCGGATCCTGCTACCATGTACGTGATTACAGAATGTATATTTTAAAGCTATTGGTGATGATATAATGCATATAGTTTATATGTGATATGTTTATATACATTTAACATACATTAGTATATGTATGTTAACCCCATAGTCCTAATTTACCTATTCTCCCACCTTTCATTTTGGCTAACCATTAGTTTATTTGATTAGTCTGTGAGTGTCTTTTTCTGTGGAAATATGTTCATGGGTGGCAATCTTAGGATAACTTTTATAAATGATATCGTAGGATATTTGTCATACCCTTTTGACTTACTTACCCTTATATGATTATTTCTAGGCTCAACTGTAGTCATGAAAACGGCATTGTTCATTTTTTTCCCGAGGCTACTATTCCATTTGGTACGTATACCACTTCGTCTTTGTCCATTCATTTGTTTATGGACCTTTTTTTTGCTTCCATGTCTTGGCTATTTCAATATTGTTGCAGTGCATATTTGCCTGCCTCTGTCTTTCCGATTCTGGTGGTCTTATATTATAGGCCCAAAAGGTGCCCTGCCGCATCATACGGTAACTCAATTTTTACCTTTTCAAGTAGCTGCATTCAGTTTTCGTTAGTGCTCTTACCAGTTTACATCCCACCGGAACCTAGAAGGTACACAGTTCTCTAAAACCCGTTCAGCATTTATAGTTTGTAGATTTTTTGCTGATGGTCATGACTGGTGTGAGCTGAAACCTTATTGAATTTGAATTTGCATGTGCCTAATAATTTCCTTTACTGAGCTTTAGGCATGCCCTTTTTTTTCTTTTCCTTTCTTTTTTAGAGAGTGAGTACAACCTCCCTCCTCTTAGTGACTTCTTGAAAAATTGCTCATGTGTTGAATTTTCTTGCCTATTCCCTACCCCAAGGCATTTTTTGAGGGCCTGTATCATTTACAGCCCTGCAGTCCTTGTGACAATATAAGCAACCATTGGCACTGGGTTTAAAGCTGCTGTTGTGGGAAATAGCCACAAGGCAGCAGCATTATTAGGTTCTCAACTCTTGTTAATAGGGCAGCAGAGTCTTCCTGGAGGTAGTGTTCCGAGGTTGTAAATTAGAGTGGAATGTGCTGGGACAAGCCCCCAGAAGTTTATGTCTCCTTACTTATGTTTGTTTTTTAAATTTAACTTCTACTTTTTATCGGAGTAAATTTGATTAGAGTGTTTTGATTGTCTGGCTGTACAGAATCTGCTCAATGATTCATACATATGTCTGTTCATCTGCGGATCCTGTTACCATGTATGTGATTACAGAATGTATATTTTGAAGGGATTGGTGATTATCTAATTCATATCATTTATATGTTATATATTTATATACATTTAACTTACATTAGTATATGTATGTTAACCCCATAGTCCTAATTTACCCATCCTCCCACCTTTCATTTTGGCTAACCGTTAGTATTTTTGATAAGTCTGTGACTGTCTTTTTCTGTGGAAATATGTTCATTGGTAGTAATCTTAGGAAAACATGTATAAATGATTTCATAGGATATTTGTCACACCCTTTTGACTTACTTAACCTTATATGACTATTTCTAGTCTCAACTGTAGTTCTGAAAACGGCATTGTTCATTTTTTTCCCGAGGCTACTCTTCCATTCTGTCCATATACCACTTCTTCTTTGTCCATTCACCTGTTTATGGACCATTTTTTGCTTCCATGTCTTGGGTATTTCAGTATTGTTGCAGTGCACATTTGCCTGCCTCTGTATTTCCGATTTTGGTGGTCTTAGGTTATAGGCCCAAAAGGTGCCCTGCCGCATCATATGGTAACTCAATTTTTACCTTTTCAAGCAGCTCCATTCAGTATGCGTTAGTGCTGTTACCACTTTACATCCCACCAGCAGCTAGAATGTACACAATTCTCTAAAACCCCTTCAGCATTTATAGTTTGTAGACTTTTTGCTGATGGTCATGACTGGTGTCACCTGAAATCTTTTTGAATTTGAATTTGCATGTGGCTAATAATTCCTTATACTGAGCTTTAGGCATGTCCTTTTTTTTTCTTTTCCTTTTTTTTTAAAGAGTGAGTACAACTTCCCTCCTCTTATTGACTTCTTGAAAAGTTACTCATGTGTTGAATTTTTTTGCCTATTCCCTACTCCAGGGCATTCTTTGAGGGCCGGTGTCATTTAGAGCCCTGCAGTCCTTGTGACTATTAAGCAACCTTTGGCACTGGGTTTAAAGCTGCTGTTGTGGGAAACAGCCACAAGGTGGCAGCATTATTACGTTCTCAACTCTTGTTACTAGGGCAACAGAGTCTTCCTGGAGGTAGTTTTCCAAGGTTGTAAATTAGAGTGGAATGTGCTGGGACAAGCCCCCAGAAGTTTATGTCTCCTAACTTATGTTTGCTTTTTAAATTTAATTTCTATTTCTTATCAGAGTCAATTTGATTAGAGTGTTTTGATTGTCTGGCTGTACAGAATCTGCTCAATGATTCATACATATGTCTGTTCATCTTCGGATCCTGCTACCATGTACGTGATTACAGAATGTATATTTTAAAGCTATTGGTGATGATATAATGCATATAGTTTATATGTGATATGTTTATATACATTTAACATACATTAGTATATGTATGTTAACCCCATAGTCCTAATTTACCTATTCTCCCACCTTTCATTTTGGCTAACCATTAGTTTATTTGATTAGTCTGTGAGTGTCTTTTTCTGTGGAAATATGTTCATGGGTGGCAATCTTAGGATAACTTTTATAAATGATATCGTAGGATATTTGTCATACCCTTTTGACTTACTTACCCTTATATGATTATTTCTAGGCTCAACTGTAGTCATGAAAACGGCATTGTTCATTTTTTTCCCGAGGCTACTATTCCATTTGGTACGTATACCACTTCGTCTTTGTCCATTCATTTGTTTATGGACCTTTTTTTTGCTTCCATGTCTTGGCTATTTCAATATTGTTGCAGTGCATATTTGCCTGCCTCTGTCTTTCCGATTCTGGTGGTCTTATATTATAGGCCCAAAAGGTGCCCTGCCGCATCATACGGTAACTCAATTTTTACCTTTTCAAGTAGCTGCATTCAGTTTTCGTTAGTGCTCTTACCAGTTTACATCCCACCGGAACCTAGAAGGTACACAGTTCTCTAAAACCCGTTCAGCATTTATAGTTTGTAGATTTTTTGCTGATGGTCATGACTGGTGTGAGCTGAAACCTTATTGAATTTGAATTTGCATGTGCCTAATAATTTCCTTTACTGAGCTTTAGGCATGCCCTTTTTTTTCTTTTCCTTTCTTTTTTAGAGAGTGAGTACAACCTCCCTCCTCTTAGTGACTTCTTGAAAAATTTCTCATGTGTTGAATTTTCTTGCCTATTCCCTACCCCAAGGCATTTTTTGAGGGCCTGTATCATTTACAGCCCTGCAGTCCTTGTGACAATATAAGCAACCATTGGCACTGGGTTTAAAGCTGCTGTTGTGGGAAATAGCCACAAGGCAGCAGCATTATTAGGTTCTCAACTCTTGTTAATAGGGCAGCAGAGTCTTCCTGGAGGTAGTGTTCCGAGGTTGTAAATTAGAGTGGAATGTGCTGGGACAAGCCCCCAGAAGTTTATGTCTCCTTACTTATGTTTGTTTTTTAAATTTAACTTCTACTTTTTATCGGAGTAAATTTGATTAGAGTGTTTTGATTGTCTGGCTGTACAGAATCTGCTCAATGATTCATACATATGTCTGTTCATCTGCGGATCCTGTTACCATGTATGTGATTACAGAATGTATATTTTGAAGGGATTGGTGATTATCTAATTCATATCATTTATATGTTATATATTTATATACATTTAACTTACATTAGTATATGTATGTTAACCCCATAGTCCTAATTTACCCATCCTCCCACCTTTCATTTTGGCTAACCGTTAGTATTTTTGATAAGTCTGTGACTGTCTTTTTCTGTGGAAATATGTTCATTGGTAGTAATCTTAGGAAAACATGTATAAATGATTTCATAGGATATTTGTCACACCCTTTTGACTTACTTAACCTTATATGACTATTTCTAGTCTCAACTGTAGTTCTGAAAACGGCATTGTTCATTTTTTTCCCGAGGCTACTCTTCCATTCTGTCCATATACCACTTCTTCTTTGTCCATTCACCTGTTTATGGACCATTTTTTGCTTCCATGTCTTGGGTATTTCAGTATTGTTGCAGTGCACATTTGCCTGCCTCTGTATTTCCGATTTTGGTGGTCTTAGGTTATAGGCCCAAAAGGTGCCCTGCCGCATCATATGGTAACTCAATTTTTACCTTTTCAAGCAGCTCCATTCAGTATGCGTTAGTGCTGTTACCACTTTACATCCCACCAGCAGCTAGAATGTACACAATTCTCTAAAACCCCTTCAGCATTTATAGTTTGTAGACTTTTTGCTGATGGTCATGACTGGTGTCACCTGAAACCTTTTTGAATTTGAATTTGCATGTGGCTAATAATTCCTTATACTGAGCTTTAGGCATGTCCTTTTTTTTTCTTTTCCTTTTTTTTTAAAGAGTGAGTACAACTTCCCTCCTCTTATTGACTTCTTGAAAAGTTACTCATGTGTTGAATTTTTTTGCCTATTCCCTACTCCAGGGCATTCTTTGAGGGCCGGTGTCATTTAGAGCCCTGCAGTCCTTGTGACTATTAAGCAACCTTTGGCACTGGGTTTAAAGCTGCTGTTGTGGGAAACAGCCACAAGGTGGCAGCATTATTACGTTCTCAACTCTTGTTACTAGGGCAACAGAGTCTTCCTGGAGGTAGTTTTCCAAGGTTGTAAATTAGAGTGGAATGTGCTGGGACAAGCCCCCAGAAGTTTATGTCTCCTAACTTATGTTTGCTTTTTAAATTTAATTTCTATTTCTTATCAGAGTCAATTTGATTAGAGTGTTTTGATTGTCTGGCTGTACAGAATCTGCTCAATGATTCATACATATGTCTGTTCATCTTCGGATCCTGCTACCATGTACGTGATTACAGAATGTATATTTTAAAGCTATTGGTGATGATATAATGCATATAGTTTATATGTGATATGTTTATATACATTTAACATACATTAGTATATGTATGTTAACCCCATAGTCCTAATTTACCTATTCTCCCACCTTTCATTTTGGCTAACCATTAGTTTATTTGATTAGTCTGTGAGGGTCTTTTTCTGTGGAAATATGTTCATGGGTAGCAATCTTAGGATAAATTTTATAAATGATATCGTAGGATATTTGTCATACCCTTTTGACTTACTTAACCTTATATGATTATTTCTAGTCTCAACTGTAGTCCTGGAAACGGCAATGTTCATTTTTTTTCCGAGGCTACTATTCCATTTGGTACGTATACCACTTCGTCTTTGTCCATTCATCTGTTTATGGACCTTTTTTTTGCTTCCATGTCTTGGCTATTTCAGTATTGCTGCAGTGCACATTTGCCTGCCTCTGTCTTTCCGAATCTGGTGGTCTTAGGTTATAGGCCCAAAAGGTGCCCTGCCGCATCATATGGTAGCTCAATTTTTACGTTTTCAAGCAGCTCGATTCAGGTTGCGTTACTGCTGTTACCACTTTACATCCCCCCAGCAGCTAGAAGGTACACAGTTCTCTAAAACCCCTTCACCATTTATAGTTTGTAGACTTTTTCCTGATGGTCATGACTGGTGTGAGCTGAAACCTTTTTGAATTTGAAATTGCATGTTAGTAATAATTCCTTATACTGAGCTTTAGGCATGTCCTATTTTTTCTTTTCCTTTTTTTTTTAAAGAGTGAGTACAACTTCCCTCCTCTTATTGACTTCTTGAAAAGTTTCTCATGTGTTGAATTTTCTTGCCTATTCCCTTGCCCAGGGCATTTTTTGAGGGCAGGTGTCTTTTAGAGCCCTGCAGTCCTTGTGACTATTAAGCAACCATTGGCACTGGGTTTAAAGCTGCTGTTGTGGGAAACAGCCACAAGGCGGCAGCATTATTACGTTCTCAACTCTTGTTACTAGGGCAACAGAGTCTTCCTGGAGATAGTTTTCCAAGGTTGTAAATTAGAGTGGAATGTTCTGGGAGAAGTCCCCAGAAGTTTATGTCTCCTAACTTATGTTTGCTTTTTAAATTTAATTTCTATTTCTTATCGGAGTAAATTTGATTAGAGTGTTTTTATTGTTTGACTGTACAGAATCTGCTCAATGATTCATACATATATCTGTTCATCTTCGGAACCTGTTAGCATGTATGTGATTACAGAATGTATATTTTAAAGGTATTGGTGATTATATTATTTATATAGTTTATATATTATATGTTTATATACATTTAACATACATTAGTATATGTATGTTAACCCCATTGTCCTAATTTACCCATCCTCCCACCTTTCATTTTGGCTAACCATTAGTTTATTTGATAAGTGTGTGAGTGTCTTTTTCTGTGGAAATATGTTCATTGGTAGCAATCTTAGGATAACATGTATTAATGATATCATAGGATATTTGTCATACCCTTTTGACTTACTTAACCTTATATGATTATTTCTAGGCTCAACTCTAGTCCTGAAAACGGCATTGTTCATTTTTTTCCAGAGGCTTCTATTCCATTTGGTACGTGTACCATTTCGTCTTTGTCCATACATCTGTTTATGGACCTTTTTTTTGCTTCCATGTCTTGGCTATTTCAATATTGTTCCAGTGCACATTTGCCTGCCTCTGTCTTTCCGAATCCAGTTGTCTTAGGTTATAGGCCCAAAATGTGCCCTGCTGCATCATATGGTAGCTCAATGTTTACCTTTTCAAGCAGCTCGATTTAGTTTGCGTTACTGCTGTTACCACTTTACATCCCACCAGCAGCTAGAAGGTACACAGTTCTCTAAAACCCCTTCAGCATTTATAGTTTGTAGACTTTTTGCTGATGGTCATGACTGGTGTGAGCTGAAACCTTTTTGGAGGTTGGATACGCATGTGGCTAATAATTCCTTATGCTGAGCTTTAGGCATGTCCTTTTTTTCTTTTCCTTTTTTTTTAAAGAGTGACTACATCTTCCCTCCTCTTATTGACTTCTTGAAAATTTCTCATGTGTTGAATTTTCTTGCCAATTCCATTCCCCAGGGCATTTTTTGAGGGCCTGTGTCTTTTACAGCCCTGCAGTCCTTGTGACTATATAAGCAACCATTGGCACTGGGTTTAAAGCTACTGTTGTGGGAAGCAGCCACAAGGCGGCAGCATTATTACGTTCTCAAGTCTTGTTACTAGGACAACACAGTCTTCCTGGAGGTAGTGTTCCGAGCTTGTAAATTAGAGTGCAATGTGCTGGGACAAGCCCCCAGAAGTTTATGTCTCCTAACTTATGTTTGTTTTTTAAATTTAATTTCTATTTCTTATCGGAGTAAATTTGATTAGAGTGTTGTGGTTTTCTGGCTGTACAGAATCTGCTCAATGATTCATACATATGTCTGTTCATCTTCGAACCTGTTAGCATGTATGTGCTTACAGAATGTATATTTTAAAGGTATTGGTGATTATATAATTTATATATTTCATATGTTATATGTTTATATACATTTAACATACATTAGTATATGTATTTTAACCCCATTGTCCTAATTTACCCATCCTCCCACCTTTCATTTTGGCTAGCCATTAGTTTATTTGATAAGTCTGTGAGTGTCTTTTTCTGTGGAAATATGTTCATTGGTAGCAATCTTAGGATAACATGTATAAATGATGTCCTAGGATATTTGTCATACCCTTTTGACTTACTTAACCTTATATGATTATTTCTAGGCTCAACTGTAGTCCTGAAAACGGCATTGTTCATTTTTTTCCCGAGGCTACTATTCCATTTGGTACGTATCCCACTTCGTCTTTGTCCATTCATCTGTTTATGGACCTTTTTTTTGCTTCCATGTCTTGGCTATTTCAATATTGTTGCAATGCACATTTGCCTGCCTCTCTCTTTCCGAATCTGGTGGTCTTAGGTTATAGGCCCAAAACGTGCCCTGCCGCATCATATGGTAGCTCAATTTTTACCTTTTCAAGCAGCTCCATTTAGTTTGCGTTAGTGCTGTTGCCACTTTACATCCCACCAGCAGCTAGAAGGTACACAGATCTCTAAACCTCCTTCAGCATTTATAGTTTGTAGACATTTTGCTGATGGTAATGACTGGTGTGAGCTGAAACCTTTTTGAATTTGAATTTGTATGTGGCTAATAATTCCTTATACTAAGCTTTAGGCATGTCCTTTTTTTTCTTTTCCTTTTTTTTTTTAAAGAGTGAGTACAACTCCCCTCCTCTTATTGACTTCTTGAAAAATTTCTCATGTGTTGGATTTTCTTGCCTATTCCCTACCCCAGGGCAATTTTTGAGGGCCTGTGTCATTTACAGCCCTGCAGTCCTTGTGACTATATAAGCAACCATTGTCACTGGGTTTAAAGCTGCTGTTTTGGGAGACAGCCACAAGGCGGCAGCATTATTACGTTCTCAAGTCTTGTTACTAGGACAACAGAGTCTTCCTGGAGGTAGTGTTCCGAGCTTGTAAATTAGAGTGCAATGTGCTGGGACAAGCCCCCAGAAGTTTATGTCTCCTTACTTATGTTTGTTTTTTAAATTTAATTTGTCTTTCTTATCGGAGTAAATTTGATTAGAGTGTTTTGATTGTCTGGCTGTACAGAATCTGCTCAATGATTCATACATATGTCTGTTCATCTTCGAACCTGTTAGCATGTATGTGATTACAGAATGTATATTTTAAAGGTATTGGTGATTATATAATTTATATATTTCATATGTTATATGTTTATATACATTTAACATACATTAGTATATGTATTTTAACCCCATAGTCCTAATTTACCCATCCTCCCACCTTTCATTTTGGCTAGCCATTAGTTTATTTGATAAGTCTGTGAGTGTCTTTTTCTGTGGAAATATGTTCATTGGTAGCAATCGTAGGATAACATGTATAAATGATGTCCTAGGATATTTGTCATACCCTTTTGACTTACTTAACCTTATATGATTATTTCTAGTCTCAACTCTAGTCCTGAAAACGGCATTGTTCATTTTTTTCCCGAGGCTACTCTTCCATTCTGTCCATATACCACTTCTTCTTTGTCCATTCACCTGTTTATGGACCTTTTTTTTGCTTCCATGTCTTTGCTATTTCAGTATTGTTGCAGTGCACATTTGCCTGCCTCTGTCTTTCCGATTCTGGTGGTCTTAGGTTATAGGCCCAAAAGGTGCCCTGCCGCATCATATGGTAGCTCAATTTTTACGTTTTCAAGCAGCTCGATTCAGTTTGCATTAGTGCTGTTACGACTTTATATCCCACCAGCAGCTAGAAGGTACACACTTCTCTAAAACCCCTTCAGCATTTATAGTTTGTAGACTTTTTGCTGATGGTCATGACTGGTGTGAGCTGAAACCTTTTTGGAGGTTGGATACGCATGTGGCTAATAATTCCTTATGCTGAGCTTTAGGCATGTCCTATTTTTTCTTTTCCTTTTTTTTAAAAAGAGTGAGTACAACTTCCCTCCTCTTATTGATTTCTTGAAAAGTTTCTTATGTGTTGAATTTTCTTGCCTATTCCCTACCCCAGGGCATTTTTTGAGTGCCTGTGTCATTTACAACCGCGCAGTCCTTGTGACTATATAAGCAACCATTGGCACTGGGTTTAAAGGTGCTGTTTTTGGAGACAGCCACAAGGCGGCAGCATTATTACGTTCTCAAGTCTTGTTACTAGGACAACAGAGTCTTCCTGGAGGTAGTGTTCCGAGCTTTTAAATTAGAGTGCAATGTGCTGGGACAAGCCCCCAGAAGTTTATGTCTCCTTACTTATGTTTGTTTTTTAAATTTAATTTGTATTTTTTATTGGAGTATATTTGATTAGAGTGTTTTTATTGTCTGGCTGTACAGAATCTGTTCAATGATTCATACATATGTCTGTTCATCTTCGGATCCTGTTACCATGTATGTGATTACAGAATGTATATTTTGAAGGTATTGGTGATTATATAATTCATATCATTTATATGTTATATGTTTATATACATTTAACTTATATTAGTATATGTATGTTAACCCCATAGTCCTAATTTACCCATCCCCCCACCTTTCATTTTGGCTAACCATTAGTTTATTTGATAAGTCTGTGAGTGTCTTTTTCAGTGGAAATATGTTCATTGGTAGCAATCTTAGGATAACATGTATAAATGATATCATAGGATATTTGTCATACCCTTTTGACTTACTTAACCTTATATGATTATTTCTAGGCTCAACTCTAGTCCTGAAAACGGCATTGTTCATTTTTTTCCAGAGGCTACTATTCCATTTGGTACGTATACCATTTCGTCTTTGTCCTTTCATCTGTTTATGGACCTTTTTTTTGCTTCCATGTCTTGGCTATTTCAGTATTGTTGCAGTGCACATTTGCCTGCCTCTGTCTTTCCGAATCCGGTGGTCTTAGGTTATAGGCCCAAAAGGTGCCCTGCCGCATCATATGGTAGCTCAATGTTTACCTTTTCAAGCAGCTCAATTCAGTTTGCGTTACTGCTGTTACCACTTTACATCCAAACAGCAGCTAGAAGGTACACAGTTCTCTAAAACCCCTTCAGCATTTATAGTTTGTAGACTTTTTGCTGATGGTCATGACTGGTGTGAGCTGAAACCTTTTTGGAGGTTGGATACACATGTGGCTAATAATTCCTTATGCTGAGCTTTAGGCATGTCCTTTTTTTCTTTTCCTTTTTTTTTAGAGTGAGTACAACTTCCGTACTCTTATTGACTTCTTGAAAATTTCTCATGTGTTGAATTTCCTTGCGTATTCCCTACACCAGGGCATTTTTTGAGGGCCTGTGTCTTTTACAGCCCTGCAGTCCTTGTGACTATATAAGCAACCGTTGGTACTGGGTTTAAAGCTACTGTTGTGGGAAGCAGCCACAAGGCGGCAGCATTATTACGTTCTCAAGTCTTGTTACTAGGACAACACAGTCTTCCTGGAGGTAGTGTTCCGAGCCTGTAAATTAGAGTGCAATGTCCTGGGACAAGCCCCCAGAAGTTTATGTCTCCTAACTTATGTTTGTTTTTTAAATTTAATTTCTATTTCTTATCGGAGTAAATTTGATTAGAGTATTGTGGTTTTCTGGCTGTACAGAATCTGCTCAATGATTCATACATATGTCTGTTCATCTTTGGATCCTGTTACCATGTATGTGATTACAGAATGTATATTTTGAAGGTATTGGTGAATATATAATTCATATCATTTATATGTTATATGTTTATATACATTTAACATACATTAGTATATGTATGTTAACCCCATAGTCCTAATTTACCCATCCTACCACCTTTCATTTTGGCTAACCATTAGTTTATATGATAAGTCTGTGAGTGTCTTTTTCTGTGGAAATATGTTCATTGGTAGCAATCTTAGGATAACATGTATAAATGATATCATAGGATATTTGTCATACCCTTTTGACTTACTTAACCTTATATGATTATTTCTAGGCTCAACTCTAGTCCTGAAAACAGCATTGTTCATTTTTTTCCAGAGGCTACTATTCCATTTGGTACGTATACCATTTCGTCTTTGTCCATTCAACTGTTTATGGACCTTTTTTTGCTTCCATGTCTTGGCTATTTCAGTATTGTTGCAGTGCACATTTGCCTGCCTCTGTCTTTCCGATTCTGGTGGTCTTAGGTTATAGGCCCAAAAGGTGCCCTGCCGCATCGTATGGTAACTCAATTTTTACCTTTTCAAGCAGCTCCATTCAGTTTGCATTAGTGGTATTACTTCTTTACATCCCACCAGCAGCTAGAAGGTACACATTCGTCTAAAACCCCTTCAGCATTTATAGTTTGTAGACTTTTTGATGATGGTCATTAGTGGTGTTACCTGAAACCTTTTTGAATTTGAATTTGCATGTGGCTAATAATTCCTTATACTGAGCTTTAGGCATGTCATTTTTTTCTTTTCCTTTTGTTTTAAAGAGTGAGTACAACTTCCCTCCTCTTATTGACTTCTTGAAAAGTTTCTCATGTGTTGAATTTTTTTGCCTATTCCCTACCCCAGGGCATTTTTTGAATGCAGGTGTCATTTAGAGCCCTTCAGTCCTTGTGACTATTAAGCAACCTTTGGCACTGGGTTTAAAGCTGCTGTTGTGGGAAACAGCCACAAGGCGGCAGCATTATTACGTTCTCAACTCTTGTTACTAGGGCAACAGAGTCTTCCTGGAGGTAGTTTTCCAAGGTTGTAAATTAGAGTGGAATGTGCTGGGACAAGCCCCCAGAAGTTTATGTCTCCTAACTTATGTTTGCTTTTTAAATTTAATTTCTATTTCTTATCGGAGTAAATTTGATTAGAGTGTTTTGATTGGCTGTACAGAATCTGCTCAATGATTCATACATATATCTGTTCATCTTCGGAACCTGTTATCAAGTATGTGATTACAGAATATATATTTTGAAGGTATTGGTGATTATATAATTCATATCGTTTATATGTTATATGTTTATATACATTTAACTTACATTAGTATATGTATGTTAACCCCATAGTCCTAACTTACCCATCCCCCCACCTTTCATTTTGGGTAACCATTAGTTTATTTGATAAGTCTGTGAGTGTCTTTTTCTGTGGAAATATGTTCATTGGTAGCAATCTTAAGAAAACTTGTATAAATGATATCATAGGATATTTGTCATACCCTTTTGACTTACTTAACCTTATATGATTTTTTCTAGGCTCAACTGTAGTCCTGAAAACAGCATTGTTCATTTTTCTCCCGAGGCTACTATTCCATTCTGTCCGTATACCACTTCTTCTTTGTTCATTCACCTGTTTATGGACCTTTTTTTTGCTTCCATGTCTTGGCTATTTCAATATTGTTCCAGTGCACATTTGCCTGCCTCTGTCTTTCCGAATCCAGTTGTCTTAGGTTATAGGCCCAAAATGTGCCCTGCCGCATCATATGGTAGCTCAATGTTTACCTATTCAAGCAGCTCGATTCAGTTTGCGTTACTGCTGTTACCACTTTACATCCCACCAGCAGCTAGAAGGTACACAGTTCTCTAAAACCCCTTCAGCATTTATAGTTTGTAGACTTTTTGCTGATGGTCATGACTGGTGTGAGCTGAAACCTTTTTGGAGGTTGGATATGCATGTGGCTAATAATTCCTTATGCTGAGCTTTAGGCATGTCCTTTTTTTCTTTTCCTTTTTTTTTAAAGAGTGACTACAACTTCCCTCCTCTTATTGACTTCTTGAAAATTTCTCATGTGTTGAATTTTCTTGCCAATTCCATACCCCAGGGCATTTTTTGAGGGCCTGTGTCTTTTACAGCCCTGCAGTCCTTGTGACTATATAAGCAACCATTGGCACTGGGTTTAAAGCTACTGTTGTGGGAAGCAGCCACAAGGCGGCAGCATTATTACGTTCTCAAGTCTTGTTACTAGGACAACACAGTCTTCCTGGAGGTAGTGTTCCGAGCTTGTAAATTAGAGTGCAATGTGCTGGGACAAGCCCCCAGAAGTTTATGTCTCCTTACTTATGTTTGTTTTTTAAATTTAATTTGTATTTTTTATCGGAGTAAATTTGATTAGAGTGTTTTGATTGTCTGGCTGTACAGAATCTGTTCAATGATTCATACATATGTCTGTTCATCTTCGGATCCTGTTACCATGTATGTGATCACAGAATATATATTTTGAAGGTATTGGTGATTATATAATTCATATCGTTTATATGTTATATGTTTATATACATTTAACTTACATTAGTATATGTATGTTAACCCCATAGTCCGAACTTACCCATCCCCCCACCTTTCATTTTGGCTAAACATTAGTTTATCTGATAAGTCTGTGAGTGTCTTTTTCTGTGGAAATACGTTCATTGGTAGCAATCTTAAGAAAACTTGTATAAATGATATCATAGGATATTTGTCATACCCTTTTGACTTACTTAACCTTATATGATTATTTCTAGGCTCAACTGTAGTCCTGAAAACGGCATTGTTCATTTTTTTCCCGAGGCTACTATTCCATTTGGTACGTATCCCACTTCGTCTTTGTCCATTCATCTGTTTATGGACCTTTTTTTTTGCTTCCATGTCTTGGCTATTTCAATATTGTTGCAATGCACATTTGCCTGCCTCTCTCTTTCCGAATCTGGTGGTCTTAGGTTGTAGGCCCAAAAGGTGCCCTGCCGCACCGTATGGTAACTCAATTTTTACCTTTTCAATCAGCTCGATTCAGTTTGCGTTACTGCTGTTACCACTTTACATCCCACCAGCAGCTAGAAGGTACACACTTCTCTAAAACCCCTTCAGCATTTATTGTTTGTAGACTTTTTGCTGATGGTCATGACTGGAGTGAGCTGAAACCTTTTTGAATTTGAATTTGCATGTGGCTAATAATTCCTTATACTGAGCTTTAGGCATGTCCTTTTTTTCTTTTCCTTTTGTTTTAAAGAGTGAGTACAACTTCCCTCCTCTTATTGACTTCTTGGAAATTTCTCATGTGTTGAATGTTCTTGCCAATTCCCTACCCCAGGGCATATTTTGAGGGCTTGTGTCATTTACAGCCCTGCAGTCCTTGTGACTATATAAGCAATCATTGGCACTGGGTTTAAAGTGCTGTTGTGGGAAGCAGCCTCAAGGCGGCAGCATTATTGCGTTCTCAAGTCTTGTTACTAGGAGTACAGAGTCTTCCTGGAGGTAGTGTTCTGAGCTTGTAAATTAGAGTGCAATGTGCTGGGACAAGCCCCCAAAAGTTTATGTCTCCTAACTTATGTTTGTTTTTTTAAATTTAATTTCTATTTCTTATCGGAGTAAATTTGATTAGCGTGTTTTGATTGTCTGGCTGTACAGAATCTGCTCAATGATTCATACATATGTCTGTTCATCTTCGGATCCTGTTACCATGTATGTGATCACAGAATATATATTTTGAAGGTATTGGTGATTATATAATTCATATCGTTTATATGTTATATGTTTATATACATTTAACTTACATTAGTATATGTATGTTAACCCCATAGTCCTAACTTACCCATCCTCCCACCTTTCATTTTGGCTAACCATTAGTTTATTTGATAAGTCTGTGAGTGTCTTTTTCTGTGGAAATATGTTCATTGGTAGCAATCTTAAGAAAACTTGTATAAATGATATCATAGGATATTTGTCATACCCTTTTGACTTACTTAACCTTATATGATTTTTTCTAGGCTCAACTGTAGTCCTGAAAACAGCATTGTTCATTTTTCTCCCGAGGCTACTATTCCATTCTGTCCGTATACCACTTCTTCTTTGTCCATTCACCTGTTTATGGACCTTTTTTTTGCTTCCATGTCTTGGCTATTTCAATATTGTTCCAGTGCACATTTGCCTGCCTCTGTCTTTCCGAATCCAGTTGTCTTAGGTTATAGGCCCAAAATGTGCCCTGCCGCATCATATGGTAGCTCAATGTTTACCTTTTCAAGCAGCTCGATTCAGTTTGCGTTACTGCTGTTACCACTTTACATCCCACCAGCAGCTAGAAGGTACACAGTTCTCTAAAACCCCTTCAGCATTTATAGTTTGTAGACTTTTTGCTGATGGTCATGACTGGTGTGAGCTGAAACCTTTTTGGAGGTTGGATATGCATGTGGCTAATAATTCCTTATGCTGAGCTTTAGGCATGTCCTTTTTTTCTTTTCCTTTTTTTTTAAAGAGTGACTACAACTTCCCTCCTCTTATTGACTTCTTGAAAATTTCTCATGTGTTGAATTTTCTTGCCAATTCCATACCCCAGGGCATTTTTTGAGGGCCTGTGTCTTTTACAGCCCTGCAGTCCTTGTGACTATATAAGCAACCATTGGCACTGGGTTTAAAGCTACTGTTGTGGGAAGCAGCCACAAGGCGGCAGCATTATTACGTTCTCAAGTCTTGTTACTAGGACAACACAGTCTTCCTGGAGGTAGTGTTCCGAGCTTGTAAATTAGAGTGCAATGTGCTGGGACAAGCCCCCAGAAGTTTATGTCTCCTTACTTATGTTTGTTTTTTAAATTTAATTTGTATTTTTTATCAGAGTAAATTTGATTAGAGTGTTTTGATTGTCTGGCTGTACAGAATCTGTTCAATGATTCATACATATGTCTGTTCATCTTCGGATCCTGTTACCATGTATGTGATCACAGAATATATATTTTGAAGGTATTGGTGATTATATAATTCATATCGTTTATATGTTATATGTTTATATACATTTAACTTACATTAGTATATGTATGTTAACCCCATAGTCCGAACTTACCCATCCCCCCACCTTTCATTTTGGCTAAACATTAGTTTATCTGATAAGTCTGTGAGTGTCTTTTTCTGTGGAAATACGTTCATTGGTAGCAATCTTAAGAAAACTTGTATAAATGATATCATAGGATATTTGTCATACCCTTTTGACTCACTTAACCTTATATGATTTTTTCTAGGCTCAACTGTAGTCCTGAAAACAGCATTGTTCATTTTTCTCCCGAGGCTACTATTCCATTCTGTCCGTATACCACTTCTTCTTTGTCCATTCATCTGTTTATGGACCTTTTTTTTGCTTCCATATCTTGGCTATTTCAGTATTGTTGCAGTGCATATTTGCCTGCCTCTGTCTTTCCAATTTTGGTGGTCTTAGGTTATAGGCCCAAAAGGTGCCCTGCCCCATCATTTGGTAGCTCAATTTTTACCTTTTCAAGCAGCTCGATTCAGTTTGCGTTAGTGCTGTTTCCACTTTACATCCCACCAGCAGCTAGAAGGTACACAGATCTCTAAAACCCCTTCAGCATTTATAGTTTGTAGACATTTTGCTGATGGTAATGACTGGTGTGAGCTGAAACCTTTTTGAATTTGAATTTGTATGTGGCTAATAATTCCTTATACTAAGCTTTAGGCATGTCCTTTTTTTTCTTTTCCTTTTTTTTAAAAAGAGTGAGTACAACTTCCCTCCTCTTATTGATTTCTTGAAAAGTTTCTTATGTGTTGAATTTTCTTGCCTATTCCCTACCCCAGGGCATTTTTTGAGTGCCTGTGTCATTTACAACCGTGCAGTCCTTGTGACTATATAAGCAACCATTGGCACTGGGTTTAAAGGTGCTGTTTTTGGAGACAGCCACAAGGCGGCAGCATTATTACGTTCTCAAGTCTTGTTACTAGGACAACACAGTCTTCCTGGAGGTAGTGTTCCGAGCTTTTAAATTAGAGTGCAATGTGCTGGGACAAGCCCCCAGAAGTTTATGTCTCCTTACTTATGTTTGTTTTTTAAATTTAATTTGTATTTTTTATCGGAGTAAATTTGATTAGAGTGTTTTGATTGTCTGGCTGTACAGAATCTGTTCAATGATTCATACATATGTCTGTTCATCTTCGGACCCTGTTACCATGTATGTGATCACAGAATATATATTTTGAAGGTATTGGTGATTATATAATTCATATCGTTTATATGTTATATGTTTATATACATTTAACTTACATTAGTATATGTATGTTAACCCCATAGTCCTAACTTACCCATCCCCCCACCTTTCATTTTGGCTAAACATTAGTTTATTTGATAAGTCTGTGAGTGTCTTTTTCTGTGGAAATATGTTCATTGGTAGCAATCTTAAGAAAAGTTGTATAAATGATATCATAGGATATTTGTCATACCCTTTTGACTTACTTAACCTTATATGATTTTTTCTAGGCTCAACTGTAGTCCTGAAAACAGCATTGTTCATTTTTCTCCCGAGGCTACTATTCCATTCTGTCCGTATACCACTTCTTCTTTGTCCATTCATCTGTTTATGGACCTTTTTTTTGCTTCCATATCTTGGCTATTTCAGTATTGTTGCAGTGCATATTTGCCTGCCTCCGTCTTTCCAATTTTGGTGGTCTTAGGTTATAGGCCCAAAAGGTGCCCTGCCCCATCATTTGGTAGCTCAATTTTTACCTTTTCAAGCAGCTCGATTCAGTTTGCGTTAGTGCTGTTTCCACTTTACATCCCACCAGCAGCTAGAAGGTACACAGATCTCTAAAACCCCTTCAGCATTTATAGTTTGTAGACATTTTGCTGATGGTAATGACTGCTGTGAGCTGAAACCTTTTTGAATTTGAATTTGTATGTGGCTAATAATCCCTTATACTAAGCTTTAGGCATGTCCTTTTTTTTCTTTTCCTTTTTTTTTTAAAGAGTGAGTACAACTTCCCTCCTCTTATTGACTTCTTGGAAATTTCTCATGTGTTGAATGTTCTTGCCAATTCCCTACCCCAGGGCATATTTTGAGGGCTTGTGTCATTTACAGCCCTGCAGTCCTTGTGACTATATAAGCAATCATTGGCACTGGGTTTAAAGTGCTGTTGTGGGAAGCCGCCACAAGGCGGCAGCATTATTGCGTTCTCAAGTCTTGTTACTAGGACAACACAGTCTTCCTGGAGGTAGTGTTCCGAGCTTGTAAATTAGAGTGCAATGTGCTGGGACAAGCCCCCAGAAGTTTATGTCTCCTAACTTATGTTTGTTTTTTAAATTTAATTTCTATTTCTTATCGGAGTAAATTTGATTAGAGTGTTGTGGTTTTCTGGCTGTACAGAATCTGCTCAATGATTCATACATATGTCTGTTCATCTTCGAACCTGTTAGCATGTATGTGATTACAGAATGTATATTTTAAAGGTATTGGTGATTATATAATTTATATATTTCATATGTTATATGTTTATATACATTTAACATACATTAGTATATGTATTTTAACCCCATTGTCCTAATTTACCCATCCTCCCACCTTTCATTTTGGCTAGCCATTAGTTTATTTGATAAGTCTGTGAGTGTCTTTTTCTGTGGAAATATGTTCATTGGTAGCAATCTTAGGATAACATGTATAAATGATGTCATAGGATATTTGTCATACCCTTTTGACTTACTTAACCTTATATGATTATTTCTAGGCTCAACTGTAGTCCTGAAAACGGCATTGTTCATATTTTTCCCGAGGCTACTATTCCATTTGGTACGTATCCCACTTCGTCTTTGTCCATTCATCTGTTTATGGACCTTTTTTTTTGCTTCCATGTCTTGGCTATTTCAATATTGTTGCAATGCACATTTGCCTGCCTCTCTCTTTCCGAATCTGGTGGTCTTAGGTTGTAGGCCCAAAAGGTGCCCTGCCGCACCATATGGTAACTCAATTTTTACCTTTTCAAGCAGATCGATTCAGTTTGCGTTACTGCTGTTACCACTTTACATCCCACCAGCAGCTAGAAGGTACACACTTCTCTAAAACCCCTTCAGCATTTATTGTTTGTAGACTTTTTGCTGATGGTCATGACTGGAGTGAGCTGAAACCTTTTTGAATTTGAATTTGCATGTGGCTAATAGTTCCTTATACTGAGCTTTAGGCATGTCCTTTTTTTCTTTTCCTTTTTTTTTTTAAAGAGTGAGTACAACTTCCCTCCTCTTATTGACTTCTTGGAAATTTCTCATGTGTTGAATGTTCTTGCCAATTCCCTACCCCAGGGCATATTTTGAGGGCTTGTGTCATTTACAGCCCTGCAGTCCTTGTGACTATATAAGCAATCATTGGCACTGGGTTTAAAGTGCTGTTGTGGGAAGCAGCCTCAAGGCGGCAGCATTATTGCGTTCTCAAGTCTTGTTACTAGGAGAACAGAGTCTTCCTGGAGGTAGTGTTCTGAGCTTGTAAATTAGAGTGCAATGTGCTGGGACAAGCCCCCAAAAGTTTATGTCTCCTAACTTATGTTTGTTTTTTTAAATTTAATTTCTATTTCTTATCGGAGTACATTTGATTAGAGTGTTTTGATTGTCTGGCTGTACAGAATCTGCTCAATGATTCACACATATGTCTGTTCATCTTCGGACCCTGTTACCATGTATGTGATCACAGAATATATATTTTGAAGGTATTGGTGATTATATAATTCATATCGTTTATATGTTATATGTTTATATACATTTAACTTACATTAGTATATGTATGTTAACCCCATAGTCCTAACTTACCCATCCCCCCACCTTTCATTTTGGCTAACCATTAGTTTATTTGATAAGTCTGTGAGTGTCTTTTTCTGTGGAAATATGTTCATTGGTAGCAATCTTAAGAAAACTTATATAAATGATATCATAGGATATTTGTCATACCCTTTTGACTTACTTAACCTTATATGATTTTTTCTAGGCTCAACTGTAGTCCTGAAAACAGCATTGTTCATTTTTCTCCCGAGGCTACTATTCCATTCTGTCCGTATACCACTTCTTCTTTGTCCATTCACCTGTTTATGGACCTTTTTTTTGCTTCCATGTCTTGGCTATTTCAATATTGTTCCAGTGCACATTTGCCTGCCTCTGTCTTTCCGAATCCAGTTGTCTTAGGTTATAGGCCCAAAATGTGCCCTGCCGCATCATATGGTAGCTCAATGTTTACCTTTTCAAGCAGCTCGATTCAGTTTGCGTTACTGCTGTTACCACTTTACATCCCACCAGCAGCTAGAAGGTACACAGTTCTCTAAAACCCCTTCAGCATTTATAGTTTGTAGACTTTTTGCTGATGGTCATGACTGGTGTGAGCTGAAACCTTTTTGGAGGTTGGATATGCATGTGGCTAATAATTCCTTATGCTGAGCTTTAGGCATGTCCTTTTTTTCTTTTCCTTTTTTTTTAAAGAGTGACTACAACTTCCCTCCTCTTATTGACTTCTTGAAAATTTCTCATGTGTTGAATTTTCTTGCCAATTCCATACCCCAGGGCATTTTTTGAGGGCCTGTGTCTTTTACAGCCCTGCAGTCCTTGTGACTATATAAGCAACCATTGGCACTGGGTTTAAAGCTACTGTTGTGGGAAGCAGCCACAAGGCGGCAGCATTATTACGTTCTCAAGTCTTGTTACTAGGACAACACAGTCTTCCTGGAGGTAGTGTTCCGAGCTTGTAAATTAGAGTGCAATGTGCTGGGACAAGCCCCCAGAAGTTTATGTCTCCTTACTTATGTTTGTTTTTTAAATTTAATTTGTATTTTTTATCGGAGTAAATTTGATTAGAGTGTTTTGATTGTCTGGCTGTACAGAATCTGTTCAATGATTCATACATATGTCTGTTCATCTTCGGATCCTGTTACCATGTATGTGATCACAGAATATATATTTTGAAGGTATTGGTGATTATATAATTCATATCGTTTATATGTTATATGTTTATATACATTTAACTTACATTAGTATATGTATGTTAACCCCATAGTCCGAACTTACCCATCCCCCCACCTTTCATTTTGGCTAAACATTAGTTTATCTGATAAGTCTGTGAGTGTCTTTTTCTGTGGAAATACGTTCATTGGTAGCAATCTTAAGAAAACTTGTATAAATGATATCATAGGATATTTGTCATACCCTTTTGACTCACTTAACCTTATATGATTTTTTCTAGGCTCAACTGTAGTCCTGAAAACAGCATTGTTCATTTTTCTCCCGAGGCTACTATTCCATTCTGTCCGTATACCACTTCTTCTTTGTCCATTCATCTGTTTATGGACCTTTTTTTTGCTTCCATATCTTGGCTATTTCAGTATTGTTGCAGTGCATATTTGCCTGCCTCTGTCTTTCCAATTTTGGTGGTCTTAGGTTATAGGCCCAAAAGGTGCCCTGCCCCATCATTTGGTAGCTCAATTTTTACCTTTTCAAGCAGCTCGATTCAGTTTGCGTTAGTGCTGTTTCCACTTTACATCCCACCAGCAGCTAGAAGGTACACAGATCTCTAAAACCCCTTCAGCATTTATAGTTTGTAGACATTTTGCTGATGGTAATGACTGGTGTGAGCTGAAACCTTTTTGAATTTGAATTTGTATGTGGCTAATAATTCCTTATACTAAGCTTTAGGCATGTCCTTTTTTTTCTTTTCCTTTTTTTTAAAAAGAGTGAGTACAACTTCCCTCCTCTTATTGATTTCTTGAAAAGTTTCTTATGTGTTGAATTTTCTTGCCTATTCCCTACCCCAGGGCATTTTTTGAGTGCCTGTGTCATTTACAACCGTGCAGTCCTTGTGACTATATAAGCAACCATTGGCACTGGGTTTAAAGGTGCTGTTTTTGGAGACAGCCACAAGGCGGCAGCATTATTACGTTCTCAAGTCTTGTTACTAGGACAACACAGTCTTCCTGGAGGTAGTGTTCCGAGCTTTTAAATTAGAGTGCAATGTGCTGGGACAAGCCCCCAGAAGTTTATGTCTCCTTACTTATGTTTGTTTTTTAAATTTAATTTGTATTTTTTATCGGAGTAAATTTGATTAGAGTGTTTTGATTGTCTGGCTGTACAGAATCTGTTCAATGATTCATACATATGTCTGTTCATCTTCGGACCCTGTTACCATGTATGTGATCACAGAATATATATTTTGAAGGTATTGGTGATTATATAATTCATATCGTTTATATGTTATATGTTTATATACATTTAACTTACATTAGTATATGTATGTTAACCCCATAGTCCTAACTTACCCATCCCCCCACCTTTCATTTTGGCTAAACATTAGTTTATTTGATAAGTCTGTGAGTGTCTTTTTCTGTGGAAATATGTTCATTGGTAGCAATCTTAAGAAAAGTTGTATAAATGATATCATAGGATATTTGTCATACCCTTTTGACTTACTTAACCTTATATGATTTTTTCTAGGCTCAACTGTAGTCCTGAAAACAGCATTGTTCATTTTTCTCCCGAGGCTACTATTCCATTCTGTCCGTATACCACTTCTTCTTTGTCCATTCATCTGTTTATGGACCTTTTTTTTGCTTCCATATCTTGGCTATTTCAGTATTGTTGCAGTGCATATTTGCCTGCCTCCGTCTTTCCAATTTTGGTGGTCTTAGGTTATAGGCCCAAAAGGTGCCCTGCCCCATCATTTGGTAGCTCAATTTTTACCTTTTCAAGCAGCTCGATTCAGTTTGCGTTAGTGCTGTTTCCACTTTACATCCCACCAGCAGCTAGAAGGTACACAGATCTCTAAAACCCCTTCAGCATTTATAGTTTGTAGACATTTTGCTGATGGTAATGACTGCTGTGAGCTGAAACCTTTTTGAATTTGAATTTGTATGTGGCTAATAATTCCTTATACTAAGCTTTAGGCATGTCCTTTTTTTTCTTTTCCTTTTTTTTTTAAAGAGTGAGTACAACTTCCCTCCTCTTATTGACTTCTTGGAAATTTCTCATGTGTTGAATGTTCTTGCCAATTCCCTACCCCAGGGCATATTTTGAGGGCTTGTGTCATTTACAGCCCTGCAGTCCTTGTGACTATATAAGCAATCATTGGCACTGGGTTTAAAGTGCTGTTGTGGGAAGCCGCCACAAGGCGGCAGCATTATTGCGTTCTCAAGTCTTGTTACTAGGACAACACAGTCTTCCTGGAGGTAGTGTTCCGAGCTTGTAAATTAGAGTGCAATGTGCTGGGACAAGCCCCCAGAAGTTTATGTCTCCTAACTTATGTTTGTTTTTTAAATTTAATTTCTATTTCTTATCGGAGTAAATTTGATTAGAGTGTTGTGGTTTTCTGGCTGTACAGAATCTGCTCAATGATTCATACATATGTCTGTTCATCTTCGAACCTGTTAGCATGTATGTGATTACAGAATGTATATTTTAAAGGTATTGGTGATTATATAATTTATATATTTCATATGTTATATGTTTATATACATTTAACATACATTAGTATATGTATTTTAACCCCATTGTCCTAATTTACCCATCCTCCCACCTTTCATTTTGGCTAGCCATTAGTTTATTTGATAAGTCTGTGAGTGTCTTTTTCTGTGGAAATATGTTCATTGGTAGCAATCTTAGGATAACATGTATAAATGATGTCATAGGATATTTGTCATACCCTTTTGACTTACTTAACCTTATATGATTATTTCTAGGCTCAACTGTAGTCCTGAAAACGGCATTGTTCATTTTTTTCCCGAGGCTACTATTCCATTTGGTACGTATCCCACTTCGTCTTTGTCCATTCATCTGTTTATGGACCTTTTTTTTTGCTTCCATGTCTTGGCTATTTCAATATTGTTGCAATGCACATTTGCCTGCCTCTCTCTTTCCGAATCTGGTGGTCTTAGGTTGTAGGCCCAAAAGGTGCCCTGCCGCACCATATGGTAACTCAATTTTTACCTTTTCAAGCAGCTCGATTCAGTTTGCGTTACTGCTGTTACCACTTTACATCCCACCAGCAGCTAGAAGGTACACACTTCTCTAAAACCCCTTCAGCATTTATTGTTTGTAGACTTTTTGCTGATGGTCATGACTGGAGTGAGCTGAAACCTTTTTGAATTTGAATTTGCATGTGGCTAATAGTTCCTTATACTGAGCTTTAGGCATGTCCTTTTTTTCTTTTCCTTTTTTTTTTTAAAGAGTGAGTACAACTTCCCTCCTCTTATTGACTTCTTGGAAATTTCTCATGTGTTGAATGTTCTTGCCAATTCCCTACCCCAGGGCATATTTTGAGGGCTTGTGTCATTTACAGCCCTGCAGTCCTTGTGACTATATAAGCAATCATTGGCACTGGGTTTAAAGTGCTGTTGTGGGAAGCAGCCTCAAGGCGGCAGCATTATTGCGTTCTCAAGTCTTGTTACTAGGAGAACAGAGTCTTCCTGGAGGTAGTGTTCTGAGCTTGTAAATTAGAGTGCAATGTGCTGGGACAAGCCCCCAAAAGTTTATGTCTCCTAACTTATGTTTGTTTTTTTAAATTTAATTTCTATTTCTTATCGGAGTACATTTGATTAGAGTGTTTTGATTGTCTGGCTGTACAGAATCTGCTCAATGATTCACACATATGTCTGTTCATCTTCGGACCCTGTTACCATGTATGTGATCACAGAATATATATTTTGAAGGTATTGGTGATTATATAATTCATATCGTTTATATGTTATATGTTTATATACATTTAACTTACATTAGTATATGTATGTTAACCCCATAGTCCTAACTTACCCATCCCCCCACCTTTCATTTTGGCTAACCATTAGTTTATTTGATAAGTCTGTGAGTGTCTTTTTCTGTGGAAATATGTTCATTGGTAGCAATCTTAAGAAAACTTATATAAATGATATCATAGGATATTTGTCATACCCTTTTGACTTACTTAACCTTATATGATTTTTTCTAGGCTCAACTGTAGTCCTGAAAACAGCATTGTTCATTTTTCTCCCGAGGCTACTATTCCATTCTGTCCGTATACCACTTCTTCTTTGTCCATTCACCTGTTTATGGACCTTTTTTTTGCTTCCATGTCTTGGCTATTTCAATATTGTTCCAGTGCACATTTGCCTGCCTCTGTCTTTCCGAATCCAGTTGTCTTAGGTTATAGGCCCAAAATGTGCCCTGCCGCATCATATGGTAGCTCAATGTTTACCTTTTCAAGCAGCTCGATTCAGTTTGCGTTACTGCTGTTACCACTTTACATCCCACCAGCAGCTAGAAGGTACACAGTTCTCTAAAACCCCTTCAGCATTTATAGTTTGTAGACTTTTTGCTGATGGTCATGACTGGTGTGAGCTGAAACCTTTTTGGAGGTTGGATATGCATGTGGCTAATAATTCCTTATGCTGAGCTTTAGGCATGTCCTTTTTTTCTTTTCCTTTTTTTTTAAAGAGTGACTACAACTTCCCTCCTCTTATTGACTTCTTGAAAATTTCTCATGTGTTGAATTTTCTTGCCAATTCCATACCCCAGGGCATTTTTTGAGGGCCTGTGTCTTTTACAGCCCTGCAGTCCTTGTGACTATATAAGCAACCATTGGCACTGGGTTTAAAGGTGCTGTTTTTGGAGACAGCCACAAGGCGGCAGCATTATTACGTTCTCAAGTCTTGTTACTAGGACAACAGAGTCTTCCTGTAGGTAGTGTTCCGAGCTTTTAAATTAGAGTGCAATGTGCTGGGACAAGCCCCCAGAAGTTTATGTCTCCTTACTTATGTTTGTTTTTTAAATTTAATTTGTATTTTTTATCGGAGTAAATTTGATTAGAGTGTTTTGATTGTCTGGCTGTACAGAATCTGTTCAATGAGTCATACATATGTCTGTTCATCTTCGGATCCTGTTACCATGTATGTGATTACAGAATGTATATTTTGAAGGTATTGGTGATTATATAATTCATATCATTTATATGTTATATGTTTATATACATTTAACTTATATTAGTATGTGTATGTTAACCCCATAGTCCTAATTTACCCATCCCCCCACCTTTCATTTTGGCTAACCATTAGTTTATTTGATAAGTCTGTGAGTGTCTTTTTCTGTGGAAATATGTTCATTGGTAGCAATCTTAGGATAACATGTATTAATGATATCATAGGATATTTGTCATACCCTTTTGACTTACTTAACCTTATATGATTATTTCTAGGCTCAACTCTAGTCCTGAAAACGGCATTGTTCATTTTTTTCCAGAGGCTTCTATTCCATTTGGTACGTGTACCATTTCGTCTTTGTCCATTCATCTGTTTATGGACCTTTTTTTTGCTTCCATGTCTTGGCTATTTCAATATTGTTCCAGTGCACATTTGCCTGCCTCTGTCTTTCCGAATCCAGTTGTCTTAGGTTATAGGCCCAAAATGTGCCCTGCCGCATCATATGGTAGCTCAATGTTTACCTTTTCAAGCAGCTCGATTCAGTTTGCGTTACTGCTGTTACCACTTTACATCCCACCAGCAGCTAGAAGGTACACAGTTCTCTAAAACCCCTTCAGCATTTATAGTTTGTAGACTTTTTGCTGATGGTCATGACTGGTGTGAGCTGAAACCTTTTTGGAGGTTGGATACGCATGTGGCTAATAATTCCTTATGCTGACCTTTAGGCATGTCCTTTTTTTCTTTTCCTTTTTTTTTAAAGAGTGACTACAACTTCCCTCCTCTTATTGACTTCTTGAAAATTTCTCATGTGTTGAATTTTCTTGCCAATTCCATACCCCAGGGCATTTTTTGAGGGCCTGTGTCTTTTACAGCCCTGCAGTCCTTGTGACTATATAAGTAACCATTGGCACTGGGTTTAAAGCTACTGTTGTGGGAAGCAGCCACAAGGCGGCAGCATTATTACGTTCTCAAGTCTTGTTACTAGGACAACACAGTCTTCCTGGAGGTAGTGTTCCGAGCTTGTAAATTAGAGTGCAATGTGCTGGGACAAGCCCCCAGAAGTTTATGTCTCCTAACTTATGTTTGTTTTTTAAATTTAATTTCTATTTCTTATCGGAGTAAATTTGATTAGAGTGTTGTGGTTTTCTGGCTGTACAGAATCTGCTCAATGATTCATACATATGTCTGTTCATCTTCGAACCTGTTAGCATGTATGTGATTACAGAATGTATATTTTGAAGGTATTGGTGATTATATAATTCATATCATTTATGTTATATGTTTATATACATTTAACATACATTAGTATATGTATTTTAACCCCATTGTCCTAATTTACCCATCCTCCCACCTTTCATTTTGGCTAGCCATTAGTTTATTTGATAAGTCTGTGAGTGTCTTTTTCTGTGGAAATATGTTCATTGGTAGCAATCTTAGGATAACATGTATAAATGATGTCATAGGATATTTGTCATACCCTTTTGACTTACTTAACCTTATATGATTATTTCTAGGCTCAACTGTAGTCCTGAAAACGGCATTGTTCATTTTTTTCCCGAGGCTACTATTCCATTTGGTACGTATCCCACTTCGTCTTTGTCCATTCATCTGTTTATGGACCTTTTTTTTTCCTTCCATGTCTTTGCTATTTCAGTATTGTTGCAGTGCACATTTGCCTGCCTCTGCCTTTCCGATTCTGGTGGTCTTAGGTTATAGGCCCAAAAGGTGCCCTGCCGCATCATATGGTAGTTCAATTTTTACGTTTTGAAGCAGCTCGATTCAGTTTGCATTAGTGCTGTTACGACTTTATATCCCACCAGCAGCTAGAAGGTACACACTTCTCTAAAACCCCTTCAGCATTTATAGTTTGTAGACTTTTTGCTGATGGTCATGACTGGTGTGAGCTGAAACCTTTTTGGAGGTTGGATACGCATGTGGCTAATAATTCCTTATGCTGAGCTTTAGGCATGTCCTATTTTTTCTTTTCCTTTTTTTTAAAATGAGTGAGTACAACTTCCCTCCTCTTATTGATTTCTTGAAAAGTTTCTTATGTGTTGAATTTTCTTGCCTATTCCCTACCCCAGGGCATTTTTTGAGTGCCTGTGTCATTTACAACCGTGCAGTCCTTGTGACTATACAAGCAACCATTGGCACTGGGTTTAAAGGTGCTGTTTTTGGAGACAGCCACAAGGCGGCAGCATTATTACGTTCTCAAGTCTTGTTACTAGGACAACAGAGTCTTCCTGGAGGTAGTGTTCCGAGCTTTTAAATTAGAGTGCAATGTGCTGGGACAAGCCCCCAGAAGTTTATGTCTCCTTACTTACGTTTGTTTTTTAAATTTAATTTGTATTTTTTATCGGAGTAAATTTGATTAGAGTGTTTTGATTGTCTGGCTGTACAGAATCTGTTCAATGATTCATACATATGTCTGTTCATCTTCGGACCCTGTTACCATGTATGTGATCACAGAATATATATTTTGAAGGTATTGGTGATTATATAATTCATATCGTTTATATGTTATATGTTTATATACATTTAACTTACATTAGTATATGTATGTTAACCCCATAGTCCTAACTTACCCATCCCCCCACCTTTCATTTTGGCTAAACATTAGTTTATTTGATAAGTCTGTGAGTGTCTTTTTCTGTAGAAATATGTTCATTGGTAGCAATCTTAAGAAAACTTGTATAAATGATATCATAGGATATTTGTCATACCCTTTTGACTTACTTAACCTTATATGATTTTTTCTAGGCTCAACTGTAGTCCTGAAAACAGCATTGTTCATTTTTCTCCCGAGGCTACTATTCCATTCTGTCCGTATACCACTTCTTCTTTGTCCATTCATCTGTTTATGGACCTTTTTTTGCTTCCATATCTTGGCTATTTCAGTATTGTTGCAGTGCATATTTGCCTGCCTCCGTCTTTCCAATTTTGGTGGTCTTAGGTTATAGGCCCAAAAGGTGCCCTGCCCCATCATTTGGTAGCTCAATTTTTACCTTTTCAAGCAGCTCGATTCAGTTTGCGTTAGTGCTGTTTCCACTTTACATCCCACCAGCAGCTAGAAGGTACACAGATCTCTAAAACCCCTTCAGCATTTATAGTTTGTAGACATTTTGCTGATGGTAATGACTGCTGTGAGCTGAAACCTTTTTGAATTTGAATTTGTATGTGGCTAATAATTCCTTATACTAAGCTTTAGGCATGTCCTTTTTTTTCTTTTCCTTTTTTTTTTAAAGAGTGAGTACAACTTCCCTCCTCTTATTGACTTCTTGGAAATTTCTCATGTGTTGAATGTTCTTGCCAATTCCCTACCCCAGGGCATATTTTGAGGGCTTGTGTCATTTACAGCCCTGCAGTCCTTGTGACTATATAAGCAATCATTGGCACTGGGTTTAAAGTGCTGTTGTGGGAAGCAGCCACAAGGCGGCAGCATTATTGCGTTCTCAAGTCTTGTTACTAGGAGAACAGAGTCTTCCTGGGGGTAGTGTTCTGAGCTTGTAAATTAGAGTGGAATGTGCTGGGACAAGCCCCCAGAAGTTTATGTCTCCTAACTTATGTTTTTTTTTTAAATTTAATTTCTATTTCTTATCGGAGTAAATTTGATTAGAGTGTTTTGATTGTCTGGCTGTACAGAATCTGCTCAATGATTCATACATATGTCTGTTCATCTTCGGATCCTGTTACCATGTATGTGATCACAGAATATATATTTTGAAGGTATTGGTGATTATATAATTCATATCGTTTATATGTTATATGTTTATATACATTTAACTTACATTAGTATATGTATGTTAACCCCATAGTCCTAACTTACCCATCCCCCCACCTTTCATTTTGGCTAACCATTAGTTTATTTGATAAGTCTGTGAGTGTCTTTTTCTGTGGAAATATGTTCATTGGTAGCAATCTTAAGAAAACTTGTATAAATGATATCATAGGATATTTGTCATACCCTTTTGACTTACTTATTAACCTTATATGATTTTTTCTACGCTCAACTGTAGTCCTGAAAACAGCATTGTTCATTTTTCTCCCGAGGCTACTATTCCATTCTGTCCGTATACCACTTCTTCTTTGTCCATTCATCTGTTTATGGACCTTTTTTTTGCTTCCATATCTTGGCTATTTCAGTATTGTTGCAGTGCACATTTGCCTGCCTCTGTCTTTCCGATTCTGGTGGTCTTAGGTTATAGGCCCAAAAGGTGCCCTGCCGCATCATATGGTAGCTCAATTTTTACGTTTTCAAGCAGCTCGATTCAGTTTGAATTAGTGATGTTACGACTTTATATCCCACCAGCAGCTAGAAGGTACACACTTCTCTAAAACCCCTTCAGCATTTATAGTTTGTAGACTTTTTGCTGATGGTCATGACTGGTGTGAGCTGAAAACTTTTTGGAGGTTGGATACGCATGTGGCTAATAATTCCTTATGCTGAGCTTTAGGCATGTCCTATTTTTTCTTTTCCTTTTTTTTAAAAAGAGTGAGTACAACTTCCCTCCTCTTATTGATTTCTTGAAAAGTTTCTTATGTGTTGAATTTTCTTGCCTATTCCCTACCCCAGGGCATTTTTTGAGTGCCTGTGTCATTTACAACCGTGCAGTCCTTGTGACTATATAAGCAACCATTGTCACTGGGTTTAAAGCTGCTGTTTTGGGAGACAGCCACAAGGCGGCAGCATTATTACGTTCTCAAGTCTTGTTACTAGGACAACAGAGTCTTCCTGGAGGTAGTGTTCCGAGCTTGTAAATTAGAGTGCAATGTGCTGGGACAAGCCCCCAGAAGTTTATGTCTCCTTACTTATGTTTGTTTTTTAAATTTAATTTGTCTTTCTTATCGGAGTAAATTTGATTAGAGTGTTTTGATTGTCTGGCTGTACAGAATCTGCTCAATGATTCACACATATATCTGTTCATCTTCTGATCCTGTTACCATGTATGTGATTACAGAATGTATATTTTGAAGGTATTCGTGAATATATAATTCATATCATTTATATGTTATATGTTTATATACATTTAACTTACATTAGTATATGTATGTTAACCCCATAGTCCTAATTTACCCATCCTCCCACCTTTCATTTTGGCTAACCATTAGTTTATTTGATAAGTCTGTGAGTGTCTTTTTCTGTGGAAATATGTTCATTGGTAGCAATCTTAGGAAAACTTGTATAAATAATATCATAGGATATTTGTAATACCCTTTTGTCTTACTGAACCTTATATGATTATTTCTAGTCTCAACTCTAGTCCTGAAAACGGCATTGTTCATTTTTTTCCCGAGGCTACTCTTCCATTCTGTCCATATACCACTTCTTCTTTGTCCATTCACCTGTTTATGGACCTTTTTTTTGCTTCCATGTCTTTGCTATTTCAGTATTGTTGCAGTGCACATTTGCCTGCCTCTGTCTTTCCGATTCTGGTGGTCTTAGGTTATAGGCCCAAAAGGTGCCCTGCCGCATCATATGGTAGCTCAATTTTTACGTTTTCAAGCAGCTCGATTCAGTTTGCATTAGTGATGTTACGACTTTATATCCCACCAGCAGCTAGAAGGTACACACTTCTCTAAAACCCCTTCAGCATTTATAGTTTGTAGACTTTTTGCTGATGGTCATGACTGGTGTGAGCTGAAACCTTTTTGGAGGTTGGATACGCGTGTGCCTAATAATTCCTTATGCTGAGCTTTAGGCATGTCCTATTTTTTCTTTTCCTTTTTTTTAAAAAGAGTGAGTACAACTTCCCTCCTCTTATTGATTTCATGAAAAGTTTCTTATGTGTTGAATTTTCTTGCCTATTCCCTACCCCAGGGCATTTTTGAGTGCCTGTGTCATTTACAACCATGCAGTCCTTGTGACTATATGAGCAACCATTGGCACTGGGTTTAAAGGTGCTGTTTTTGGAGACAGCCACAAGGCGGCAGCATTATTACGTTCTCAAGTCTTGTTACTAGGACAACAGAGTCTTCCTGTAGGTAGTGTTCCGAGCTTTTAAATTAGAGTGCAATGTGCTGGGACAAGCCCCCAGAAGTTTATGTCTCCTTACTTATGTTTGTTTTTTAAATTTAATTTGTATTTTTTATCGGAGTAAATTTGATTAGAGTGTTTTGATTGTCTGGCTGTACAGAATCTGTTCAATGATTCATACATATGTCTGTTCATCTTCGGATCCTGTTACCATGTATGTGATTATAGAATGTATATTTTGAAGGTATTGGTGATTATATAATTCATATCATTTATATGTTATATGTTTATATACATTTAACTTATATTAGTATATGTATGTTAACCCCATAGTCCTAATTTACCCATCCCCCCACCTTTCATTTTGGCTAACCATTAGTTTATTTGATAAGTCTGTGAGTGTCTTTTTCTGTGGAAATATGTTCATTGGTAGCAATCTTAGGATAACATGTATAAATGATATCATAGGATATTTGTCATACCCTTTTGACTTACTTAACCTTATATGATTATTTCTAGGCTCAACTCTAGTCCTGGAAACGGCATTGTTCATTTTTTTCCAGAGGCTACTATTCCATTTGGTACGTATACCATTTCGTCTTTGTCCATTCATCTGTTTATGGACCTTTTTTTTGCTTCCATGTCTTGGCTATTTCAATATTGTTGCAGTGCACATTTGCCTGCCTCTGTCTTTCCGAATCCGGTGGTCTTAGGTTATAGGCCCAAAAGGTGCCCTGCCGCATCATATGGTAGCTCAATGTTTACCTTTTCAAGCAGCTCGATTCAGTTTGCGTTACTGCTGTTACCACTTTACATCCAAACAGCAGCTAGAAGGTACACAGTTCTCTAAAACCCCTTCAGCATTTATAGTTTGTAGACTTTTTGCTGATGGTCATGACTGGTGTGAGCTGAAACCTTTTTGGAGGTTGGATACGCATGTGGCTAATAATTCCTTATGCTGAGCTTTAGGCATGTCCTTTTTTTCTTTTCCTTTTTTTTTAAAGAGTGAGTACAACTTCCGTACTCTTATTGACTTCTTGAAAATTTCTCATGTGTTGAATTTTCTTGCCAATTCCCTACCCCAGGGCATTTTTTGAGGGCCTGTGTCTTTTACAGCCCTGCAGTCCTTGTGACTATATAAGCAACCATTGGCACTGGGTTTAAAGCTACTGTTGTGGGAAGCAGCCACAAGGCGGCAGCATTATTACGTTCTCAAGTCTTGTTACTAGGACAACACAGTCTTCCTGGAGGTAGTGTTCCGAGCCTGTAAATTAGAGTGCAATGTCCTGGGACAAGCCCCCAGAAGTTTATGTCTCCTAACTTATGTTTGTTTTTTAAATTTAATTTCTATTTCTTATCGGAGTAAATTTGATTAGAGTGTTGTGGTTTTCTGGCTGTACAGAATCTGCTCAATGATTCATACATATGTCTGTTCATCTTCGAACCTGTTAGCATGTATGTGATTACAGAATGTATATTTTAAAGGTATTGGTGATTATATAATTTATAGTTCATATGTTATATGTTTATATACATTTAACTTACATTAGTATATGTATGTTAACCCCATAGTCCTAACTTACCCATCCCCCCACCTTTCATTTTGGCTAAACATTAGTTTATTTGATAAGTCTGTGAGTGTCTTTTTCTGTGGAAATATGTTCATTGGTAGCAATCTTAAGAAAACTTGTATAAATGATATCATAGGATATTTGTCATACCCTTTTGACTTACTTAACCTTATATGATTTTTTCTAGGCTCAACTGTAGTCCTGAAAACAGCATTGTTCATTTTTCTCCCGAGGCTACTATTCCATTCTGTCCGTATACCACTTCTTCTTTGTCCATTCATCTGTTTATGGACCTTTTTTTTGCTTCCATATCTTGGCTATTTCAGTATTGTTGCAGTGCATATTTGCCTGCCTCCGTCTTTCCAATTTTGGTGGTCTTAGGTTATAGGCCCAAAAGGTGCCCTGCCCCATCATTTGGTAGCTCAATTTTTACCTTTTTAAGCAGCTCGATTCAGTTTGCGTTAGTGCTGTTTCCACTTTACATCCCACCAGCAGCTAGAAGGTACACAGATCTCTAAAACCCGTTCAGCATTTATAGTTTGTAGACATTTTGCTGATGGTAATGACTGCTGTGAGCTGAAACCTTTTTGAATTTGAATTTGTATGTGGCTAATAATTCCTTATACTAAGCTTTAGGCATGTCCTTTTTTTTCTTTTCCTTTTTTTTTTAAAGAGTGAGTACAACTTCCCTCCTCTTATTGACTTCTTGGAAATTTCTCATGTGTTGAATGTTCTTGCCAATTCCCTACCCCAGGGCATATTTTGAGGGCTTGTGTCATTTACAGCCCTGCAGTCCTTGTGACTATATAAGCAATCATTGGCACTGGGTTTAAAGTGCTGTTGTGGGAAGCAGCCACAAGGCGGCAGCATTATTGCGTTCTCAAGTCTTGTTACTAGGAGAAGAGAGTCTTCCTGGGGGTAGTGTTCTGAGCTTGTAAATTAGAGTGCAATATGCTGGGACAAGCCCCCAGAAGTTTATGTCTCCTAACTTATGTTTTTTTTTTAAATTTAATTTCTATTTCTTATCGGAGTAAATTTGATTAGAGTGTTTTGATTGTCTGGCTGTACAGAATCTGCTCAATGATTCATACATATGTCTGTTCATCTTCGAACCTGTTAGCATGTATGTGATTACAGAATGTATATTTTAAAGGTATTGGTGATTATATAATTTATATATTTCATATGTTATATGTTTATATACATTTAACATACATTAGTATATGTATTTTAACCCCATTGTCCTAATTTACCCATCCTCCCACCTTTCATTTTGGCTAGCCATTAGTTTATTTGATAAGTCTGTGAGTGTCTTTTTCTGTGGAAATATGTTCAT
Organism: Balaenoptera physalus; assembly: GCF_965194825.1. NCBI lineage: Eukaryota > Metazoa > Chordata > Mammalia > Artiodactyla > Balaenopteridae > Balaenoptera > Balaenoptera physalus. The sequence goes on from NW_028126580.1 coordinate 338,488, forward strand.
TGGTAGCAATCTTAGGATAACATGTATAAATGATGTCATAGGATATTTGTCATACCCTTTTGACTTACTTAACCTTATATGATTATTTCTAGGCTCAACTGTAGTCCTGAAAACGGCATTGTTCATTTTTTTCCCGAGGCTACTATTCCATTTGGTACGTATCCCACTTCGTCTTTGTCCATTCATCTGTTTATGGACCTTTTATTTTGCTTCCATGTCTTTGCTATTTCAGTATTGTTGCAGTGCACATTTGCCTGCCTCTGTCTTTCCGATTCTGGTGGTCTTAGGTTATAGGCCCAAAAGGTGCCCTGCCGCATCATATGGTAGCTCAATTTTTACGTTTTCAAGCAGCTCGATTCAGTTTGCATTAGTGCTGTTACGACTTTATATCCCACCAGCAGCTAGAAGGTACACACTTCTCTAAAACCCCTTCAGCATTTATAGTTTGTAGACTTTTTGCTGATGGTCATGACTGGTGTGAGCTGAAACCTTTTTGGAGGTTGGATACGCATGTGGCTAATAATTCCTTATGCTGAGCTTTAGGCATGTCCTATTTTTTCTTTTCCTTTTTTTTAAAATGAGTGAGTACAACTTCCCTCCTCTTATTGATTTCTTGAAAAGTTTCTTATGTGTTGAATTTTCTTGCCTATTCCCTACCCCAGGGCATTTTTTGAGTGCCTGTGTCATTTACAACCGTGCAGTCCTTGTGACTATACAAGCAACCATTGGCACTGGGTTTAAAGGTGCTGTTTTTGGAGACAGCCACAAGGCGGCAGCATTATTACGTTCTCAAGTCTTGTTACTAGGACAACAGAGTCTTCCTGGAGGTAGTGTTCCGAGCTTTTAAATTAGAGTGCAATGTGCTGGGACAAGCCCCCAGAAGTTTATGTCTCCTTACTTACGTTTGTTTTTTAAATTTAATTTGTATTTTTTATCGGAGTAAATTTGATTAGAGTGTTTTGATTGTCTGGCTGTACAGAATCTGTTCAATGATTCATACATATGTCTGTTCATCTTCGGACCCTGTTACCATGTATGTGATCACAGAATATATATTTTGAAGGTATTGGTGATTATATAATTCATATCGTTTATATGTTATATGTTTATATACATTTAACTTACATTAGTATATGTATGTTAACCCCATAGTCCTAACTTACCCATCCCCCCACCTTTCATTTTGGCTAAACATTAGTTTATTTGATAAGTCTGTGAGTGTCTTTTTCTGTGGAAATATGTTCATTGGTAGCAATCTTAAGAAAACTTGTATAAATGATATCATAGGATATTTGTCATACCCTTTTGACTTACTTAACCTTATATGATTTTTTCTAGGCTCAACTGTAGTCCTGAAAACAGCATTGTTCATTTTTCTCCCGAGGCTACTATTCCATTCTGTCCGTATACCACTTCTTCTTTGTCCATTCATCTGTTTATGGACCTTTTTTTTGCTTCCATATCTTGGCTATTTCAGTATTGTTGCAGTGCATATTTGCCTGCCTCCGTCTTTCCAATTTTGGTGGTCTTAGGTTATAGGCCCAAAAGGTGCCCTGCCCCATCATTTGGTAGCTCAATTTTTACCTTTTCAAGCAGCTCGATTCAGTTTGCGTTAGTGCTGTTTCCACTTTACATCCCACCAGCAGCTAGAAGGTACACACTTCTCTAAAACCCCTTCAGCATTTATAGTTTGTAGACTTTTTGCTGATGGTCATGACTGGTGTGAGCTGAAACCTTTTTGGAGGTTGGATACTCATGTGCCTAATAATTCCTTATGCTGAGCTTTAGGCATGTCCTTTTTTTTCTTTTCCTTTTTTTTTTAAAGAGTGAGTACAACTTCCCTCCTCTTATTGACTTCTTGGAAATTTCTCATGTGTTGAATGTTCTTGCCAATTCCCTACCCCAGGGCATATTTTGAGGGCTTGTGTCATTTACAGCCCTGCAGTCCTTGTGACTATATAAGCAATCATTGGCACTGGGTTTAAAGTGCTGTTGTGGGAAGCAGCCGCAAGGCGGCAGCATTATTGCGTTCTCAAGTCTTGTTACTAGGAGAACAGAGTCTTCCTGGAGGTAGTGTTCTGAGCTTGTAAATTAGAGTGCAATATGCTGGGACAAGCCCCCAGAAGTTTATGTCTCCTAACTTATGTTTTTTTTTTAAATTTAATTTCTATTTCTTATCGGAGTAAATTTGATTAGAGTGTTTTGATTGTCTGGCTGTACAGAATCTGCTCAATGATTCATACATATGTCTGTTCATCTTCGGATCCTGTTACCATGTATGTGATCACAGAATATATATTTTGAAGGTATTGGTGATTATATAATTCATATCGTTTATATGTTATATGTTTATATACATTTAACTTACATTAGTATATGTATGTTAACCCCATAGTCCTAACTTACCCATCCCCCCACCTTTCATTTTGGCTAACCATTAGTTTATTTGATAAGTCTGTGAGTGTCTTTTTCTGTGGAAATATGTTCATTGGTAGCAATCTTAAGAAAACTTGTATAAATGATATCATAGGATATTTGTCATACCCTTTTGACTTACTTAACCTTATATGATTTTTTCTAGGCTCAACTGTAGTCCTGAAAACAGCATTGTTCATTTTTCTCCCGAGGCTACTATTCCATTCTGTCCGTATACCACTTCTTCTTTGTCCATTCATCTGTTTATGGACCTTTTTTTTGCTTCCATATCTTGGCTATTTCAGTATTGTTGCAGTGCATATTTGCCTGCCTCTGTCTTTCCAATTTTGGTGGTCTTAGTTTATAGGCCCAAAAGGTGCCCTGCCGCATCATTTGGTAGCTCAATTTTTACCTTTTCAAGCAGCTCGATTCAGTTTGCGTTAGTGCTGTTTCCACTTTACATCCCACCAGCAGCTAGAAGGTACACAGATCTCTAAAACCCCTTCAGCATTTATGCTTTGTAGACATTTTGCTGATGGTAATGACTGGTGTGAGCTGAAACCTTTTTGAATTTGAATTTGTATGTGGCTAATAATTCCTTATACTAAGCTTTAGGCATGTCCTTTTTTTTCTTTTCCTTTTTTTTTTTTAAAGAGTGAGTACAACTCCCCTCCTCTTATTGACTTCTTGAAAAATTTCTCATGTGTTGGATTTTCTTGCCTATTCCCTACCCCAGGGCAATTTTTGAGGGCCTGTGTCATTTACAGCCCTGCAGTCCTTGGGACTATATAAGCAACCATTGTCAATGGGTTTAAAGCTGCTGTTTTGGGAGACAGCCACAAGGCGGCAGCATTATTACGTTCTCAAGTCTTGTTACTAGGACAACAGAGTCTTCCTGGAGATAGTGTTCCGAGCTTGTAAATTAGAGTGCAATGTGCTGGGACAAGCCCCCAGAAGTTTATGTCTCCTTACTTATGTTTGTTTTTTAAATTTAATTTGTCTTTCTTATCGGAGTAAATTTGATTAGAGTGTTTTGATTGTCTGGCTGTACAGAATCTGCTCAATGATTCACACATATGTCTGTTCATCTTCGGATCCTGTTACCATGTATGTGATTACAGAATGTATATTTTGAAGGTATTGGTGAATATATAATTCATATCATTTATATGTTATATGTTTATATACATTTAACTTACATTAGTATATGTATGTTAACCCCATAGTCCTAATTTACCCATCCTCCCACCTTTCATTTTGGCTAACCATTAGTTTATTTGATAAGTCTGTGAGTGTCTTTTTCTGTGGAAATATGTTCATTGGTAGCAATCTTAGGAAAACTTGTATAAATAATATTATAGGATATTTGTAATACCCTTTTGTCTTACTTAACCTTATATGATTATTTCTTGTCTCAACTCTAGTCCTGAAAACGGCATTGTTCATTTTTTTCCCGAGGCTACTCTTCCATTCTGTCCATATACCACTTCTTCTTTGTCCATTCACCTGTTTATGCACCTTTTTTTTGCTTCCATGTCTTTGCTATTTCAGTATTGTTGCAGTGCACATTTGCCTGCCTCTGTCTTTCCGATTCTGGTGGTCTTAGGTTATAGGCCCAAAAGGTGCCCTGCCGCATCATATGGTAGCTCAATTTTTACGTTTTCAAGCAGCTCGATTCAGTTTGCATTAGTGCTGTTACGACTTTATATCCCACCAGCAGCTAGAAGGTACACACTTCTCTAAAACCCCTTCAGCATTTATAGTTTGTAGACTTTTTGCTGATGGTCATGACTGGTGTGAGCTGAAACCTTTTTGGAGGTTGGATACGCATGTGGCTAATAATTCCTTATGCTGAGCTTTAGGCATGTCCTATTTTTTCTTTTCCTTTTTTTTAAAAAGAGTGAGTACAACTTCCCTCCTCTTATTGATTTCTTGAAAAGTTTCTTATGTGTTGAATTTTCTTGCCTATTCCCTACCCCAGGGCATTTTTTGAGTGCCTGTGTCATTTACAACCGTGCAGTCCTTGTGACTATATAAGCAACCATTGGCACTGGGTTTAAAGGTGCTGTTTTTGGAGACAGCCACAAGGCGGCAGCATTATTACGTTCTCAAGTCTTGTTACTAGGACAACAGAGTCTTCCTGGAGGTAGTGTTCCGAGCTTTTAAATTAGAGTGCAATGTGCTGGGACAAGCCCCCAGAAGTTTATGTCTCCTTACTTATGTTTGTTTTTTAAATTTAATTTGTATTTTTTATCGGAGTAAATTTGATTAGAGTGTTTTGATTGTCTGGCTGTACAGAATCTGTTCAATGATTCATACATATGTCTGTTCATCTTCGGACCCTGTTACCATGTATGTGATCACAGAATATATATTTTGAAGGTATTGGTGATTATATAATTCATATCGTTTATATGTTATATGTTTATATACATTTAACTTACATTAGTATATGTATGTTAACCCCATAGTCCTAACTTACCCATCCCCCCACCTTTCATTTTGGCTAACCATTAGTTTATTTGATAAGTCTGTGAGTGTCTTTTTCTGTGGAAATATGTTCATTGGTAGCAATCTTAAGAAAACTTGTATAAATGATATCATAGGATATTTGTCATACCCTTTTGACTTACTTAACCTTATATGATTTTTTCTAGGCTCAACTGTAGTCCTGAAAACAGCATTGTTCATTTTTCTCCCGAGGCTACTATTCCATTCTGTCCGTATACCACTTCTTCTTTGTCCATTCATCTGTTTATGGACCTTTTTTTTGCTTCCATATCTTGGCTATTTCAGTATTGTTGCAGTGCATATTTGCCTGCCTCTGTCTTTCCAATTTTGGTGGTCTTAGGTTATAGGCCGAAAAGGTGCCCTGCCCCATCATTTGGTAGCTCAATTTTTACCTTTTCAAGCAGCTCGATTCAGTTTGCGTTAGTGCTGTTTCCACTTTACATCCCACCAGCAGCTAGAAGATACACACTTCTCTAAAACCCCTTCAGCATTTATAGTTTGTAGACTTTTTGCTGATGGTCATGACTGCTGTGAGCTGAAACCTTTTTGAATTTGAATTTGTATGTGACTAATAATTCCTTATATTAAGCTTTAGGCATGTCCTTTTTTTTCCTTTCCTTTTTTTTTTAAAGAGTGAGTACAACTTCCCTCCTCTTATTGACTTCTTGGAAATTTCTCATGTGTTGAATGTTCTTGCCAATTCCCTACCCCAGGGCATATTTTGAGGGCTTGTGTCATTTACAGCCCTGCAGTCCTTGTGACTATATAAGCAATCATTGGCACTGGGTTTAAAGTGCTGTTGTGGGAAGCAGCCACAAGGCGGCAGCATTATTGCGTTCTCAAGTCTTGTTACTAGGAGAAGAGAGTCTTCCTGGAGGTAGTGTTCTGAGCTTGTAAATTAGAGTGCAATATGCTGGGACAAGCCCCCAGAAGTTTATGTCTCCTAACTTATGTTTTTTTTTAAAATTTAATTTCTATTTCTTATCGGAGTAAATTTGATTAGAGTGTTTTGATTGTCTGGCTGTACAGAATCTGCTCAATGATTCATACATATGTCTGTTCATCTTCGGATCCTGTTACCATGTATGTGATCACAGAATATATATTTTGAAGGTATTGGTGATTATATAATTCATATCGTTTATATGTTATATGTTTATATACATTTAACTTACATTAGTATATGTATGTTAACCCCATAGTCCTAACTTACCCATCCCCCCACCTTTCATTTTGGCTAACCATTAGTTTATTTGATAAGTCTGTGAGTGTCTTTTTCTGTGGAAATATGTTCATTGGTAGCAATCTTAAGAAAACTTGTATAAATGATATCATAGGATATTTGTCATACCCTTTTGACTTACTTAACCTTATATGATTATTTCTAGTCTCAACTGTAGTCCTGGAAACGGCAATGTTCATTTTTTTTTCGAGGCTACTATTCCATTTGGTACGTATACCACTTCGTCTTTGTCCATTCATCTGTTTATGGACCTTTTTTTTGCTTCCATGTCTTGGCTATTTCAGTATTGCTGCAGTGCACATTTGCCTGCCTCTGTCTTTCCGAATCTGGTGGTCTTAGGTTATAGGCCCAAAAGGTGCCCTGCCGCATCATATGGTAGCTAAATTTTTACGTTTTCATGCAGCTCGATTTAGGTTGCGTTACTACTGTTACCACTTTACATCCCCCCAGCAGCTAGAAGGTACACAGTTCTCTAAAACCCCTTCACCATTTATAGTTTGTAGACTTTTTCCTGATGGTCATGACTGGTGTGAGCTGAAACCTTTTTGAATTTGAAATTGCATGTTAGTAATAATTCCTTATACTGAGCTTTAGGCATGTCCTATTTTTTCTTTTCCTTTTTTTTTTAAAGAGTGAGTACAACTTCCCTCCTCTTATTGACTTCTTGAAAAGTTTCTCATGTGTTGAATTTTCTTGCCTATTCCCTTGCCCAGGGCATTTTTTGAGGGCAGGTGTCATTTAGAGCCCTGCAGTCCTTGTGACTATTAAGCAACCATTGGCACTGGGTTTAAAGCTGCTGTTGTGGGAAACAGCCACAAGGCGGCAGCATTATTACGTTCTCAACTCTTGTTACTAGGGCAACAGAGTCTTCCTGGAGGTAGTTTTCCAAGGTTGTAAATTAGAGTGGAATGTTCTGGGAGAAGTCCCCAGAAGTTTATGTCTCCTAACTTATGTTTGCTTTTTAAATTTAATTTCTATTTCTTATTGGAGTAAATTTGATTAGAGTGTTTTTATTGTTTGACTGTACAGAATCTGCTCAATGATTCATACATATATCTGTTCATCTTCGGAACCTGTTAGCATGTATGTGATTACAGAATGTATATTTTGAAGGTATTGGTGATTATATTATTTATATAGTTTATATATTATATGTTTATATACATTGAACATACATTAGTATATGTATGTTAACCCCATTGTCCTAATTTACCCATCCTCCCACCTTTCATTTTGGCTAACCATTAGTTTATTTGATAAGTCTGTGAGTGTCTTTTTCTGTGGAAATATGTTCATTGGTAGCAATCTTAGGATAACATGTATTAATGATATCATAGGATATTTGTCATACCCTTTTGACTTACTTAACCTTATATGATTATTTCTAGGCTCAACTCTAGTCCTGAAAACGGCATATTTCATTTTTTTCCAGAGGCTTCTATTCCATTTGGTACGTGTACCATTTCGTCTTTGTCCATTCATCTGTTTATGGACCTTTTTTTTGCTTCCATGTCTTGGCTATTTCAATATTGTTCCAGTGCACATTTGCCTGCCTCTGTCTTTCCGAATCCAGTTGTCTTAGGTTATAGGCCCAAAATGTGCCCTGCCGCATCATATGGTAGCTCAATGTTTACCTTTTCAAGTAGCTCGATTCAGTTTGCGTTACTGCTGTTACCACTTTACATCCCACCAGCAGCTAGAAGGTACACAGTTCTCTAAAACCCCTTCAGCATTTATAGTTTGTAGACTTTTTGCTGATGGTCATGACTGGTGTGAGCTGAAACCTTTTTGGAGGTTGGATACGCATGTGGCTAATAATTCCTTATGCTGAGCTTTAGGCATGTCCTTTTTTTCTTTTCCTTTTTTTTTAAAGAGTGACTACAACTTCCCTCCTCTTATTGACTTCTTGAAAATTTCTCATGTGTTGAATTTTCTTGCCAATTCCATACCCCAGGGCATTTTTTGAGGGCCTGTGTCTTTTACAGCCCTGCAGTCCTTGTGACTATATAAGCAACCATTGGCACTGGGTTTAAAGCTACTGTTGTGGGAAGCAGCCACAAGGCGGCAGCATTATTACGTTCTCAAGTCTTGTTACTAGGACAACACAGTCTTCCTGGAGGTAGTGTTCCGAGCTTGTAAATTAGAGTGCAATGTGCTGGGACAAGCCCCCAGAAGTTTATGTCTCCTAACTTATGTTTGTTTTTTAAATTTAATTTCTATTTCTTATCGGAGTAAATTTGATTAGAGTGTTGTGGTTTTCTGGCTGTACAGAATCTGCTCAATGATTCATACATATGTCTGTTCATCTTCGAACCTGTTAGCATGTATGTGATTACAGAATGTATATTTTAAAGGTATTGGTGATTATATAATTTATATATTTCATATGTTATATGTTTATATACATTTAACTTATATTAGTATATGTATGTTAACCCCATAGTCCTAATTTACCCATCCCCCCACCTTTCATTTTGGCTAACCATTAGTTTATTTGATAAGTCTGTGAGTGTCTTTTTCAGTGGAAATATGTTCATTGGTAGCAATCTTAGGATAACATGTATAAATGATATCATAGGATATTTGTCATACCCTTTTGACTTACTTAACCTTATATGATTATTTCTAGGCTCAACTCTAGTCCTGAAAACGGCATTGTTCATTTTTTTCCAGAGGCTACTATTCCATTTGGTACGTATACCATTTCGTCTTTGTCCTTTGATCTGTTTATGGACCTTTTTTTTGCTTCCGTGTCTTGGCTATTTCAATATTGTTGCAGTGCACATTTGCCTGCCTCTGTCTTTCCGAATCCGGTGGTCTTAGGTTATAGGCCCAAAAGGTGCCCTGCCGCATCATATGGTAGCTCAATGTTTACCTTTTCAAGCAGCTCTATTCAGTTTGCGTTACTGCTGTTACCACTTTACATCCAAACAGCAGCTAGAAGGTACACAGTTCTCTAAAACCCCTTCAGCATTTATAGTTTGTAGACTTTTTGCTGATGGTCATGACTGGTGTGAGCTGAAACCTTTTTGGAGGTTGGATACACATGTGGCTAATAATTCCTTATGCTGAGCTTTAGGCATGTCCTTTTTTTCTTTTCCTTTTTTTTTAGAGTGAGTACAACTTCCGTACTCTTATTGACTTCTTGAAAATTTCTCATGTGTTGAATTTCCTTGCCTATTCCCTACACCAGGGCATTTTTTGAGGGCCTGTGTCTTTTACAGCCCTGCAGTCCTTGTGACTATATAAGCAACCGTTGGTACTGGGTTTAAAGCTACTGTTGTGGGAAGCAGCCACAAGGCGGCAGCATTATTACGTTCTCAAGTCTTGTTACTAGGACAACACAGTCTTCCTGGAGGTAGTGTTCCGAGCCTGTAAATTAGAGTGCAATGTCCTGGGACAAGCCCCCAGAAGTTTATGTCTCCTAACTTATGTTTGTTTTTTAAATTTAATTTCTATTTCTTATCGGAGTAAATTTGATTAGAGTGTTGTGGTTTTCTGGCTGTACAGAATCTGCTCAATGATTCATACATATGTCTGTTCATCTTTGGATCCTGTTACCATGTATGTGATTACAGAATGTATATTTTGAAGGTATTGGTGAATATATAATTCATATCATTTATATGTTATATGTTTATATACATTTAACATACATTAGTATATGTATGTTAACCCCATAGTCCTAATTTACCCATCCTCCCACCTTTCATTTTGGCTAACCATTAGTTTATATGATAAGTCTGTGAGTGTCTTTTTCTGTGGAAATATGTTCATTGGTAGCAATCTTAGGATAACATGTATAAATGATATCATAGGATATTTGTCATACCCTTTTGACTTACTTAACCTTATATGATTATTTCTAGGCTCAACTCTAGTCCTGAAAACAGCATTGTTCATTTTTTTCCAGAGGCTACTATTCCATTTGGTACGTATACCATTTCGTCTTTGTCCATTCATCTGTTTATGGACCTTTTTTTGCTTCCATGTCTTGGCTATTTCAGTATTGTTGCAGTGCACATTTGCCTGCCTCTGTCTTTCCGATTCTGGTGGTCTTAGGTTATAGGCCCAAAAGGTGCCCTGCCGCATCATACGGTAACTCAATTTTTACCTTTTCAAGTAGCTGCATTCAGTTTTCGTTAGTGCTCTTACCAGTTTACATCCCACCGGAACCTAGAAGGTACACAGTTCTCTAAAACCCGTTCAGCATTTATAGTTTGTAGATTTTTTGCTGATGGTCATGACTGGCGTGAGCTGAAACCTTATTGAATTTGAATTTGCATGTGCCTAATAATTTCCTTTACTGAGCTTTAGGCATGCCCTTTTTTTTCTTTTCCTTTCTTTTTTAGAGAGTGAGTACAACCTCCCTCCTCTTAGTGACTTCTTGAAAAATTTCTCATGTGTTGAATTTTCTTGCCTATTCCCTACCCCAAGGCATTTTTTGAGGGCCTGTATCATTTACAGCCCTGCAGTCCTTGTGACAATATAAGCAACCATTGGCACTGGGTTTAAAGCTGCTGTTGTGGGAAATAGCGACAAGGCAGCAGCATTATTAGGTTCTCAACTCTTGTTAATAGGGCAGCAGAGTCTTCCTGGAGGTAGTGTTCCGAGGTTGTAAATTAGAGTGGAATGTGCTGCGACAAGCCCCCAGAAGTTTATGTCTCCTTACTTATGTTTGTTTTTTAAATTTAACTTCTACTTTTTATCGGAGTAAATTTGATCAGAGTGTTTTGATTGTCTGGGTGTACAGAATCTGCTCAATGATTCATACATATGTCTGTTCATCTGCGGATCCTGTTACCATGTATGTGATTACAGAATGTATATTTTGAAGGGATTGGTGATTATCTAATTCATATCATTTATATGTTATATGTTTATATACATTTAACTTACATTAGTATATGTATGTTAACCCCATAGTCCTAATTTACCCATCCTCCCACCTTTCATTTTGGCTAACCGTTAGTATTTTTGATAAGTCTGTGACTGTCTTTTTCTGTGGAAATATGTTCATTGGTAGTAATCTTAGGAAAACATGTATAAATGATTTCATAGGATATTTGTCACACCCTTTTGACTTACTTAACCTTATATGACTATTTCTAGTCTCAACTGTAGTTCTGAAAACGGCATTGTTCATTTTTTTCCCGAGGCTACTCTTCCATTCTGTCCATATACCACTTCTTCTTTGTCCATTCACCTGTTTATGGACCATTTTTTGCTTCCATGTCTTGGGTATTTCAGTATTGTTGCAGTGCACATTTGCCTGCCTCTGTATTTCCGATTTTGGTGGTCTTAGGTTATAGGCCCAAAAGGTGCCCTGCCGCATCATATGGTAACTCAATTTTTACCTTTTCAAGCAGCTCCATTCAGTATGCGTTAGTGCTGTTACCACTTTACATCCCACCAGCAGCTAGAATGTACACAATTCTCTAAAACCCCTTCAGCATTTATAGTTTGTAGACTTTTTGCTGATGGTCATGACTGGTGTCACCTGAAACCTTTTTGAATTTGAATTTGCATGTGGCTAATAATTCCTTATACTGAGCTTTAGGCATGTCCTTTTTTTTTCTTTTCCTTTTTTTTTAAAGAGTGAGTACAACTTCCCTCCTCTTATTGACTTCTTGAAAAGTTACTCATGTGTTGAATTTTTTTGCCTATTCCCTACTCCAGGGCATTCTTTGAGGGCCGGTGTCATTTAGAGCCCTGCAGTCCTTGTGACTATTAAGCAACCTTTGGCACTGGGTTTAAAGCTGCTGTTGTGGGAAACAGCCACAAGGTGGCAGCATTATTACGTTCTCAACTCTTGTTACTAGGGCAACAGAGTCTTCCTGGAGGTAGTTTTCCAAGGTTGTAAATTAGAGTGGAATGTGCTGGGACAAGCCCCCAGAAGTTTATGTCTCCTAACTTATGTTTGCTTTTTAAATTTAATTTCTATTTCTTATCAGAGTCAATTTGATTAGAGTGTTTTGATTGTCTGGCTGTACAGAATCTGCTCAATGATTCATACATATGTCTGTTCATCTTCGGATCCTGCTACCATGTACGTGATTACAGAATGTATATTTTAAAGCTATTGGTGATGATATAATGCATATAGTTTATATGTGATATGTTTATATACATTTAACATACATTAGTATATGTATGTTAACCCCATAGTCCTAATTTACCTATTCTCCCACCTTTCATTTTGGCTAACCATTAGTTTATTTGATTAGTCTGTGAGTGTCTTTTTCTGTGGAAATATGTTCATGGGTGGCAATCTTAGGATAACTTTTATAAATGATATCGTAGGATATTTGTCATACCCTTTTGACTTACTTAACCTTATATGATTATTTCTAGTCTCAACTGTAGTCCTGGAAACGGCAATGTTCATTTTTTTTCCGAGGCTACTATTCCATTTGGTACGTATACCACTTCGTCTTTGTCCATTCATCTGTTTATGGACCTTTTTTTTGCTTCCATGTCTTGGCTATTTCAGTATTGCTGCAGTGCACATTTGCCTGCCTCTGTCTTTCCGAATCTGGTGGTCTTAGGTTATAGGCCCAAAAGGTGCCCTGCCGCATCATATGGTAGCTCAATTTTTACGTTTTCAAGCAGCTCGATTCAGGTTGCGTTACTGCTGTTACCACTTTACATCCCCCCAGCAGCTAGAAGGTACACAGTTCTCTAAAACCCCTTCACCATTTATAGTTTGTAGACTTTTTCCTGATGGTCATGACTGGTGTGAGCTGAAACCTTTTTGAATTTGAAATTGCATGTTAGTAATAATTCCTTATACTGAGCTTTAGGCATGTCCTATTTTTTCTTTTCCTTTTTTTTTTAAAGAGTGAGTACAACTTCCCTCCTCTTATTGACTTCTTGAAAAGTTTCTCATGTGTTGAATTTTCTTGCCTATTCCCTTGCCCAGGGCATTTTTTGAGGGCAGGTGTCTTTTAGAGCCCTGCAGTCCTTGTGACTATTAAGCAACCATTGGCACTGGGTTTAAAGCTGCTGTTGTGGGAAACAGCCACAAGGCGGCAGCATTATTACGTTCTCAAGTCTTGTTACTAGGACAACACAGTCTTCCTGGAGGTAGTGTTCCGAGCTTGTAAATTAGAGTGCAATGTGCTGGGACAAGCCCCCAGAAGTTTATGTCTCCTAACTTATGTTTGTTTTTTAAATTTAATTTCTATTTCTTATCGGAGTAAATTTGATTAGAGTGTTGTGGTTTTCTGGCTGTACAGAATCTGCTCAATGATTCATACATATGTCTGTTCATCTTTGAACCTGTTAGCATGTATGTGATTACAGAATGTATATTTTAAAGGTATTGGTGATTATATAATTTATATATTTCATATGTTATATGTTTATATACATTTAACATACATTAGTATATGTATTTTAACCCCATTGTCCTAATTTACCCATCCTCCCACCTTTCATTTTGGCTAGCCATTAGTTTATTTGATAAGTCTGTGAGTGTCTTTTTCTGTGGAAATATGTTCATTGGTAGCAATCTTAGGATAACATGTATAAATGATGTCATAGGATATTTGTCATACCCTTTTGACTTACTTAACCTTATATGATTATTTCTAGGCTCAACTGTAGTCCTGAAAACGGCATTGTTCATTTTTTTCCCGAGGCTACTATTCCATTTGGTACGTATCCCACTTCGTGTTTGTCCATTCATCTGTTTATGGACCTTTTTTTTTGCTTCCATGTCTTTGCTATTTCAGTATTGTTGCAGTGCACATTTGCCTGCCTCTGTCTTTCCGATTCTGGTGGTCTTAGGTTATAGGCCCAAAAGGTGCCCTGCCGCATCATATGGTAGCTCAATTTTTACGTTTTCAAGCAGCTCGATTCAGTTTGCATTAGTGCTGTTACGACTTTATATCCCACCAGCAGCTAGAAGGTACACACTTCTCTAAAACCCCTTCAGCATTTATAGTTTGTAGACTTTTTGCTGATGGTCATGACTGGTGTGAGCTGAAACCTTTTTGGAGGTTGGATACGCATGTGGCTAATAATTCCTTATGCTGAGCTTTAGGCATGTCCTATTTTTTCTTTTCCTTTTTTTTAAAATGAGTGAGTACAACTTCCCTCCTCTTATTGATTTCTTGAAAAGTTTCTTATGTGTTGAATTTTCTTGCCTATTCCCTACCCCAGGGCATTTTTTGAGTGCCTGTGTCATTTACAACCGTGCAGTCCTTGTGACTATATAAGCAACCATTGGCATTGGGTTTAAAGGTGCTGTTTTTGGAGACAGCCACAAGGCGGCAGCATTATTACGTTCTCAAGTCTTGTTACTAGGACAACAGAGTCTTCCTGGAGGTAGTGTTCCGAGCTTTTAAATTAGAGTGCAATGTGCTGGGACAAGCCCCCAGAAGTTTATGTCTCCTTACTTATGTTTGTTTTTTAAATTTAATTTGTATTTTTTATCGGAGTAAATTTGATTAGAGTGTTTTGATTGTCTGGCTGTACAGAATCTGTTCAATGATTCATACATATGTCTGTTCATCTTCGGATCCTGTTACCATGTATGTGATCACAGAATATATATTTTGAAGGTATTGGTGATTATATAATTCATATCGTTTATATGTTATATGTTTATATACATTTAACTTACATTAGTATATGTATGTTAACCCCATAGTCCTAACTTACCCATCCCCCCACCTTTCATGTTGGCTAAACATTATTTTATTTGATAAGTCTGTGAGTGTCTTTTTCTGTGGAAATATGTTCATTGGTAGCAATCTTAAGAAAACTTGTATAAATGATATCATAGGATATTTGTCATACCCTTTTGACTCACTTAACCTTATATGATTTTTTCTAGGCTCAACTGTAGTCCTGAAAACAGCATTGTTCATTTTTCTCCCGAGGCTACTATTCCATTCTGTCCGTATACCACTTCTTCTTTGTCCATTCATCTGTTTATGGACCTTTTTTTTGCTTCCATATCTTGGCTATTTCAGTATTGTTGCAGTGCATATTTGCGTGCCTCTGTCTTTCCAATTTTGGTGGTCTTAGGTTATAGGCCCAAAAGGTGCCCTGCCCCATCATTTGGTAGCTCAATTTTTACCTTTTCAAGCAGCTCGATTCAGTTTGCGTTAGTGCTGTTTCCACTTTACATCCCACCAGCAGCTAGAAGGTACACAGATCTCTAAAACCCCTTCAGCATTTATAGTTTGTAGACATTTTGCTGATGGTAATGACTGCTGTGAGCTGAAACCTTTTTAAATTTGAATTTGTATGTGGCTAATAATTCCTTATACTAAGCTTTAGGCATGTCCTTTTTTTTCTTTTCCTTTTTTTTTTAAAGAGTGAGTACAACTTCCCTCCTCTTATTGACTTCTTGGAAATTTCTCATGTGTTGAATGTTCTTGCCAATTCCCTACCCCAGGGCATATTTTGAGGGCTTGTGTCATTTACAGCCCTGCAGTCCTTGTGACTATATAAGCAATCATTGGCACTGGGTTTAAAGTGCTGTTGTGGGAAGCAGCCACAAGGCGGCAGCATTATTGCGTTCTCAAGTCTTGTTACTAGGAGAACAGAGTCTTCCTGGGGGTAGTGTTCTGAGCTTGTAAATTAGAGTGCAATATGCTGGGACAAGCCCCCAGAAGTTTATGTCTCCTAACTTATGTTTTTTTTTTAAATTTAATTTCTATTTCTTATCGGAGTAAATTTGATTAGAGTGTTTTGATTGTCTGGCTGTACAGAATCTGCTCAATGATTCATACATATGTCTGTTCATCTTCGGATCCTGTTACCATGTATGTGATCACAGAATATATATTTTGAAGGTATTGGTGATTATATTATTTATATAGTTTATATGTTATATGTTTATATACATTTAACTTACATTAGTATATGTATGTTAACCCCATAGTCCTAATTTACCCATCCTCCCACCTTTCATTTTGGCTAACCATTAGTTTATATGATAAGTCTGTGAGTGTCTTTTTCTGTGGAAATATGTTCATTGGTAGCAATCTTAGGATAACATGTATAAATGATATCATAGGATATTTGTCATACCCTTTTGACTTACTTAACCTTATATGATTATTTCTAGGCTCAACTGTAGTCCTGAAAACAGCATTGTTCATTTTTTTCCAGAGGCTACTATTCCATTTGGTACGTATACCATTTTGTCTTTGTCCATTCATCTGTTTATGGACGTTTTTTTGCTTCCATGTCTTGGCTATTTCAGTATTGTTGCAGTGCACATTTGCCTGCCTCTGTCTTTCCGATTCTGGTGGTCTTAGGTTATAGGCCCAAAAGGTGCCCTGCCGCATCGTGTGGTAACTCAATTTTTACCTTTTCAAGCAGCTCCATTCAGTTTGCATTAGTGGTATTACTTCTTTACATCCCACCAGCAGCTAGAAGGTACACATTGCTCTAAAACCCCTTCAGTATTTATAGTTTGTAGACTTTTCGATGATGGTCATGAGTGGTGTTACCTGAAACCTTTTTGAATTTGAATTTGCATGTGGCTAATAATTCCTTATACTCAGCTTTAGGCATGTCATTTTTTTCTTTTCCTTTTGTTTAAAAGAGTGAGTACAACTTCCCTCCTCGTATTGACTTCTTGAAAAGTTTCTCATGTGTTGAATTTTTTTGCCTATTCCCTACCCCAGGGCATTTTTTGAAGGCAGGTGTCATTTAGAGCCCTTCAGTCCTTGTGACTATTAAGCAACCTTTGGCACTGGGTTTAAAGCTGCTGTTGTGGGAAACAGCCACAAGGCGGCAGCATTATTACGTTCTCAACTCTTGTTACTAGGGCAACAGAGTCTTCCTGGAGGTAGTTTTCCAAGGTTGTAAATTAGAGTGGAATGTGCTGGGACAAGCCCCCAGAAGTTTATGTCTCCTAACTTATCTTTGCTTTTTAAATTTAATTTCTATTTCTTATCGGAGTAATTTGATTAGAGTGTTTTGATTGGCTGTACAGAATCTGCTCAATGATTCATACATATATCTGTTCATCTTCGGAACCTGTTATCATGTATGTGATTACAGAATGTATATTTTAAAGGTTTGGTGATTATATAATTTATATAGTTCATATGTTATATGTTTATATACATTTAACATACATTAGTATATGTATGTTAACCCCATAGTCCTAATTTACCCATCCTCCCACCTTTCATTTTGGCTAACCATTAGTTTATTTGATAAGTCTGTGAGTGTCTTTTTTTGTGGAAATATGTTCATTGGTAGCAATCTTAGGATAACATGTATAAATGATATCATAGGATATTTGTCATACCCTTTTGACTTACTTACCCTTATATGATTATTTCTAGGCTCAACTGTAGTCATGAAAACGGCATTGTTCATTTTTTTCCCGATTCTACTATTCCATTTGGTACGTATACCACTTCGTCTTTGTCCATTCATTTGTTTATGGACCTTTTTTTTGCTTCTATGTCTTGGCTATTTCAATATTGTTGCAGTGCATATTTGCCTGCATCTGTCTTTCCGATTTTGGTGGTCTTATATTATAGGCCCAAAAGGTGCCCTGCCGCATCATACGGTAACTCAATTTTTACCTTTTCAAGTAGCTGCATTCAGTTTTCGTTAGTGCTCTTACCAGTTTACATCCCACCGGAACCTAGAAGGTACACAGTTCTCTAAAACCCGTTCAGCATTTATAGTTTGTAGATTTTTTGCTGATGGTCATGACTGGTGTGAGCTGAAACCTTATTGAATTTGAATTTGCATGTGCCTAATAATTTCCTTTACTGAGCTTTAGGCATGCCCTTTTTTTTCTTTTCCTTTCTTTTTTAGAGAGTGAGTACAACCTCCCTCCTCTTAGTGACTTCTTGAAAAATTTCTCATGTGTTGAATTTTCTTGCCTATTCCCTACCCCAAGGCATTTTTTGAGGGCCTGTATCATTTACAGCCCTGCAGTCCTTGTGACAATATAAGCAACCATTGGCACTGGGTTTAAAGCTGCTGTTGTGGGAAATAGCCACAAGGCAGCAGCATTATTAGGTTCTCAACTCTTGTTAATAGGGCAGCAGAGTCTTCCTGGAGGTAGTGTTCCGAGGTTGTAAATTAGAGTGGAATGTGCTGGGACAAGCCCCCAGAAGTTTATGTCTCCTTACTTATGTTTGTTTTTTAAATTTAACTTCTACTTTTTATCGGAGTAAATTTGATTAGAGTGTTTTGATTGTCTGGCTGTACAGAATCTGCTCAATGATTCATACATATGTCTGTTCATCTGCGGATCCTGTTACCATGTATGTGATTACAGAATGTATATTTTGAAGGGATTGGTGATTATCTAATTCATATCATTTATATGTTATATATTTATATACATTTAACTTACATTAGTATATGTATGTTAACCCCATAGTCCTAATTTACCCATCCTCCCACCTTTCATTTTGGCTAACCGTTAGTATTTTTGATAAGTCTGTGACTGTCTTTTTCTGTGGAAATATGTTCATTGGTAGTAATCTTAGGAAAACATGTATAAATGATTTCATAGGATATTTGTCACACCCTTTTGACTTACTTAACCTTATATGACTATTTCTAGTCTCAACTGTAGTTCTGAAAACGGCATTGTTCATTTTTTTCCTGAGGCTACTCTTCCATTCTGTCCATATACCACTTCTTCTTTGTCCATTCACCTGTTTATGGACCATTTTTTGCTTCCATGTCTTGGGTATTTCAGTATTGTTGCAGTGCACATTTGCCTGCCTCTGTATTTCCGATTTTGGTGGTCTTAGGTTATAGGCCCAAAAGGTGCCCTGCCGCATCATATGGTAACTCAATTTTTACCTTTTCAAGCAGCTCCATTCAGTATGCGTTAGTGCTGTTACCACTTTACATCCCACCAGCAGCTAGAATGTACACAATTCTCTAAAACCCCTTCAGCATTTATAGTTTGTAGACTTTTTGCTGATGGTCATGACTGGTGTCACCTGAAATCTTTTTGAATTTGAATTTGCATGTGGCTAATAATTCCTTATACTGAGCTTTAGGCATGTCCTTTTTTTTTCTTTTCCTTTTTTTTTAAAGAGTGAGTACAACTTCCCTCCTCTTATTGACTTCTTGAAAAGTTACTCATGTGTTGAATTTTTTTGCCTATTCCCTACTCCAGGGCATTCTTTGAGGGCCGGTGTCATTTAGAGCCCTGCAGTCCTTGTGACTATTAAGCAACCTTTGGCACTGGGTTTAAAGCTGCTGTTGTGGGAAACAGCCACAAGGTGGCAGCATTATTACGTTCTCAACTCTTGTTACTAGGGCAACAGAGTCTTCCTGGAGGTAGTTTTCCAAGGTTGTAAATTAGAGTGGAATGTGCTGGGACAAGCCCCCAGAAGTTTATGTCTCCTAACTTATGTTTGCTTTTTAAATTTAATTTCTATTTCTTATCAGAGTCAATTTGATTAGAGTGTTTTGATTGTCTGGCTGTACAGAATCTGCTCAATGATTCATACATATGTCTGTTCATCTTCGGATCCTGCTACCATGTACGTGATTACAGAATGTATATTTTAAAGCTATTGGTGATGATATAATGCATATAGTTTATATGTGATATGTTTATATACATTTAACATACATTAGTATATGTATGTTAACCCCATAGTCCTAATTTACCTATTCTCCCACCTTTCATTTTGGCTAACCATTAGTTTATTTGATTAGTCTGTGAGTGTCTTTTTCTGTGGAAATATGTTCATGGGTGGCAATCTTAGGATAACTTTTATAAATGATATCGTAGGATATTTGTCATACCCTTTTGACTTACTTACCCTTATATGATTATTTCTAGGCTCAACTGTAGTCATGAAAACGGCATTGTTCATTTTTTTCCCGAGGCTACTATTCCATTTGGTACGTATACCACTTCGTCTTTGTCCATTCATTTGTTTATGGACCTTTTTTTTGCTTCCATGTCTTGGCTATTTCAATATTGTTGCAGTGCATATTTGCCTGCCTCTGTCTTTCCGATTCTGGTGGTCTTATATTATAGGCCCAAAAGGTGCCCTGCCGCATCATACGGTAACTCAATTTTTACCTTTTCAAGTAGCTGCATTCAGTTTTCGTTAGTGCTCTTACCAGTTTACATTCCACCGGAACCTAGAAGGTACACAGTTCTCTAAAACCCGTTCAGCATTTATAGTTTGTAGATTTTTTGCTGATGGTCATGACTGGTGTGAGCTGAAACCTTATTGAATTTGAATTTGCATGTGCCTAATAATTTCCTTTACTGAGCTTTAGGCATGCCCTTTTTTTTCTTTTCCTTTCTTTTTTAGAGAGTGAGTACAACCTCCCTCCTCTTAGTGACTTCTTGAAAAATTTCTCATGTGTTGAATTTTCTTGCCTATTCCCTACCCCAAGGCATTTTTTGAGGGCCTGTATCATTTACAGCCCTGCAGTCCTTGTGACAATATAAGCAACCATTGGCACTGGGTTTAAAGCTGCTGTTGTGGGAAATAGCCACAAGGCAGCAGCATTATTAGGTTCTCAACTCTTGTTAATAGGGCAGCAGAGTCTTCCTGGAGGTAGTGTTCCGAGGTTGTAAATTAGAGTGGAATGTGCTGGGACAAGCCCCCAGAAGTTTATGTCTCCTTACTTATGTTTGTTTTTTAAATTTAACTTCTACTTTTTATCGGAGTAAATTTGATTAGAGTGTTTTGATTGTCTGGCTGTACAGAATCTGCTCAATGATTCATACATATGTCTGTTCATCTGCGGATCCTGTTACCATGTATGTGATTACAGAATGTATATTTTGAAGGGATTGGTGATTATCTAATTCATATCATTTATATGTTATATATTTATATACATTTAACTTACATTAGTATATGTATGTTAACCCCATAGTCCTAATTTACCCATCCTCCCACCTTTCATTTTGGCTAACCGTTAGTATTTTTGATAAGTCTGTGACTGTCTTTTTCTGTGGAAATATGTTCATTGGTAGTAATCTTAGGAAAACATGTATAAATGATTTCATAGGATATTTGTCACACCCTTTTGACTTACTTAACCTTATATGACTATTTCTAGTCTCAACTGTAGTTCTGAAAACGGCATTGTTCATTTTTTTCCCGAGGCTACTCTTCCATTCTGTCCATATACCACTTCTTCTTTGTCCATTCACCTGTTTATGGACCATTTTTTGCTTCCATGTCTTGGGTATTTCAGTATTGTTGCAGTGCACATTTGCCTGCCTCTGTATTTCCGATTTTGGTGGTCTTAGGTTATAGGCCCAAAAGGTGCCCTGCCGCATCATATGGTAACTCAATTTTTACCTTTTCAAGCAGCTCCATTCAGTATGCGTTAGTGCTGTTACCACTTTACATCCCACCAGCAGCTAGAATGTACACAATTCTCTAAAACCCCTTCAGCATTTATAGTTTGTAGACTTTTTGCTGATGGTCATGACTGGTGTCACCTGAAATCTTTTTGAATTTGAATTTGCATGTGGCTAATAATTCCTTATACTGAGCTTTAGGCATGTCCTTTTTTTTTCTTTTCCTTTTTTTTTAAAGAGTGAGTACAACTTCCCTCCTCTTATTGACTTCTTGAAAAGTTACTCATGTGTTGAATTTTTTTGCCTATTCCCTACTCCAGGGCATTCTTTGAGGGCCGGTGTCATTTAGAGCCCTGCAGTCCTTGTGACTATTAAGCAACCTTTGGCACTGGGTTTAAAGCTGCTGTTGTGGGAAACAGCCACAAGGTGGCAGCATTATTACGTTCTCAACTCTTGTTACTAGGGCAACAGAGTCTTCCTGGAGGTAGTTTTCCAAGGTTGTAAATTAGAGTGGAATGTGCTGGGACAAGCCCCCAGAAGTTTATGTCTCCTAACTTATGTTTGCTTTTTAAATTTAATTTCTATTTCTTATCAGAGTCAATTTGATTAGAGTGTTTTGATTGTCTGGCTGTACAGAATCTGCTCAATGATTCATACATATGTCTGTTCATCTTCGGATCCTGCTACCATGTACGTGATTACAGAATGTATATTTTAAAGCTATTGGTGATGATATAATGCATATAGTTTATATGTGATATGTTTATATACATTTAACATACATTAGTATATGTATGTTAACCCCATAGTCCTAATTTACCTATTCTCCCACCTTTCATTTTGGCTAACCATTAGTTTATTTGATTAGTCTGTGAGTGTCTTTTTCTGTGGAAATATGTTCATGGGTGGCAATCTTAGGATAACTTTTATAAATGATATCGTAGGATATTTGTCATACCCTTTTGACTTACTTACCCTTATATGATTATTTCTAGGCTCAACTGTAGTCATGAAAACGGCATTGTTCATTTTTTTCCCGAGGCTACTATTCCATTTGGTACGTATACCACTTCGTCTTTGTCCATTCATTTGTTTATGGACCTTTTTTTTGCTTCCATGTCTTGGCTATTTCAATATTGTTGCAGTGCATATTTGCCTGCCTCTGTCTTTCCGATTCTGGTGGTCTTATATTATAGGCCCAAAAGGTGCCCTGCCGCATCATACGGTAACTCAATTTTTACCTTTTCAAGTAGCTGCATTCAGTTTTCGTTAGTGCTCTTACCAGTTTACATCCCACCGGAACCTAGAAGGTACACAGTTCTCTAAAACCCGTTCAGCATTTATAGTTTGTAGATTTTTTGCTGATGGTCATGACTGGTGTGAGCTGAAACCTTATTGAATTTGAATTTGCATGTGCCTAATAATTTCCTTTACTGAGCTTTAGGCATGCCCTTTTTTTTCTTTTCCTTTCTTTTTTAGAGAGTGAGTACAACCTCCCTCCTCTTAGTGACTTCTTGAAAAATTTCTCATGTGTTGAATTTTCTTGCCTATTCCCTACCCCAAGGCATTTTTTGAGGGCCTGTATCATTTACAGCCCTGCAGTCCTTGTGACAATATAAGCAACCATTGGCACTGGGTTTAAAGCTGCTGTTGTGGGAAATAGCCACAAGGCAGCAGCATTATTAGGTTCTCAACTCTTGTTAATAGGGCAGCAGAGTCTTCCTGGAGGTAGTGTTCCGAGGTTGTAAATTAGAGTGGAATGTGCTGGGACAAGCCCCCAGAAGTTTATGTCTCCTTACTTATGTTTGTTTTTTAAATTTAACTTCTACTTTTTATCGGAGTAAATTTGATTAGAGTGTTTTGATTGTCTGGCTGTACAGAATCTGCTCAATGATTCATACATATGTCTGTTCATCTGCGGATCCTGTTACCATGTATGTGATTACAGAATGTATATTTTGAAGGGATTGGTGATTATCTAATTCATATCATTTATATGTTATATATTTATATACATTTAACTTACATTAGTATATGTATGTTAACCCCATAGTCCTAATTTACCCATCCTCCCACCTTTCATTTTGGCTAACCGTTAGTATTTTTGATAAGTCTGTGACTGTCTTTTTCTGTGGAAATATGTTCATTGGTAGTAATCTTAGGAAAACATGTATAAATGATTTCATAGGATATTTGTCACACCCTTTTGACTTACTTAACCTTATATGACTATTTCTAGTCTCAACTGTAGTTCTGAAAACGGCATTGTTCATTTTTTTCCCGAGGCTACTCTTCCATTCTGTCCATATACCACTTCTTCTTTGTCCATTCACCTGTTTATGGACCATTTTTTGCTTCCATGTCTTGGGTATTTCAGTATTGTTGCAGTGCACATTTGCCTGCCTCTGTATTTCCGATTTTGGTGGTCTTAGGTTATAGGCCCAAAAGGTGCCCTGCCGCATCATATGGTAACTCAATTTTTACCTTTTCAAGCAGCTCCATTCAGTATGCGTTAGTGCTGTTACCACTTTACATCCCACCAGCAGCTAGAATGTACACAATTCTCTAAAACCCCTTCAGCATTTATAGTTTGTAGACTTTTTGCTGATGGTCATGACTGGTGTCACCTGAAACCTTTTTGAATTTGAATTTGCATGTGGCTAATAATTCCTTATACTGAGCTTTAGGCATGTCCTTTTTTTTTCTTTTCCTTTTTTTTTAAAGAGTGAGTACAACTTCCCTCCTCTTATTGACTTCTTGAAAAGTTACTCATGTGTTGAATTTTTTTGCCTATTCCCTACTCCAGGGCATTCTTTGAGGGCCGGTGTCATTTAGAGCCCTGCAGTCCTTGTGACTATTAAGCAACCTTTGGCACTGGGTTTAAAGCTGCTGTTGTGGGAAACAGCCACAAGGTGGCAGCATTATTACGTTCTCAACTCTTGTTACTAGGGCAACAGAGTCTTCCTGGAGGTAGTTTTCCAAGGTTGTAAATTAGAGTGGAATGTGCTGGGACAAGCCCCCAGAAGTTTATGTCTCCTAACTTATGTTTGCTTTTTAAATTTAATTTCTATTTCTTATCAGAGTCAATTTGATTAGAGTGTTTTGATTGTCTGGCTGTACAGAATCTGCTCAATGATTCATACATATGTCTGTTCATCTTCGGATCCTGCTACCATGTACGTGATTACAGAATGTATATTTTAAAGCTATTGGTGATGATATAATGCATATAGTTTATATGTGATATGTTTATATACATTTAACATACATTAGTATATGTATGTTAACCCCATAGTCCTAATTTACCTATTCTCCCACCTTTCATTTTGGCTAACCATTAGTTTATTTGATTAGTCTGTGAGGGTCTTTTTCTGTGGAAATATGTTCATGGGTAGCAATCTTAGGATAAATTTTATAAATGATATCGTAGGATATTTGTCATACCCTTTTGACTTACTTAACCTTATATGATTATTTCTAGTCTCAACTGTAGTCCTGGAAACGGCAATGTTCATTTTTTTTCCGAGGCTACTATTCCATTTGGTACGTATACCACTTCGTCTTTGTCCATTCATCTGTTTATGGACCTTTTTTTTGCTTCCATGTCTTGGCTATTTCAGTATTGCTGCAGTGCACATTTGCCTGCCTCTGTCTTTCCGAATCTGGTGGTCTTAGGTTATAGGCCCAAAAGGTGCCCTGCCGCATCATATGGTAGCTCAATTTTTACGTTTTCAAGCAGCTCGATTCAGGTTGCGTTACTGCTGTTACCACTTTACATCCCCCCAGCAGCTAGAAGGTACACAGTTCTCTAAAACCCCTTCACCATTTATAGTTTGTAGACTTTTTCCTGATGGTCATGACTGGTGTGAGCTGAAACCTTTTTGAATTTGAAATTGCATGTTAGTAATAATTCCTTATACTGAGCTTTAGGCATGTCCTATTTTTTCTTTTCCTTTTTTTTTTAAAGAGTGAGTACAACTTCCCTCCTCTTATTGACTTCTTGAAAAGTTTTTCATGTGTTGAATTTTCTTGCCTATTCCCTTGCCCAGGGCATTTTTTGAGGGCAGGTGTCTTTTAGAGCCCTGCAGTCCTTGTGACTATTAAGCAACCATTGGCACTGGGTTTAAAGCTGCTGTTGTGGGAAACAGCCACAAGGCGGCAGCATTATTACGTTCTCAACTCTTGTTACTAGGGCAACAGAGTCTTCCTGGAGATAGTTTTCCAAGGTTGTAAATTAGAGTGGAATGTTCTGGGAGAAGTCCCCAGAAGTTTATGTCTCCTAACTTATGTTTGCTTTTTAAATTTAATTTCTATTTCTTATCGGAGTAAATTTGATTAGAGTGTTTTTATTGTTTGACTGTACAGAATCTGCTCAATGATTCATACATATATCTGTTCATCTTCGGAACCTGTTAGCATGTATGTGATTACAGAATGTATATTTTAAAGGTATTGGTGATTATATTATTTATATAGTTTATATATTATATGTTTATATACATTTAACATACATTAGTATATGTATGTTAACCCCATTGTCCTAATTTACCCATCCTCCCACCTTTCATTTTGGCTAACCATTAGTTTATTTGATAAGTGTGTGAGTGTCTTTTTCTGTGGAAATATGTTCATTGGTAGCAATCTTAGGATAACATGTATTAATGATATCATAGGATATTTGTCATACCCTTTTGACTTACTTAACCTTATATGATTATTTCTAGGCTCAACTCTAGTCCTGAAAACGGCATTGTTCATTTTTTTCCAGAGGCTTCTATTCCATTTGGTACGTGTACCATTTCGTCTTTGTCCATACATCTGTTTATGGACCTTTTTTTTGCTTCCATGTCTTGGCTATTTCAATATTGTTCCAGTGCACATTTGCCTGCCTCTGTCTTTCCGAATCCAGTTGTCTTAGGTTATAGGCCCAAAATGTGCCCTGCTGCATCATATGGTAGCTCAATGTTTACCTTTTCAAGCAGCTCGATTTAGTTTGCGTTACTGCTGTTACCACTTTACATCCCACCAGCAGCTAGAAGGTACACAGTTCTCTAAAATCCCTTCAGCATTTATAGTTTGTAGACTTTTTGCTGATGGTCATGACTGGTGTGAGCTGAAACCTTTTTGGAGGTTGGATACGCATGTGGCTAATAATTCCTTATGCTGAGCTTTAGGCATGTCCTTTTTTTCTTTTCCTTTTTTTTTAAAGAGTGACTACATCTTCCCTCCTCTTATTGACTTCTTGAAAATTTCTCATGTGTTGAATTTTCTTGCCAATTCCATTCCCCAGGGCATTTTTTGAGGGCCTGTGTCTTTTACAGCCCTGCAGTCCTTGTGACTATATAAGCAACCATTGGCACTGGGTTTAAAGCTACTGTTGTGGGAAGCAGCCACAAGGCGGCAGCATTATTACGTTCTCAAGTCTTGTTACTAGGACAACACAGTCTTCCTGGAGGTAGTGTTCCGAGCTTGTAAATTAGAGTGCAATGTGCTGGGACAAGCCCCCAGAAGTTTATGTCTCCTAACTTATGTTTGTTTTTTAAATTTAATTTCTATTTCTTATCGGAGTAAATTTGATTAGAGTGTTGTGGTTTTCTGGCTGTACAGAATCTGCTCAATGATTCATACATATGTCTGTTCATCTTCGAACCTGTTAGCATGTATGTGCTTACAGAATGTATATTTTAAAGGTATTGGTGATTATATAATTTATATATTTCATATGTTATATGTTTATATACATTTAACATACATTAGTATATGTATTTTAACCCCATTGTCCTAATTTACCCATCCTCCCACCTTTCATTTTGGCTAGCCATTAGTTTATTTGATAAGTCTGTGAGTGTCTTTTTCTGTGGAAATATGTTCATTGGTAGCAATCTTAGGATAACATGTATAAATGATGTCATAGGATATTTGTCATACCCTTTTGACTTACTTAACCTTATATGATTATTTCTAGGCTCAACTGTAGTCCTGAAAACGGCATTGTTCATTTTTTTCCCGAGGCTACTATTCCATTTGGTACGTATCCCACTTCGTCTTTGTCCATTCATCTGTTTATGGACCTTTTTTTTTGCTTCCATGTCTTTGCTATTTCAGTATTGTTGCAGTGCACATTTGCCTGCCTCTGTCTTTCCGATTCTGGTGGTCTTAGGTTATAGGCCCAAAAGGTGCCCTGCCGCATCATATGGTAGCTCAATTTTTACGTTTTCAAGCAGCTCGATTGAGTTTGCATTAGTGGTGTTACGACTTTATATCCCACCAGCAGCTAGAAGGTACACACTTCTCTAAAACCCCTTCAGCATTTATAGTTTGTAGACTTTTTGCTGATGGTCATGACTGGTGTGAGCTGAAACCTTTTTGGAGGTTGGATACGCATGTGGCTAATAATTCCTTATGCTGAGCTTTAGGCATGTCCTATTTTTTCTTTTCCTGTTTTTTAAAATGAGTGAGTACAACTTCCCTCCTCTTATTGATTTCTTGAAAAGTTTCTTATGTGTTGAATTTTCTTGCCTATTCCCTACCCCAGGGCATTTTTTGAGTGCCTGTGTCATTTACAACCGTGCAGTCCTTGTGACTATATAAGCAACCATTGGCACTGGGTTTAAAGGTGCTGTTTTTGGAGACAGCCGCAAGGCGGCAGCATTATTACGTTCTCAAGTCTTGTTACTAGGACAACAGAGTCTTCCTGGAGGTAGTGTTCCGAGCTTTTAAATTACAGTGCAATGTGCTGGGACAAGCCCCCAGAAGTTTATGTCTCCTTACTTATGTTTGCTTTTTAAATTTAATTTCTATTTCTTATCGGAGTAAATTTGATTAGAGTGTTTTGATTGTCTGGCTGTACAGAATCTGCTCAATGATTCATACATATGTCTGTTCATCTTCGACCCTGTTAGCATGTATGTGATTACAGAATGTATATTTTAAAGGTATTGGTGATTATATAATTTATATATTTCATATGTTATATGTTTATATACATTTAACATACATTAGTATATGTATTTTAACCCCATAGTCCTAATTTACCCATCCTCCCACCTTTCATTTTGGCTAGCCATTAGTTTATTTGATAAGTCTGTGAGTGTCTTTTTCTGTGGAAATATGTTCATTGGTAGCAATCTTAGGATAACATGTATAAATGATGTCCTAGGATATTTGTCATACCCTTTTGACTTACTTAACCTTATATGATTATTTCTAGGCTCAACTGTAGTCCTGAAAACGGCATTGTTCATTTTTTTCCCGAGGCTACTATTCCATTTGGTACGTATCCCACTTCGTCTTTGTCCATTCATCTGTTTATGGACCTTTTTTTTGCTTCCATGTCTTGGCTATTTCAATATTGTTGCAATGCACATTTGCCTGCCTCTCTCTTTCCGAATCTGGTGGTCTTAGGTTATAGGCCCAAAACGTGCCCTGCCGCATCATATGGTAGCTCAATTTTTACCTTTTCAAGCAGCTCCATTCAGTTTGCGTTAGTGCTGTTGCCACTTTACATCCCACCAGCAGCTAGAAGGTACACAGATCTCTAAACCCCCTTCAGCATTTATAGTTTGTAGACATTTTGCTGATGGTAATGACTGGTGTGAGCTGAAACCTTTTTGAATTTGAATTTGTATGTGGCTAATAATTCCTTATACTAAGCTTTAGGCATGTCCTTTTTTTTCTTTTCCTTTTTTTTTTTAAAGAGTGAGTACAACTCCCCTCCTCTTATTGACTTCTTGAAAAATTTCTCATGTGTTGGATTTTCTTGCCTATTCCCTACCCCAGGGCAATTTTTGAGGGCCTGTGTCATTTACAGCCCTGCAGTCCTTGTGACTATATAAGCAACCATTGTCACTGGGTTTAAAGCTGCTGTTTTGGGAGACAGCCACAAGGCGGCAGCATTATTACGTTCTCAAGTCTTGTTACTAGGACAACAGAGTCTTCCTGGAGGTAGTGTTCCGAGCTTGTAAATTAGAGTGCAATGTGCTGGGACAAGCCCCCAGAAGTTTATGTCTCCTTACTTATGTTTGTTTTTTAAATTTAATTTGTCTTTCTTATCGGAGTAAATTTGATTAGAGTGTTTTGATTGTCTGGCTGTACAGAATCTGCTCAATGATTCATACATATGTCTGTTCATCTTCGAACCTGTTAGCATGTATGTGATTACAGAATGTATATTTTAAAGGTATTGGTGATTATATAATTTATATATTTCATATGTTATATGTTTATATACATTTAACATACATTAGTATATGTATTTTAACCCCATAGTCCTAATTTACCCATCCTCCCACCTTTCATTTTGGCTAGCCATTAGTTTATTTGATAAGTCTGTGAGTGTCTTTTTCTGTGGAAATATGTTCATTGGTAGCAATCGTAGGATAACATGTATAAATGATGTCCTAGGATATTTGTCATACCCTTTTGACTTACTTAACCTTATATGATTATTTCTAGTCTCAACTCTAGTCCTGAAAACGGCATTGTTCATTTTTTTCCCGAGGCTACTCTTCCATTCTGTCCATATACCACTTCTTCTTTGTCCATTCACCTGTTTATGGACCTTTTTTTTGCTTCCATGTCTTTGCTATTTCAGTATTGTTGCAGTGCACATTTGCCTGCCTCTGTCTTTCCGATTCTGGTGGTCTTAGGTTATAGGCCCAAAAGGTGCCCTGCCGCATCATATGGTAGCTCAATTTTTACGTTTTCAAGCAGCTCGATTCAGTTTGCATTAGTGCTGTTACGACTTTATATCCCACCAGCAGCTAGAAGGTACACACTTCTCTAAAACCCCTTCAGCATTTATAGTTTGTAGACTTTTTGCTGATGGTCATGACTGGTGTGAGCTGAAACCTTTTTGGAGGTTGGATACGCATGTGGCTAATAATTCCTTATGCTGAGCTTTAGGCATGTCCTATTTTTTCTTTTCCTTTTTTTTAAAAAGAGTGAGTACAACTTCCCTCCTCTTATTGATTTCTTGAAAAGTTTCTTATGTGTTGAATTTTCTTGCCTATTCCCTACCCCAGGGCATTTTTTGAGTGCCTGTGTCATTTACAACCGTGCAGTCCTTGTGACTATATAAGCAACCATTGGCACTGGGTTTAAAGGTGCTGTTTTTGGAGACAGCCACAAGGCGGCAGCATTATTACGTTCTCAAGTCTTGTTACTAGGACAACAGAGTCTTCCTGGAGGTAGTGTTCCGAGCTTTTAAATTAGAGTGCAATGTGCTGGGACAAGCCCCCAGAAGTTTATGTCTCCTTACTTATGTTTGTTTTTTAAATTTAATTTGTATTTTTTATTGGAGTATATTTGATTAGAGTGTTTTTATTGTCTGGCTGTACAGAATCTGTTCAATGATTCATACATATGTCTGTTCATCTTCGGATCCTGTTACCATGTATGTGATTACAGAATGTATATTTTGAAGGTATTGGTGATTATATAATTCATATCATTTATATGTTATATGTTTATATACATTTAACTTATATTAGTATATGTATGTTAACCCCATAGTCCTAATTTACCCATCCCCCCACCTTTCATTTTGGCTAACCATTAGTTTATTTGATAAGTCTGTGAGTGTCTTTTTCAGTGGAAATATGTTCATTGGTAGCAATCTTAGGATAACATGTATAAATGATATCATAGGATATTTGTCATACCCTTTTGACTTACTTAACCTTATATGATTATTTCTAGGCTCAACTCTAGTCCTGAAAACGGCATTGTTCATTTTTTTCCAGAGGCTACTATTCCATTTGGTACGTATACCATTTCGTCTTTGTCCTTTCATCTGTTTATGGACCTTTTTTTTGCTTCCATGTCTTGGCTATTTCAGTATTGTTGCAGTGCACATTTGCCTGCCTCTGTCTTTCCGAATCCGGTGGTCTTAGGTTATAGGCCCAAAAGGTGCCCTGCCGCATCATATGGTAGCTCAATGTTTACCTTTTCAAGCAGCTCAATTCAGTTTGCGTTACTGCTGTTACCACTTTACATCCAAACAGCAGCTAGAAGGTACACAGTTCTCTAAAACCCCTTCAGCATTTATAGTTTGTAGACTTTTTGCTGATGGTCATGACTGGTGTGAGCTGAAACCTTTTTGGAGGTTGGATACACATGTGGCTAATAATTCCTTATGCTGAGCTTTAGGCATGTCCTTTTTTTCTTTTCCTTTTTTTTTAGAGTGAGTACAACTTCCGTACTCTTATTGACTTCTTGAAAATTTCTCATGTGTTGAATTTCCTTGCGTATTCCCTACACCAGGGCATTTTTTGAGGGCCTGTGTCTTTTACAGCCCTGCAGTCCTTGTGACTATATAAGCAACCGTTGGTACTGGGTTTAAAGCTACTGTTGTGGGAAGCAGCCACAAGGCGGCAGCATTATTACGTTCTCAAGTCTTGTTACTAGGACAACACAGTCTTCCTGGAGGTAGTGTTCCGAGCCTGTAAATTAGAGTGCAATGTCCTGGGACAAGCCCCCAGAAGTTTATGTCTCCTAACTTATGTTTGTTTTTTAAATTTAATTTCTATTTCTTATCGGAGTAAATTTGATTAGAGTATTGTGGTTTTCTGGCTGTACAGAATCTGCTCAATGATTCATACATATGTCTGTTCATCTTTGGATCCTGTTACCATGTATGTGATTACAGAATGTATATTTTGAAGGTATTGGTGAATATATAATTCATATCATTTATATGTTATATGTTTATATACATTTAACATACATTAGCATATGTATGTTAACCCCATAGTCCTAATTTACCCATCCTCCCACCTTTCATTTTGGCTAACCATTAGTTTATATGATAAGTCTGTGAGTGTCTTTTTCTGTGGAAATATGTTCATTGGTAGCAATCTTAGGATAACATGTATAAATGATATCATAGGATATTTGTCATACCCTTTTGACTTACTTAACCTTATATGATTATTTCTAGGCTCAACTCTAGTCCTGAAAACAGCATTGTTCATTTTTTTCCAGAGGCTACT
Organism: Balaenoptera physalus; assembly: GCF_965194825.1. Classification (NCBI taxonomy): domain Eukaryota; kingdom Metazoa; phylum Chordata; class Mammalia; order Artiodactyla; family Balaenopteridae; genus Balaenoptera; species Balaenoptera physalus. Next base: position 370,943 of record NW_028126580.1, read on the forward strand.
ATTCCATTTGGTACGTATACCATTTCGTCTTTGTCCATTCAACTGTTTATGGACCTTTTTTTGCTTCCATGTCTTGGCTATTTCAGTATTGTTGCAGTGCACATTTGCCTGACTCTGTCTTTCCGATTCTGGTGGTCTTAGGTTATAGGCCCAAAAGGTGCCCTGCCGCATCGTATGGTAACTCAATTTTTACCTTTTCAAGCAGCTCCATTCAGTTTGCATTAGTGGTATTACTTCTTTACATCCCACCAGCAGCTAGAAGGTACACATTCGTCTAAAACCCCTTCAGCATTTATAGTTTGTAGACTTTTTGATGATGGTCATGAGTGGTGTTACCTGAAACCTTTTTGAATTTGAATTTGCATGTGGCTAATAATTCCTTATACTGAGCTTTAGGCATGTCATTTTTTTCTTTTCCTTTTGTTTTAAAGAGTGAGTACAACTTCCCTCCTCTTATTGACTTCTTGAAAAGTTTCTCATGTGTTGAATTTTTTTGCCTATTCCCTACCCCAGGGCATTTTTTGAAGGCAGGTGTCATTTAGAGCCCTTCAGTCCTTGTGACTATTAAGCAACCTTTGGCACTGGGTTTAAAGCTGCTGTTGTGGGAAACAGCCACAAGGCGGCAGCATTATTACGTTCTCAACTCTTGTTACTAGGGCAACAGAGTCTTCCTGGAGGTAGTTTTCCAAGGTTGTAAATTAGAGTGGAATGTGCTGGGACAAGCCCCCAGAAGTTTATGTCTCCTAACTTATGTTTGCTTTTTAAATTTAATTTCTATTTCTTATCGGAGTAAATTTGATTAGAGTGTTTTGATTGGCTGTACAGAATCTGCTCAATGATTCATACATATATCTGTTCATCTTCGGAACCTGTTATCAAGTATGTGATTACAGAATATATATTTTGAAGGTATTGGTGATTATATAATTCATATCGTTTATATGTTATATGTTTATATACATTTAACTTACATTAGTATATGTATGTTAACCCCATAGTCCTAACTTACCCATCCCCCCACCTTTCATTTTGGGTAACCATTAGTTTATTTGATAAGTCTGTGAGTGTCTTTTTCTGTGGAAATATGTTCATTGGTAGCAATCTTAAGAAAACTTGTATAAATGATATCATAGGATATTTGTCATACCCTTTTGACTTACTTAACCTTATATGATTTTTTCTAGGCTCAACTGTAGTCCTGAAAACAGCATTGTTCATTTTTCTCCCGAGGCTACTATTCCATTCTGTCCGTATACCACTTCTTCTTTGTCCATTCACCTGTTTATGGACCTTTTTTTTGCTTCCATGTCTTGGCTATTTCAATATTGTTCCAGTGCACATTTGCCTGCCTCTGTCTTTCCGAATCCAGTTGTCTTAGGTTATAGGCCCAAAATGTGCCCTGCCGCATCATATGGTAGCTCAATGTTTACCTATTCAAGCAGCTCGATTCAGTTTGCGTTACTGCTGTTACCACTTTACATCCCACCAGCAGCTAGAAGGTACACAGTTCTCTAAAACCCCTTCAGCATTTATAGTTTGTAGACTTTTTGCTGATGGTCATGACTGGTGTGAGCTGAAACCTTTTTGGAGGTTGGATATGCATGTGGCTAATAATTCCTTATGCTGAGCTTTAGGCATGTCCTTTTTTTCTTTTCCTTTTTTTTTAAAGAGTGACTACAACTTCCCTCCTCTTATTGACTTCTTGAAAATTTCTCATGTGTTGAATTTTCTTGCCAATTCCATACCCCAGGGCATTTTTTGAGGGCCTGTGTCTTTTACAGCCCTGCAGTCCTTGTGACTATATAAGCAACCATTGGCACTGGGTTTAAAGCTACTGTTGTGGGAAGCAGCCACAAGGCGGCAGCATTATTACGTTCTCAAGTCTTGTTACTAGGACAACACAGTCTTCCTGGAGGTAGTGTTCCGAGCCTGTAAATTAGAGTGCAATGTCCTGGGACAAGCCCCCAGAAGTTTATGTCTCCTAACTTATGTTTGTTTTTTAAATTTAATTTCTATTTCTTATCGGAGTAAATTTGATTAGAGTGTTGTGGTTTTCTGGCTGTACAGAATCTGCTCAATGATTCATACATATGTCTGTTCATCTTCGAACCTGTTAGCATGTATGTGATTACAGAATGTATATTTTAAAGGTATTGGTGATTATATAATTTATAGTTCATATGTTATATGTTTATATACATTTAACTTACATTAGTATATGTATGTTAACCCCATAGTCCTAATTTACCCATCCTCCCACCTTTCATTTTGGCTAGCCATTAGTTTATTTGATAAGTCTGTGAGTGTCTTTTTCTGTGGAAATATGTTCATTGGTAGCAATCTTAGGATAACATGTATAAATGATGTCATAGGATATTTGTCATACCCTTTTGACTTACTTAACCTTATATGATTATTTCTAGGCTCAACTGTAGTCCTGAAAACGGCATTGTTCATTTTTTTCCCGAGGCTACTATTCCATTTGGTACGTATCCCACTTCGTCTTTGTCCATTCATCTGTTTATGGACCTTTTTTTTTGCTTCCATGTCTTGGCTATTTCAATATTGTTGCAATGCACATTTGCCTGCCTCTCTCTTTCCGAATCTGGTGGTCTTAGGTTGTAGGCCCAAAAGGTGCCCTGCCGCACCGTATGGTAACTCAATTTTTACCTTTTCAATCAGCTCGATTCAGTTTGCGTTACTGCTGTTACCACTTTACATCCCACCAGCAGCTAGAAGGTACACACTTCTCTAAAACCCCTTCAGCATTTATTGTTTGTAGACTTTTTGCTGATGGTCATGACTGGAGTGAGCTGAAACCTTTTTGAATTTGAATTTGCATGTGGCTAATAATTCCTTATACTGAGCTTTAGGCATGTCCTTTTTTTCTTTTCCTTTTGTTTTAAAGAGTGAGTACAACTTCCCTCCTCTTATTGACTTCTTGGAAATTTCTCATGTGTTGAATGTTCTTGCCAATTCCCTACCCCAGGGCATATTTTGAGGGCTTGTGTCATTTACAGCCCTGCAGTCCTTGTGACTATATAAGCAATCATTGGCACTGGGTTTAAAGTGCTGTTGTGGGAAGCAGCCTCAAGGCGGCAGCATTATTGCGTTCTCAAGTCTTGTTACTAGGAGTACAGAGTCTTCCTGGAGGTAGTGTTCTGAGCTTGTAAATTAGAGTGCAATGTGCTGGGACAAGCCCCCAAAAGTTTATGTCTCCTAACTTATGTTTGTTTTTTTAAATTTAATTTCTATTTCTTATCGGAGTAAATTTGATTAGCGTGTTTTGATTGTCTGGCTGTACAGAATCTGCTCAATGATTCATACATATGTCTGTTCATCTTCGGATCCAGTTACCATGTATGTGATCACAGAATATATATTTTGAAGGTATTGGTGATTATATAATTCATATCGTTTATATGTTATATGTTTATATACATTTAACTTACATTAGTATATGTATGTTAACCCCATAGTCCTAACTTACCCATCCTCCCACCTTTCATTTTGGCTAACCATTAGTTTATTTGATAAGTCTGTGAGTGTCTTTTTCTGTGGAAATATGTTCATTGGTAGCAATCTTAAGAAAACTTGTATAAATGATATCATAGGATATTTGTCATACCCTTTTGACTTACTTAACCTTATATGATTATTTCTAGGCTCAACTCTAGTCCTGAAAACAGCATTGTTCATTTTTTTCCAGAGGCTACTATTCCATTTGGTACGTATACCATTTCGTCTTTGTCCATTCATCTGTTTATGGACCTTTTTTTGCTTCCATGTCTTGGCTATTTCAGTATTGTTGCAGTGCACATTTGCCTGCCTCTGTCTTTCCGATTCTGGTGGTGTTAGGTAATAGGCCCAAAAGGTGCCCTGCCGCATCGTATGGTAACTCAATTTTTACCTTTTCAAGCAGCTCCATTCAGTTTGCATTAGTGGTATTACTTCTTTACATCCCACCAGCAGCTAGAAGGTACACATTCCTCTAAAACCCCTTCAGCATTTATAGTTTGTAGACTTTTTGATGATGGTCATGAGTGGTGTTACCTGAAACCTTTTTGAATTTGAATTTGCATGTGGCTAATAATTCCTTATACTAAGCTTTAGGCATGTCCTTTTTTTCTTTTCCTTTTTTTTTAAAGAGTGACTACAACTTCCCTCCTCTTATTGACTTCTTGAAAATTTCTCATGTGTTGAATTTTCTTGCCAATTCCATACCCCAGGGCATTTTTTGAGGGCCTGTGTCTTTTACAGCCCTGCAGTCCTTGTGACTATATAAGGAACCATTGGCACTGGGTTTAAAGCTACTGTTGTGGGAAGCAGCTACAAGGCGGCAGCATTATTACGTTCTCAAGTCTTGTTACTAGGACAACACAGTCTTCCTGGAGGTAGTGTTCCGAGCTTGTAAATTAGAGTGCAATGTGCTGGGACAAGCCCCCAGAAGTTTATGTCTCCTAACTTATGTTTGTTTTTTAAATTTAATTTCTATTTCTTATCGGAGTAAATTTGATTAGAGTGTTGTGGTTTTCTGGCTGTACAGAATCTGCTCAATGATTCATACATATGTCTGTTCATCTTCGAACCTGTTAGCATGTATGTGATTACAGAATGTATATTTTAAAGGTATTGGTGATTATATAATTTATATATTTCATATGTTATATGTTTATATACATTTAACATACATTAGTATATGTATTTTAACCCCATTGTCCTAATTTACCCATCCTCCCACCTTTCATTTTGGCTAGCCATTAGTTTATTTGATAAGTCTGTGAGTGTCTCTTTCTGTGGAAATATGTTCATTGGTAGCAATCTTAGGATAACATGTATAAATGATGTCATAGGATATTTGTCATACCCTTTTGACTTACTTAACCTTATATGATTATTTCTAGGCTCAACTGTAGTCCTGAAAACGGCATTGTTCATTTTTTTCCCGAGGCTACTATTCCATTTGGTACGTATCCCACTTCGTCTTTGTCCATTCATCTGTTTATGGACCTTTTTTTTTGCTTCCATGTCTTTGCTATTTCAGTATTGTTGCAGTGCACATTTGCCTGCCTCTGTCTTTCCGATTCTGGTGGTCTTAGGTTATAGGCCCAAAAGGTGCCCTGCCGCATCATATGGTAGCTCAATTTTTACGTTTTCAAGCAGCTCGATTCAGTTTGCATTAGTGCTGTTACGACTTTATATCCCACCAGCAGCTAGAAGGTACACACTTCTCTAAAACCCCTTCAGCATTTATACTTTGTAGACTTTTTGCTGATGGTCATGACTGGTGTGAGCTGAAACCTTTTTGGAGGTTGGATACGCATGTGGCTAATAATTCCTTATGCTGAGCTTTAGGCATGTCCTATTTTTTCTTTTCCTTTTTTTTAAAATGAGTGAGTACAACTTCCCTCCTCTTATTGATTTCTTGAAAAGTTTCTTATGTGTTGAATTTTCTTGCCTATTCCCTACCCCAGGGCATTTTTTGAGTGCCTGTGTCATTTACAACCGTGCAGTCCTTGTGACTATATAAGCAACCATTGGCACTGGGTTTAAAGGTGCTGTTTTTGGAGACAGCCACAAGGCGGCAGCATTATTACGTTCTCAAGTCTTGTTACTAGGACAACAGAGTCTTCCTGGAGGTAGTGTTCCGAGCTTTTAAATTAGAGTGCAATGTGCTGGGACAAGCCCCCAGAAGTTTATGTCTCCTTACTTATGTTTGTTTTTTAAATTTAATTTGTATTTTTTATCAGAGTAAATTTGATTAGAGTGTTTTGATTGTCTGGCTGTACAGAATCTGTTCAATGATTCATACATATATCTGTTCATCTTCGGAACCTGTTAGCATGTATGTGATTACAGAATGTATATTTTAAAGGTATTGGTGATTATATTATTTATATAGTTTATATATTATATGTTTATATACATTTAACATACATTAGTATATGTATGTTAACCCCATTGTCCTAATTTACCCATCCTCCCACCTTTCATTGTGGCTAACCATTAGTTTATTTGATAAGTCTGTGAGTGTCTTTTTCTGTGGAAATATGTTCATTGGTAGCAATCTTAGGATAACATGTATTAATGATATCATAGGATATTTGTCATACCCTTTTGACTTACTTAACCTTATATGATTATTTCTAGGCTCAACTCTAGTCCTGAAAACGGCATTGTTCATTTTTTTCCAGAGGCTTCTATTCCATTTGGTACGTGTACCATTTCGTCTTTGTCCATTCATCTGTTTATGGACCTTTTTTTTGCTTCCATGTCTTGGCTATTTCAATATTGTTGCAGTGCACATTTGCCTGCCTCTGTCTTTCCGAATCCAGTTGTCTTAGGTTATAGGCCCAAAATGTGCCCTGCCGCATCATATGGTAGCTCAGTGTTTACCTTTTCAAGCAGCTCGATTCAGTTTGCGTTACTGCTGTTACCACTTTACATCCCACCAGCAGCTAGAAGGTACACAGTTCTCTAAAACCCCTTCAGCATTTATAGTTTGTTGACTTTTTGCTGATGGTCATGACTGGTGTGAGCTGAAACCTTTTTGGAGGTTGGATACGCATGTGGCTAATAATTCCTTATGCTGAGCTTTAGGCATGTCCTTTTTTTCTTTTCCTTTTTTTTTAAAGAGTGACTACAACTTCCCTCCTCTTATTGACTTCTTGAAAATTTCTCATGTGTTGAATTTTCTTGCCAATTCCATACCCCAGGGCATTTTTTGAGGGCCTGTGTCTTTTACAGCCCTGCAGTCCTTGTGACTATATAAGCAACCATTGGCACTGGGTTTAAAGCTACTGTTGTGGGAAGCAGCTACAAGGCGGCAGCATTATTACGTTCTCAAGTCTTGTTACTAGGACAACACAGTCTTCCTGGAGGTAGTGTTCCGAGCTTGTAAATTAGAGTGCAATGTGCTGGGACAAGCCCCCAGAAGTTTATGTCTCCTACCTTATGTTTGTTTTTTAAATTTAATTTCTATTTCTTATCGGAGTAAATTTGATTAGAGTGTTGTGGTTTTCTGGCTGTACAGAATCTGCTCAATGATTCATACATATGTCTGTTCATCTTCGAACCTGTTAGCATGTATGTGATTACAGAATGTATATTTTAAAGGTATTGGTGATTATATAATTTATATATTTCATATGTTATATGTTTATATACATTTAACATACATTAGTATATGTATTTTAACCCCATTGTCCTAATTTACCCATCCTCCCACCTTTCATTTTGGCTAGCCATTAGTTTATTTGATAAGTCTGTGAGTGTCTCTTTCTGTGGAAATATGTTCATTGGTAGCAATCTTAGGATAACATGTATAAATGATGTCATAGGATATTTGTCATACCCTTTTGACTTACTTAACCTTATATGATTATTTCTAGGCTCAACTGTAGTCCTGAAAACGGCATTGTTCATTTTTTTCCCGAGGCTACTATTCCATTTGGTACGTATCCCACTTCGTCTTTGTCCATTCATCTGTTTATGGACCTTTTTTTTTGCTTCCATGTCTTTGCTATTTCAGTATTGTTGCAGTGCACATTTGCCTGCCTCTGTCTTTCCGATTCTGGTGGTCTTAGGTTATAGGCCCAAAAGGTGCCCTGCCGCATCATATGGTAGCTCAATTTTTACGTTTTCAAGCAGCTCGATTCAGTTTGCATTAGTGCTGTTACGACTTTATATCCCACCAGCAGCTAGAAGGTACACACTTCTCTAAAACCCCTTCAGCATTTATACTTTGTAGACTTTTTGCTGATGGTCATGACTGGTGTGAGCTGAAACCTTTTTGGAGGTTGGATACGCATGTGGCTAATAATTCCTTATGCTGAGCTTTAGGCATGTCCTATTTTTTCTTTTCCTTTTTTTTAAAATGAGTGAGTACAACTTCCCTCCTCTTATTGATTTCTTGAAAAGTTTCTTATGTGTTGAATTTTCTTGCCTATTCCCTACCCCAGGGCATTTTTTGAGTGCCTGTGTCATTTACAACCGTGCAGTCCTTGTGACTATATAAGCAACCATTGGCACTGGGTTTAAAGGTGCTGTTTTTGGAGACAGCCACAAGGCGGCAGCATTATTACGTTCTCAAGTCTTGTTACTAGGACAACAGAGTCTTCCTGGAGGTAGTGTTCCGAGCTTTTAAATTAGAGTGCAATGTGCTGGGACAAGCCCCCAGAAGTTTATGTCTCCTTACTTATGTTTGTTTTTTAAATTTAATTTGTATTTTTTATCAGAGTAAATTTGATTAGAGTGTTTTGATTGTCTGGCTGTACAGAATCTGTTCAATGATTCATACATATATCTGTTCATCTTCGGAACCTGTTAGCATGTATGTGATTACAGAATGTATATTTTAAAGGTATTGGTGATTATATTATTTATATAGTTTATATATTATATGTTTATATACATTTAACATACATTAGTATATGTATGTTAACCCCATTGTCCTAATTTACCCATCCTCCCACCTTTCATTGTGGCTAACCATTAGTTTATTTGATAAGTCTGTGAGTGTCTTTTTCTGTGGAAATATGTTCATTGGTAGCAATCTTAGGATAACATGTATTAATGATATCATAGGATATTTGTCATACCCTTTTGACTTACTTAACCTTATATGATTATTTCTAGGCTCAACTCTAGTCCTGAAAACGGCATTGTTCATTTTTTTCCAGAGGCTTCTATTCCATTTGGTACGTGTACCATTTCGTCTTTGTCCATTCATCTGTTTATGGACCTTTTTTTTGCTTCCATGTCTTGGCTATTTCAATATTGTTGCAGTGCACATTTGCCTGCCTCTGTCTTTCCGAATCCAGTTGTCTTAGGTTATAGGCCCAAAATGTGCCCTGCCGCATCATATCGTAGCTCAGTGTTTACCTTTTCAAGCAGCTCGATTCAGTTTGCGTTACTGCTGTTACCACTTTACATCCCACCAGCAGCTAGAAGGTACACAGTTCTCTAAAACCCCTTCAGCATTTATAGTTTGTTGACTTTTTGCTGATGGTCATGACTGGTGTGAGCTGAAACCTTTTTGGAGGTTGGATACGCATGTGGCTAATAATTCCTTATGCTGAGCTTTAGGCATGTCCTTTTTTTCTTTTCCTTTTTTTTTAAAGAGTGACTACAACTTCCCTCCTCTTATTGACTTCTTGAAAATTTCTCATGTGTTGAATTTTCTTGCCAATTCCATACCCCAGGGCATTTTTTGAGGGCCTGTGTCTTTTACAGCCCTGCAGTCCTTGTGACTATATAAGCAACCATTGGCACTGGGTTTAAAGCTACTGTTGTGGGAAGCAGCCACAAGGAGGCAGCATTATTACGTTCTCAAGTCTTGTTACTAGGACAACACAGTCTTCCTGGAGGTAGTGTTCCGAGCTTGTAAATTAGAGTGCAATGTGCTGGGACAAGCCCCCAGAAGTTTATGTCTCCTACCTTATGTTTGTTTTTTAAATTTAATTTCTATTTCTTATCGGAGTAAATTTGATTAGAGTGTTGTGGTTTTCTGGCTGTACAGAATCTGCTCAATGATTCATACATATGTCTGTTCATCTTCGAACCTGTTAGCATGTATGTGATTACAGAATGTATATTTTAAAGGTATTGGTGATTATATAATTTATATATTTCATATGTTATATGTTTATATACATTTAACATACATTAGTATATGTATTTTAACCCCATTGTCCTAATTTACCCATCCTCCCACCTTTCATTTTGGCTAGCAATTAGTTTATTTGATAAGTCTGTGAGTGTCTTTTTCTGTGGAAATATGTTCATTGGTAGCAATCTTAGGATAACATGTATAAATGATGTCATAGGATATTTGTCATACCCTTTTGACTTACTTAACCTTATATGATTATTTCTAGGCTCAACTGTAGTCCTGAAAACGGCATTGTTCATTTTTTTCCCGAGGCTACTATTCCATTTGGTACGTATCCCACTTCGTCTTTGTCCATTCATCTGTTTATGGACCTTTTTTTTTTGCTTCCATGTCTTGGCTATTTCAGTATTGTTGCAGTGCACATTTGCCTGCCTCTGTCTTTCCGATTCCGGTGGTCTTAGGTTATAGGCCCAAAATGTGCCCTGCCGCATCATATGGTAGCTCAATGTTTACCTTTTCAAGCAGCTCGATTCAGTTTGCGTTACTGCTGTTACCACTTTACATCCCACCAGCAGCTAGAAGGTACACAGTTCTCTAAAACCCCTTCAGCATTTATAGTTTGTAGACTTTTTGCTGATGGTCATGACTGGTGTGAGCTGAAACCTTTTTGGAGGTTGGATACGCATGTGGCTAATAATTCCTTATGCTGAGCTTTAGGCATGTCCTTTTTTTCTTTTCCTTTTTTTTTAAAGAGTGACTACAACTTCCCTCCTCTTATTGACTTCTTGAAAATTTCTCATGTGTTGAATTTTCTTGCCAATTCCATACCCCAGGGCATTTTTTGAGGGCCTGTGTCTTTTACAGCCCTGCAGTCCTTGTGACTATATAAGCAACCATTGGCACTGGGTTTAAAGCTACTGTTGTGGGAAGCAGCCACAAGGCGGCAGCATTATTACGTTCTCAAGTCTTGTTACTAGGACAACACAGTCTTCCTGGAGGTAGTGTTCTGAGCTTGTAAATTAGAGTGCAATGTGCTGGGACAAGCCCCCAGAAGTTTATGTCTCCTAACTTATGTTTGTTTTTTAAATTTAATTTCTATTTCTTATCGGAGTAAATTTGATTAGAGTGTTGTGGTTTTCTGGCTGTACAGAATCTGCTCAATGATTCATACATATGTCTGTTCATCTTCGAACCTGTTAGCATGTATGTGATTACAGAATGTATATTTTAAAGGTATTGGTGATTATATAATTTATATATTTCATATGTTATATGTTTATATACATTTAATATACATTAGTATATGTATTTTAACCCCATTGTCCTAATTTACCCATCCTCCCACCTTTCATTTTGGCTAGCCATTAGTTTATTTGATAAGTCTGTGAGTGTCTCTTTCTGTGGAAATATGTTCATTGGTAGCAATCTTAGGATAACATGTATAAATGATGTCATAGGATATTTGTCATACCCTTTTGACTTACTTAACCTTATATGATTATTTCTAGGCTCAACTGTAGTCCTGAAAACGGCATTGTTCATTTTTTTCCCGAGGCTACTATTCCATTTGGTACGTATCCCACTTCGTCTTTGTCCATTCATCTGTTTATGGACCTTTTTTTTTGCTTCCATGTCTTTGCTATTTCAGTATTGTTGCAGTGCACATTTGCCTGCCTCTGTCTTTCCGATTCTGGTGGTCTTAGGTTATAGGCCCAAAAGGTGCCCTGCCGCATCATATGGTAGCTCAATTTTTACGTTTTCAAGCAGCTCGATTCAGTTTGCATTAGTGCTGTTACGACTTTATATCCCACCAGCAGCTAGAAGGTACACACTTCTCTAAAACCCCTTCAGCATTTATAGTTTGTAGACTTTTTGCTGATGGTCATGACTGGTGTGAGCTGAAACCTTTTTGGAGGTTGGATACGCATGTGGCTAATAATTCCTTATGCTGAGCTTTAGGCATGTCCTATTTTTTCTTTTCCTTTTTTTTAAAATGAGTGAGTACAACTTCCCTCCTCTTATTGATTTCTTGAAAAGTTTCTTATGTGTTGAATTTTCTTGCCTATTCCCTACCCCAGGGCATTTTTTGAGTGCCTGTGTCATTTACAACCGTGCAGTCCTTGTGACTATATAAGCAACCATTGGCACTGGGTTTAAAGGTGCTGTTTTTGGAGACAGCCACAAGGCGGCAGCATTATTACGTTCTCAAGTCTTGTTACTAGGACAACAGAGTCTTCCTGGAGGTAGTGTTCCGAGCTTGTAAATTAGAGTGCAATGTGCTGGGACAAGCCCCCGAAGTTTATGTCTCCTTACTTATGTTTGTTTTTTAAATTTAATTTGTATTTTTTATCGGAGTAAATTTGATTAGAGTGTTTTGATTGTCTGGCTGTACAAAATCTGTTCAATGATTCATACATATATCTGTTCATCTTCGGAACCTGTTAGCATGTATGTGATTACAGAATGTATATTTTAAAGGTATTGGTGATTATATAATTTATCTATTTCATATGTTATATGTTTATATACATTTAACATACATTAGTATATGTATTTTAACCCCATTGTCCTAATTTACCCATCCTCCCACCTTTCATTTTGGCTAGCCATTAGTTTATTTGATAAGTCTGTGAGTGTCTTTTTTTGTGGAAATATGTTCGTTGGTAGCAATCTTAGGATAACATGTATAAATGATGTCATAGGATATTTGTCATACCCTTTTGACTTACTTAACCTTATATGATTATTTCTAGGCTCAACTGTAGTCCTGAAAACGGCATTGTTCATTTTTTTCCCGAGGCTACTATTCCATTTGGTACGTATCCCACTTCGTCTTTGTCCATTCATCTGTTTATGGACCTTTTTTTTTGCTTCCATGTCTTGGCTATTTCAGTATTGTTGCAGTGCACATTTGCCTGCCTCTGTCTTTCCGATTCCGGTGGTCTTAGGTTATAGGCCCAAAATGTGCCCTGCCGCATCATATGGTAGCTCAATGTTTACCTTTTCAAGCAGCTCGATTCAGTTTGCATTACTGCTGTTACCACTTTACATCCCACCAGCAGCTAGAAGGTACACAGTTCTCTAAAACCCCTTCAGCATTTATAGTTTGTAGACTTTTTGCTGATGGTCATGACTGGTGTGAGCTGAAACCTTTTTGGAGGTTGGATACGCATGTGGCTAATAATTCCTTATGCTGAGCTTTAGGCATGTCCTTTTTTTCTTTTCCTTTTTTTTTAAAGAGTGACTACAACTTCCCTCCTCTTATTGACTTCTTGAAAATTTCTCATGTGTTGAATTTTCTTGCCAATTCCATACCCCAGGGCATTTTTTGAGGGCCTGTGTCTTTTACAGCCCTGCAGTCCTTGTGACTATATAAGCAACCATTGGCACTGGGTTTAAAGCTACTGTTGTGGGAAGCAGCCACAAGGCGGCAGCATTATTACGTTCTCAAGTCTTGTTACTAGCACAACACAGTCTTCCTGGAGGTAGTGTTCCGAGCTTGTAAATTAGAGTGCAATGTGCTGGGACAAGCCCCCAGAAGTTTATGTCTCCTAACTTATGTTTGTTTTTTAAATTTAATTTCTATTTCTTATCGGAGTAAATTTGATTAGAGTGTTGTGGTTTTCTGGCTGTACAGAATCTGCTCAATGATTCATACATATGTCTGTTCATCTTCGAACCTGTTAGCATGTATGTGATTACAGAATGTATATTTTAAAGGTATTGGTGATTATATAATTTATATATTTCATATGTTATATGTTTATATACATTTAACATACATTAGTATATGTATTTTAACCCCATTGTCCTAATTTACCCATCCTCCCACCTTTCATTTTGGCTAGCCATTAGTTTATTTGATAAGTCTGTGAGTGTCTCTTTCTGTGGAAATATGTTCATTGGTAGCAATCTTAGGATAACATGTATAAATGATGTCATAGGATATTTGTCATACCCTTTTGACTTACTTAACCTTATATGATTATTTCTAGGCTCAACTGTAGTCCTGAAAACGGCATTGTTCATTTTTTTCCCAAGGCTACTATTCCATTTGGTACGTATCCCACTTCGTCTTTGTCCATTCATCTGTTTATGGACCTTTTTTTTTGCTTCCATGTCTTTGCTATTTCAGTATTGTTGCAGTGCACATTTGCCTGCCTCTGTCTTTCCGATTCTGGTGGTCTTAGGTTATAGGCCCAAAAGGTGCCCTGCCGCATCATATGGTAGCTCAATTTTTACGTTTTCAAGCAGCTCGATTCAGTTTGCGTTAGTGCTGTTACGACTTTATATCCCACCAGCAGCTAGAAGGTACACACTTCTCTAAAACCCCTTCAGCATTTATAGTTTGTAGACTTTTTGCTGATGGTCATGACTGGTGTGAGCTGAAACCTTTTTGGAGGTTGGATACGCATGTGGCTAATAATTCCTTATGCTGAGCTTTAGGCATGTCCTATTTTTTCTTTTCCTTTTTTTTAAAATGAGTGAGTACAACTTCCCTCCTCTTATTGATTTCTTGAAAAGTTTCTTATGTGTTGAATTTTCTTGCCTATTCCCTACCCCAGGGCATTTTTTGAGTGCCTGTGTCATTTACAACCGTGCAGTCCTTGTGACTATATAAGCAACCATTGGCACTGGGTTTAAAGGTGCTGTTTTTGGAGACAGCCACAAGGCGGCAGCATTATTACGTTCTCAAGTCTTGTTACTAGGACAACAGAGTCTTCCTGGAGGTAGTGTTCCGAGCTTTTAAATTAGAGTGCAATGTGCTGGGACAAGCCCCCAGAAGTTTATGTCTCCTTACTTATGTTTGTTTTTTAAATTTAATTTGTATTTTTTATCGGAGTAAATTTGATTAGAGTGTTTTGATTGTCTGGCTGTACAGAATCTGTTCAATGATTCATACATATATCTGTTCATCTTCGGAACCTGTTAGCATGTATGTGATTACAGAATGTATATTTTAAAGGTATTGGTGATTATATTATTTATATAGTTTATATATTATATGTTTATATACATTTAACATACATTAGTATATGTATGTTAACCCCATTGTCCTAATTTACCCATCCTCCCACCTTTCATTGTGGCTAACCATTAGTTTATTTGATAAGTCTGTGAGTGTCTTTTTCTGTGGAAATATGTTCATTGGTAGCAATCTTAGGATAACATGTATTAATGATATCATAGGATATTTGTCATACCCTTTTGACTTACTTAACCTTATATGATTATTTCTAGGCTCAACTCTAGTCCTGAAAACGGCATTGTTCATTTTTTTCCAGAGGCTTCTATTCCATTTGGTACGTGTACCATTTCGTCTTTGTCCATTCATCTGTTTATGGACCTTTTTTTTGCTTCCATGTCTTGGCTATTTCAATATTGTTGCAGTGCACATTTGCCTGCCTCTGTCTTTCCGAATCCAGTTGTCTTAGGTTATAGGCCCAAAATGTGCCCTGCCGCATCATATGGTAGCTCAGTGTTTACCTTTTCAAGCAGCTCGATTCAGTTTGCGTTACTGCTGTTACCACTTTACATCCCACCAGCAG
Source organism: Balaenoptera physalus (assembly GCF_965194825.1). NCBI lineage: Eukaryota > Metazoa > Chordata > Mammalia > Artiodactyla > Balaenopteridae > Balaenoptera > Balaenoptera physalus. The sequence goes on from NW_028126580.1 coordinate 386,105, forward strand.
CTAGAAGGTACACAGTTCTCTAAAACCCCTTCAGCATTTATAGTTTGTTGACTTTTTGCTGATGGTCATGACTGGTGTGAGCTGAAACCTTTTTGGAGGTTGGATACGCATGTGGCTAATAATTCCTTATGCTGAGCTTTAGGCATGTCCTTTTTTTCTTTTCCTTTTTTTTTAAAGAGTGACTACAACTTCCCTCCTCTTATTGACTTCTTGAAAATTTCTCATGTGTTGAATTTTCTTGCCAATTCCATACCCCAGGGCATTTTTTGAGGGCCTGTGTCTTTTACAGCCCTGCAGTCCTTGTGACTATATAAGCAACCATTGGCACTGGGTTTAAAGCTACTGTTGTGGGAAGCAGCCACAAGGCGGCAGCATTATTACGTTCTCAAGTCTTGTTACTAGGACAACACAGTCTTCCTGGAGGTAGTGTTCCGAGCTTGTAAATTAGAGTGCAATGTGCTGGGACAAGCCCCCAGAAGTTTATGTCTCCTAACTTATGTTTGTTTTTTAAATTTAATTTCTATTTCTTATCGGAGTAAATTTGATTAGAGTGTTGTGGTTTTCTGGCTGTACAGAATCTGCTCAATGATTCATACATATGTCTGTTCATCTTCGAACCTGTTAGCATGTATGTGATTACAGAATGTATATTTTAAAGGTATTGGTGATTATATAATTTATATATTTCATATGTTATATGTTTATATACATTTAACATACATTAGTATATGTATTTTAACCCCATTGTCCTAATTTACCCATCCTCCCACCTTTCATTTTGGCTAGCAATTAGTTTATTTGATAAGTCTGTGAGTGTCTTTTTCTGTGGAAATATGTTCATTGGTAGCAATCTTAGGATAACATGTATAAATGATGTCATAGGATATTTGTCATACCCTTTTGACTTACTTAACCTTATATGATTATTTCTAGGCTCAACTGTAGTCCTGAAAACGGCATTGTTCATTTTTTTCCCGAGGCTACTATTCCATTTGGTACGTATCCCACTTCGTCTTTGTCCATTCATCTGTTTATGGACCTTTTTTTTTTGCTTCCATGTCTTGGCTATTTCAGTATTGTTGCAGTGCACATTTGCCTGCCTCTGTCTTTCCGATTCCGGTGGTCTTAGGTTATAGGCCCAAAATGTGCCCTGCCGCATCATATGGTAGCTCAATGTTTACCTTTTCAAGCAGCTCGATTCAGTTTGCGTTACTGCTGTTACCACTTTACATCCCACCAGCAGCTAGAAGGTACACAGTTCTCTAAAACCCCTTCAGCATTTATAGTTTGTAGACTTTTTGCTGATGGTCATGACTGGTGTGAGCTGAAACCTTTTTGGAGGTTGGATACGCATGTGGCTAATAATTCCTTATGCTGAGCTTTAGGCATGTCCTTTTTTTCTTTTCCTTTTTTTTTAAAGAGTGACTACAACTTCCCTCCTCTTATTGACTTCTTGAAAATTTCTCATGTGTTGAATTTTCTTGCCAATTCCATACCCCAGGGCATTTTTTGAGGGCCTGTGTCTTTTACAGCCCTGCAGTCCTTGTGACTATATAAGCAACCATTGGCACTGGGTTTAAAGCTACTGTTGTGGGAAGCAGCCACAAGGCGGCAGCATTATTACGTTCTCAAGTCTTGTTACTAGGACAACACAGTCTTCCTGGAGGTAGTGTTCTGAGCTTGTAAATTAGAGTGCAATGTGCTGGGACAAGCCCCCAGAAGTTTATGTCTCCTAACTTATGTTTGTTTTTTAAATTTAATTTCTATTTCTTATCGGAGTAAATTTGATTAGAGTGTTGTGGTTTTCTGGCTGTACAGAATCTGCTCAATGATTCATACATATGTCTGTTCATCTTCGAACCTGTTAGCATGTATGTGATTACAGAATGTATATTTTAAAGGTATTGGTGATTATATAATTTATATATTTCATATGTTATATGTTTATATACATTTAATATACATTAGTATATGTATTTTAACCCCATTGTCCTAATTTACCCATCCTCCCACCTTTCATTTTGGCTAGCCATTAGTTTATTTGATAAGTCTGTGAGTGTCTCTTTCTGTGGAAATATGTTCATTGGTAGCAATCTTAGGATAACATGTATAAATGATGTCATAGGATATTTGTCATACCCTTTTGACTTACTTAACCTTATATGATTATTTCTAGGCTCAACTGTAGTCCTGAAAACGGCATTGTTCATTTTTTTCCCGAGGCTACTATTCCATTTGGTACGTATCCCACTTCGTCTTTGTCCATTCATCTGTTTATGGACCTTTTTTTTTGCTTCCATGTCTTTGCTATTTCAGTATTGTTGCAGTGCACATTTGCCTGCCTCTGTCTTTCCGATTCTGGTGGTCTTAGGTTATAGGCCCAAAAGGTGCCCTGCCGCATCATATGGTAGCTCAATTTTTACGTTTTCAAGCAGCTCGATTCAGTTTGCATTAGTGCTGTTACGACTTTATATCCCACCAGCAGCTAGAAGGTACACACTTCTCTAAAACCCCTTCAGCATTTATAGTTTGTAGACTTTTTGCTGATGGTCATGACTGGTGTGAGCTGAAACCTTTTTGGAGGTTGGATACGCATGTGGCTAATAATTCCTTATGCTGAGCTTTAGGCATGTCCTATTTTTTCTTTTCCTTTTTTTTAAAATGAGTGAGTACAACTTCCCTCCTCTTATTGATTTCTTGAAAAGTTTCTTATGTGTTGAATTTTCTTGCCTATTCCCTACCCCAGGGCATTTTTTGAGTGCCTGTGTCATTTACAACCGTGCAGTCCTTGTGACTATATAAGCAACCATTGGCACTGGGTTTAAAGGTGCTGTTTTTGGAGACAGCCACAAGGCGGCAGCATTATTACGTTCTCAAGTCTTGTTACTAGGACAACAGAGTCTTCCTGGAGGTAGTGTTCCGAGCTTGTAAATTAGAGTGCAATGTGCTGGGACAAGCCCCCGAAGTTTATGTCTCCTTACTTATGTTTGTTTTTTAAATTTAATTTGTATTTTTTATCGGAGTAAATTTGATTAGAGTGTTTTGATTGTCTGGCTGTACAAAATCTGTTCAATGATTCATACATATATCTGTTCATCTTCGGAACCTGTTAGCATGTATGTGATTACAGAATGTATATTTTAAAGGTATTGGTGATTATATAATTTATCTATTTCATATGTTATATGTTTATATACATTTAACATACATTAGTATATGTATTTTAACCCCATTGTCCTAATTTACCCATCCTCCCACCTTTCATTTTGGCTAGCCATTAGTTTATTTGATAAGTCTGTGAGTGTCTTTTTCTGTGGAAATATGTTCGTTGGTAGCAATCTTAGGATAACATGTATAAATGATGTCATAGGATATTTGTCATACCCTTTTGACTTACTTAACCTTATATGATTATTTCTAGGCTCAACTGTAGTCCTGAAAACGGCATTGTTCATTTTTTTCCCGAGGCTACTATTCCATTTGGTACGTATCCCACTTCGTCTTTGTCCATTCATCTGTTTATGGACCTTTTTTTTTGCTTCCATGTCTTGGCTATTTCAGTATTGTTGCAGTGCACATTTGCCTGCCTCTGTCTTTCCGATTCCGGTGGTCTTAGGTTATAGGCCCAAAATGTGCCCTGCCGCATCATATGGTAGCTCAATGTTTACCTTTTCAAGCAGCTCGATTCAGTTTGCGTTACTGCTGTTACCACTTTACATCCCACCAGCAGCTAGAAGGTACACAGTTCTCTAAAACCCCTTCAGCATTTATAGTTTGTAGACTTTTTGCTGATGGTCATGACTGGTGTGAGCTGAAACCTTTTTGGAGGTTGGATACGCATGTGGCTAATAATTCCTTATGCTGAGCTTTAGGCATGTCCTTTTTTTCTTTTCCTTTTTTTTTAAAGAGTGACTACAACTTCCCTCCTCTTATTGACTTCTTGAAAATTTCTCATGTGTTGAATTTTCTTGCCAATTCCATACCCCAGGGCATTTTTTGAGGGCCTGTGTCTTTTACAGCCCTGCAGTCCTTGTGACTATATAAGCAACCATTGGCACTGGGTTTAAAGCTACTGTTGTGGGAAGCAGCCACAAGGCGGCAGCATTATTACGTTCTCAAGTCTTGTTACTAGGACAACACAGTCTTCCTGGAGGTAGTGTTCCGAGCTTGTAAATTAGAGTGCAATGTGCTGGGACAAGCCCCCAGAAGTTTATGTCTCCTAACTTATGTTTGTTTTTTAAATTTAATTTCTATTTCTTATCGGAGTAAATTTGATTAGAGTGTTGTGGTTTTCTGGCTGTACAGAATCTGCTCAATGATTCATACATATGTCTGTTCATCTTCGAACCTGTTAGCATGTATGTGATTACAGAATGTATATTTTAAAGGTATTGGTGATTATATAATTTATATATTTCATATGTTATATGTTTATATACATTTAACATACATTAGTATATGTATTTTAACCCCATTGTCCTAATTTACCCATCCTCCCACCTTTCATTTTGGCTAGCCATTAGTTTATTTGATAAGTCTGTGAGTGTCTCTTTCTGTGGAAATATGTTCATTGGTAGCAATCTTAGGATAACATGTATAAATGATGTCATAGGATATTTGTCATACCCTTTTGACTTACTTAACCTTATATGATTATTTCTAGGCTCAACTGTAGTCCTGAAAACGGCATTGTTCATTTTTTTCCCGAGGCTACTATTCCATTTGGTACGTATCCCACTTCGTCTTTGTCCATTCATCTGTTTATGGACCTTTTTTTTTGCTTCCATGTCTTTGCTATTTCAGTATTGTTGCAGTGCACATTTGCCTGCCTCTGTCTTTCCGATTCTGGTGGTCTTAGGTTATAGGCCCAAAAGGTGCCCTGCCGCATCATATGGTAGCTCAATTTTTACGTTTTCAAGCAGCTCGATTCAGTTTGCGTTAGTGCTGTTACGACTTTATATCCCACCAGCAGCTAGAAGGTACACACTTCTCTAAAACCCCTTCAGCATTTATAGTTTGTAGACTTTTTGCTGATGGTCATGACTGGTGTGAGCTGAAACCTTTTTGGAGGTTGGATACGCATGTGGCTAATAATTCCTTATGCTGAGCTTTAGGCATGTCCTATTTTTTCTTTTCCTTTTTTTTAAAATGAGTGAGTACAACTTCCCTCCTCTTATTGATTTCTTGAAAAGTTTCTTATGTGTTGAATTTTCTTGCCTATTCCCTACCCCAGGGCATTTTTTGAGTGCCTGTGTCATTTACAACCGTGCAGTCCTTGTGACTATATAAGCAACCATTGGCACTGGGTTTAAAGGTGCTGTTTTTGGAGACAGCCACAAGGCGGCAGCATTATTACGTTCTCAAGTCTTGTTACTAGGACAACAGAGTCTTCCTGGAGGTAGTGTTCCGAGCTTTTAAATTAGAGTGCAATGTGCTGGGACAAGCCCCCAGAAGTTTATGTCTCCTTACTTATGTTTGTTTTTTAAATTTAATTTGTATTTTTTATCGGAGTAAATTTGATTAGAGTGTTTTGATTGTCTGGCTGTACAAAATCTCTTCAATGATTCATACATATATCTGTTCATCTTCGGAACCTGTTAGCATGTATGTGATTACAGAATGTATATTTTAAAGGTATTGGTGATTATATTATTTATATAGTTTATATATTATATGTTTATATACATTTAACATACATTAGTATATGTATGTTAACCCCATTGTCCTAATTTACCCATCCTCCCACCTTTCATTTTGGCTAACCATTAGTTTATTTGATAAGTCTGTGAGTGTCTTTTTCTGTGGAAATATGTTCATTGGTAGCAATCTTAGGATAACATGTATTAATGATATCATAGGATATTTGTCATACCCTTTTGACTTACTTAACCTTATATGATTATTTCTAGGCTCAACTCTAGTCCTGAAAACGGCATTGTTCATTTTTTTCCAGAGGCTTCTATTCCATTTGGTACGTGTACCATTTCGTCTTTGTCCATTCATCTGTTTATGGACCTTTTTTTTGCTTCCATGTCTTGGCTATTTCAATATTGTTGCAGTGCACATTTGCCTGCCTCTGTCTTTCCGAATCCAGTTGTCTTAGGTTATAGGCCCAAAATGTGCCCTGCCGCATCATATGGTAGCTCAATGTTTACCTTTTCAAGCAGCTCGATTCAGTTTGCGTTACTGCTGTTACCACTTTACATCCCACCAGCAGCTAGAAGGTACACAGTTCTCTAAAACCCCTTCAGCATTTATAGTTTGTAGACTTTTTGCTGATGGTCATGACTGGTGTGAGCTGAAACCTTTTTGGAGGTTGGATACGCATGTGGCTAATAATTCCTTATGCTGAGCTTTAGGCATGTCCTTTTTTTCTTTTCCTTTTTTTTTAAAGAGTGACTACAACTTCCCTCCTCTTATTGACTTCTTGAAAATTTCTCATGTGTTGAATTTTCTTGCCAATTCCATACCCCAGGGCATTTTTTGAGGGCCTGTGTCTTTTACAGCCCTGCAGTCCTTGTGACTATATAAGCAACCATTGGCACTGGGTTTAAAGCTACTGTTGTGGGAAGCAGCCACAAGGCGGCAGCATTATTACGTTCTCAAGTCTTGTTACTAGGACAACACAGTCTTCCTGGAGGTAGTGTTCCGAGCTTGTAAATTAGAGTGCAATGTGCTGGGACAAGCCCCCAGAAGTTTATGTCTCCTAACTTATGTTTGTTTTTTAAATTTAATTTCTATTTCTTATCGGAGTAAATTTGATTAGAGTGTTGTGGTTTTCTGGCTGTACAGAATCTGCTCAATGATTCATACATATGTCTGTTCATCTTCGAACCTGTTAGCATGTATGTGATTACAGAATGTATATTTTAAAGGTATTGGTGATTATATAATTTATATATTTCATATGTTATATGTTTATATACATTTAACATACATTAGTATATGTATTTTAACCCCATTGTCCTAATTTACCCATCCTCCCACCTTTCATTTTGGCTAGCCATTAGTTTATTTGATAAGTCTGTGAGTGTCTCTTTCTGTGGAAATATGTTCATTGTTAGCAATCTTAGGATAACATGTATAAATGATGTCATAGGATATTTGTCATACCCTTTTGACTTACTTAACCTTATATGATTATTTCTAGGCTCAACTGTAGTCCTGAAAACGGCATTGTTCATTTTTTTCCCGAGGCTACTATTCCATTTGGTACGTATCCCACTTCGTCTTTGTCCATTCATCTGTTTATGGACCTTTTTTTTTGCTTCCATGTCTTTGCTATTTCAGTATTGTTGCAGTGCACATTTGCCTGCCTCTGTCTTTCCGATTCTGGTGGTCTTAGGTTATAGGCCCAAAAGGTGCCCTGCCGCATCATATGGTAGCTCAATTTTTACGTTTTCAAGCAGCTCGATTCAGTTTGCGTTAGTGCTGTTACGACTTTATATCCCACCAGCAGCTAGAAGGTACACACTTCTCTAAAACCCCTTCAGCATTTATAGTTTGTAGACTTTTTGCTGATGGTCATGACTGGTGTGAGCTGAAACCTTTTTGGAGGTTGGATACGCATGTGGCTAATAATTCCTTATGCTGAGCTTTAGGCATGTCCTATTTTTTCTTTTCCTTTTTTTTAAAATGAGTGAGTACAACTTCCCTCCTCTTATTGATTTCTTGAAAAGTTTCTTATGTGTTGAATTTTCTTGCCTATTCCCTACCCCAGGGCATTTTTTGAGTGCCTGTGTCATTTACAACCGTGCAGTCCTTGTGACTATATAAGCAACCATTGGCACTGGGTTTAAAGGTGCTGTTTTTGGAGACAGCCACAAGGCGGCAGCATTATTACGTTCTCAAGTCTTGTTACTAGGACAACAGAGTCTTCCTGGAGGTAGTGTTCCGAGCTTTTAAATTAGAGTGCAATGTGCTGGGACAAGCCCCCAGAAGTTTATGTCTCCTTACTTATGTTTGTTTTTTAAATTTAATTTGTATTTTTTATCGGAGTAAATTTGATTAGAGTGTTTTGATTGTCTGGCTGTACAAAATCTCTTCAATGATTCATACATATATCTGTTCATCTTCGGAACCTGTTAGCATGTATGTGATTACAGAATGTATATTTTAAAGGTATTGGTGATTATATTATTTATATAGTTTATATATTATATGTTTATATACATTTAACATACATTAGTATATGTATGTTAACCCCATTGTCCTAATTTACCCATCCTCCCACCTTTCATTTTGGCTAACCATTAGTTTATTTGATAAGTCTGTGAGTGTCTTTTTCTGTGGAAATATGTTCATTGGTAGCAATCTTAGGATAACATGTATTAATGATATCATAGGATATTTGTCATACCCTTTTGACTTACTTAACCTTATATGATTATTTCTAGGCTCAACTCTAGTCCTGAAAACGGCATTGTTCATTTTTTTCCAGAGGCTTCTATTCCATTTGGTACGTGTACCATTTCGTCTTTGTCCATTCATCTGTTTATGGACCTTTTTTTTGCTTCCATGTCTTGGCTATTTCAATATTGTTGCAGTGCACATTTGCCTGCCTCTGTCTTTCCGAATTCAGTTGTCTTAGGTTATAGGCCCAAAATGTGCCCTGCCGCATCATATGGTAGCTCAATGTTTACCTTTTCAAGCAGCTCGATTCAGTTTGCGTTACTGCTGTTACCACTTTACATCCCACCAGCAGCTAGAAGGTACACAGTTCTCTAAAACCCCTTCAGCATTTATAGTTTGTAGACTTTTTGCTGATGGTCATGACTGGTGTGAGCTGAAACCTTTTTGGAGGTTGGATACGCATGTGACTAATAATTCCTTATGCTGAGCTTTAGGCATGTCCTTTTTTTCTTTTCCTTTTTTTTTAAAGAGTGACTACAACTTCCCTCCTCTTATTGACTTCTTGAAAATTTCTCATGTGTTGAATTTTCTTGCCAATTCCATACCCCAGGGCATTTTTTGAGGGCCTGTGTCTTTTACAGCCCTGCAGTCCTTGTGACTATATAAGCAACCATTGGCACTGGGTTTAAAGCTACTGTTGTGGGAAGCAGCCACAAGGCGGCAGCATTATTACGTTCTCAAGTCTTGTTACTAGGACAACACAGTCTTCCTGGAGGTAGTGTTCCGAGCTTGTAAATTAGAGTGCAATGTGCTGGGACAAGCCCCCAGAAGTTTATGTCTCCTAACTTATGTTTGTTTTTTAAATTTAATTTCTATTTCTTATCGGAGTAAATTTGATTAGAGTGTTGTGGTTTTCTGGCTGTACAGAATCTGCTCAATGATTCATACATATGTCTGTTCATCTTCGAACCTGTTAGCATGTATGTGATTACAGAATGTATATTTTAAAGGTATTGGTGATTATATAATTTATATATTTCATATGTTATATGTTTATATACATTTAACATACATTAGTATATGTATTTTAACCCCATTGTCCTAATTTACCCATCCTCCCACCTTTCATTTTGGCTAGCCATTAGTTTATTTGATAAGTCTGTGAGTGTCTCTTTCTGTGGAAATATGTTCATTGGTAGCAATCTTAGGATAACATGTATAAATGATGTCATAGGATATTTGTCATACCCTTTTGACTTACTTAACCTTATATGATTATTTCTAGGCTCAACTGTAGTCCTGAAAACGGCATTGTTCATTTTTTTCCCGAGGCTACTATTCCATTTGGTACGTATCCCACTTCGTCTTTGTCCATTCATCTGTTTATGGACCTTTTTTTTTGCTTCCATGTCTTTGCTATTTCAGTATTGTTGCAGTGCACATTTGCCTGCCTCTGTCTTTCCGATTCTGGTGGTCTTAGGTTATAGGCCCAAAAGGTGCCCTGCCGCATCATATGGTAGCTCAATTTTTACGTTTTCAAGCAGCTCGATTCAGTTTGCGTTAGTGCTGTTACGACTTTATATCCCACCAGCAGCTAGAAGGTACACACTTCTCTAAAACCCCTTCAGCATTTATAGTTTGTAGACTTTTTGCTGATGGTCATGACTGGTGTGAGCTGAAACCTTTTTGGAGGTTGGATACGCATGTGGCTAATAATTCCTTATGCTGAGCTTTAGGCATGTCCTATTTTTTCTTTTCCTTTTTTTTAAAATGAGTGAGTACAACTTCCCTCCTCTTATTGATTTCTTGAAAAGTTTCTTATGTGTTGAATTTTCTTGCCTATTCCCTACCCTAGGGCATTTTTTGAGTGCCTGTGTCATTTACAACCGTGCAGTCCTTGTGACTATATAAGCAACCATTGGCACTGGGTTTAAAGGTGCTGTTTTTGGAGACAGCCACAAGGCGGCAGCATTATTACGTTCTCAAGTCTTGTTACTAGGACAACAGAGTCTTCCTGGAGGTAGTGTTCCGAGCTTTTAAATTTGAGTGCAATGTGCTGGGACAAGCCCCCAGAAGTTTATATCTCCTTACTTATGTTTGTTTTTTAAATTTAATTTGTATTTTTTATCGGAGTAAATTTGATTAGAGTGTTTTGATTGTCTGGCTGTACAAAATCTCTTCAATGATTCATACATATATCTGTTCATCTTCGGAACCTGTTAGCATGTATGTGATTACAGAATGTATATTTTAAAGGTATTGGTGATTATATTATTTATATAGTTTATATATTATATGTTTATATACATTTAACATACATTAGTATATGTATGTTAACCCCATTGTCCTAATTTACCCATCCTCCCACCTTTCATTTTGGCCAACCATTAGTTTATTTGATAAGTCTGTGAGTGTCTTTTTCTGTGGAAATATGTTCATTGGTAGCAATCTTAGGATAACATGTATTAATGATATCATAGGATATTTGTCATACCCTTTTGACTTACTTAACCTTATATGATTATTTCTAGGCTCAACTCTAGTCCTGAAAACGGCATTGTTCATTTTTTTCCAGAGGCTTCTATTCCATTTGGTACGTGTACCATTTCGTCTTTGTCCATTCATCTGTTTATGGACCTTTTTTTTGCTTCCATGTCTTGGCTATTTCAATATTGTTGCAGTGCACATTTGCCTGCCTCTGTCTTTCCGAATCCAGTTGTCTTAGGTTATAGGCCCAAAATGTGCCCTGCCGCATCATATGGTAGCTCAATGTTTACCTTTTCAAGCAGCTCGATTCAGTTTGCGTTACTGCTGTTACCACTTTACATCCCACCAGCAGCTAGAAGGTACACAGTTCTCTAAAACCCCTTCAGCATTTATAGTTTGTAGACTTTTTGCTGATGGTCATGACTGGTGTGAGCTGAAACCTTTTTGGAGGTTGGATACGCATGTGGCTAATAATTCCTTATGCTGAGCTTTAGGCATGTCCTTTTTTTCTTTTCCTTTTTTTTTAAAGAGTGAGTACAACTTCCGTACTCTTATTGACTTTTGAAAATTTCTCATGTGTTGAATTTTCTTGCCAATTCCCTACCCTAGGGCATTTTTTGAGGGCCTGTGTCTTGTACAGCCCTGCAGTCCTTGTGACTATATAAGCAACCATTGGCACTGGGTTTAAAGCTACTGTTGTGGGAAGCAGCCACAAGGCGGCAGCATTATTACGTTCTCAAGTCTTGTTACTAGGACAACACAGTCTACCTGGAGGTAGTGTTCCGAGCTTGTAAATTAGAGTGCAATGTGCTGGGACAAGCCCCCAAAAGTTTATGTCTCCTAACTTATGTTTGTTTTTTAAATTTAATTTCTATTTCTTATCGGAGTAAATTTGATTAGAGTGTTGTGGTTTTCTGGCTGTACAGAATCTGCTCAATGATTCATACATATGTCTGTTCATCTTCGGATCCTGTTACCATGTATGTGATTACAGAATGTATATTTTGAAGGTATTGGTGAATATATAATTCATATCATTTATATGTTATATGTTTATATACATTTAACATACATTAGTATATGTATGTTAACCCCATAGTCCTAATTTACCCATCCTCTCACCTTTCATTTTGGCTAACCATTAGTTTATATGATAAGTCTGTGAGTGTCTTTTTCTGTGGAAATATGTTCATTGGTAGCAATCTTAGGATAACATGTATAAATGATATCATAGGATATTTGTCATACCCTTTTGACTTACTTAACCTTATATGATTATTTCTAGGCTCAACTCTAGTCCTGAAAACAGCATTGTTCATTTTTTTCCAGAGGCTACTATTCCATTTGGTACGTATACCATTTCGTCTTTGTCCATTCATCTGTTTATGGACCTTTTTTTGCTTCCATGTCTTGGCTATTTCAGTATTGTTGCAGTGCACATTTGCCTGCCTCTGTCTTTCCGATTCTGGTGGTGTTAGGTAATAGGCCCAAAAGGTGCCCTGCCGCATCGTATGGTAACTCAATTTTTACCTTTTCAAGCAGCTCCATTCAGTTTGCATTAGTGGTATTACTTCTTTACATCCCACCAGCAGCTAGAAGGTACACATTCCTCTAAAACCCCTTCAGCATTTATAGTTTGTAGACTTTTTGATGATGGTCATGAGTGGTGTTACCTGAAACCTTTTTGAATTTGAATTTGCATGTGGCTAATAATTCCTTATACTAAGCTTTAGGCATGTCATTTTTTTCTTTTCCTTTTGTTTTAAAGAGTGAGTACAACTTCCCTCCTCTTATTGACTTCTTGAAAAGTTTCTCATGTGTTGAATGTTCTTGCCAATTCCCTACCCCAGGGCATTTTTTGAAGGCAGGTGTCATTTAGAGCCCTGCAGTCCTTGTGACTATTAAGCAACCTTTGGCACTGGGTTTAAAGCTGCTGTTGTGGGAGACAGCCACAAGGGGGCAGCATTATTACGTTCTCAAGTCTTGTTACTAGGACAACAGAGTCTTCCTGGAGGTAGTGTTCCGAGCTTGTAAATTAGAGTGCAATATGCTGGGACAAGCCTCCAGAAGTTTATGTCTCCTAACTTATGTTTTTTTTTAAAATTTAATTTCTATTTCTTATCGGAGTAAATTTGATTAGAGTGTTGTGGTTTTCTGGCTGTACAGAATCTGCTCAATGATTCATACATATGTCTGTTCATCTTCGAACCTGTTAGCATGTTTGTGATTACAGAATGTATATTTTAAAGGTATTGGTGATTATATAATTTATATATTTCATATGTTATATGTTTATATACATTTAACATACATTAGTATATGTATTTTAACCCCATAGTCCTAATTTACCCATCCTCCCACCTTTCATTTTGGTAGCCATTAGTTTATTTGATAAGTCTGTGAGTGTCTTTTTCTGTGGAAATATGTTTATTGGTAGCAATCTTAGGATAACATGTATAAATGATGTCCTAGGATATTTGTCATACCCTTTTGACTTACTTAACCTTATATGATTATTTCTAGGCTCAACTGTAGTCCTGAAAACGGCATTGTTCATTTTTTTTCCGAGGCTACTATTCCATTTGGTACGTATCCTACTTCGTCTTTGTCCATTCATCTGTTTATGGACCTTTTTTTTGCTTCCATGTCTTGGCTATTTCAATATTGTTGCAATGCACATTTGCCTGCCTCTCTCTTTCCGAATCTGGTGGTCTTAGGTAATAGGCCCAAAAGGTGCCCTGCCGCATCATATGGTAGCTCAATTTTTACCTTTTCAAGCAGCTCCATTCAGTTTGCGTTAGTGCTGTTGCCACTTTACATCCCACCAGCAGCTAGAAGGTACACAGATCTCTAAAACCCCTTCAGCATTTATAGTTTGTAGACATTTTGCTGATGGTAATGACTGGTGTGAGCTGAAACCTTTTTGAATTTGAATTTGTATGTGGCTAATAATTCCTTATACTAAGCTTTAGGTATGTCCTTTTTTTTCTTTTCCTTTTTTTTTTTTAAAGAGTGAGTACAACTCCCCTCCTCTTATTGACTTCTTGAAAAATTTCTCATGTGTTGGATTTTCTTGCCTATTCCCTACTCCAGGGCAATTTTTGAGGGCCTGTGTCATTTACAGCCCTGCAGTCCTTGTGACTATATAAGCAACCATTGTCACTGGGTTTAAAGCTACTGTTTTGGGAGACAGCCACAAGGCGGCAGCATTATTACGTTCTCAAGTCTTGTTACTAGGACAACAGAGTCTTCCTGGAGGTAGTGTTCCGAGCTTGTAAATTAGAGTGCAATGTGCTGGGACAAGCCCCCAGAAGTTTATGTCTCCTTACTTATGTTTGTTTTTTAAATTTAATTTGTCTTTCTTATCGGAGTAAATTTGATTAGAGTGTTTTGATTGTCTGGCTGAACAGAATCTGCTCAATGATTCACACATATGTCTGTTCATCTTCGGATCCTGTTACCATGTATGTGATTACAGAATGTATATTTTGAAGGTATTGGTGAATATATAATTCATATCATTTATATGTTATATGTTTATATACATTTAACTTACATTAGTATATATATGTTAACCCCATAGTCCTAATTTACCCATCCTCCCACCTTTCATTTTGGCTAACCATTAGTTTATTTGATAAGTCTGTGAGTGTCTTTTTCTGTGGAAATATGTTCATTGGTAGCAATCTTAGGAAAACTTGTATAAATAATATCATAGGATATTTGTAATACCCTTTTGTCTTACTTAACCTTATATGATTATTTCTAGTCTCAACTCTAGTCCTGAAAACGGCATTGTTCATTTTTTTCCTGAGGCTACTCTTCCATTCTGTGCATATACCACTTCTTCTTTGTCCATTCACCTGTTTATGGACCTTTTTTTTCCTTCCATGTCTTTGCTATTTCAGTATTGTTGCAGTGCACATTTGCCTGCCTCTGTCTTTCCGATTCTGGTGGTCTTAGGTTATAGGCCCAAAAGGTGCCCTGCCGCATCATATGGTAGCTCAATTTTTACGTTTTCAAGCTGCTCGATTCAGTTTGCATTAGTGCTGTTACGACTTTATATCCCACCAGCAGCTAGAAGGTACACACTTCTCTAAAACCCCTTCAGCATTTATAGTTTGTAGACTTTTTGCTGATGGTCATGACTGGTGTGAGCTGAAACCTTTTTGGATGTTGGATACGCATGTGGCTAATAATTCCTTATGCTGAGCTTTAGGCATGTCCTATTTTTTCTTTTCCTTTTTTTTAAAAAGAGTGAGTACAACTTCCCTCCTCTTATTGATTTCTTGAAAAGTTTCTTATGTGTTGAATTTTCTTGCCTATTCCCTACCCCAGGGCATTTTTTGAGTGCCTGTGTCATTTACAACCGTGCAGTCCTTGTGACTATATAAGCAACCATTGGCACTGGGTTTAAAGGTGCTGTTTTTGGAGACAGCCACAAGGCGGCAGCATTATTACGTTCTCAAGTCTTGTTACTAGGACAACAGAGTCTTCCTGGAGGTAGTGTTCCGAGCTTTTAAATTAGAGTGCAATGTGCTGGGACAAGCCCCCCGAAGTTTATGTCTCCTTACTTATGTTTGTTTTTTAAATTTAATTTGTATTTCTTATCGGAGTAAATTTGATTAGAGTGTTTTGATTGTCTGGCTGTACAGAATCTGTTCAATGATTCATACATATGTCTGTTCATCTTCGGATCCTGTTACCATGTATGTGATTACAGAATGTATATTTTGAAGGTATTGGTGATTATATAATTCATATCATTTATATGTTATATGTTTATATACATTTAACTTATATTAGTATATGTATGTTAACCACATACTCCTAATTTACCCATCCCCCCACCTTTCATTTTGGCTAACCATTAGTTTATTTGATAAGTCTGTGAGTGTCTTTTTCAGTGGAAATATGTTCATTGGTAGCAATCTTAGGATAACATGTATAAATGATATCATAGGATATTTGTCATACCCTTTTGACTTACTTAACCTTATATGATTATTTCTAGGCTCAACTCTAGTCCTGAAAACGGCATTGTTCATTTTTTTCCAGAGGCTACTATTCCATTTGGTACGTATACCATTTCGTCTTTGTCCTTTCATCTGTTTATGGACCTTTTTTTTGCTTCCATGTCTTGGCTATTTCAATATTGTTGCAGTGCACATTTACCTGCCTCTGTCTTTCCGAATCCGGTGGTCTTAGGTTATAGGCCCAAAAGGTGCCCTGCCGCATCATATGGTAGCTCAATGTTTACCTTTTCAAGCAGCTCAATTCAGTTTGCGTTACTGCTGTTACCACTTTACATCCAAACAGCAGCTAGAAGGTACACACTTCTCTAAAACCCCTTCAGCATTTATAGTTTGTAGACTTTTTGCTGATGGTCATGACTGGTGTGAGATGAAACCTTTTTGGAGGTTGGATACGCATGTGGCTAATAATTCCTTATGCTGAGCTTTAGGCATGTCCTTTTTTCCTTTTCCTTTTTTTTTTAAAGAGTGAGTACAACTTCCGTACTCTTATTGACTTCTTGAAAATTTCTCATGTGTTGAATTTCCGTGCCTATTCCCTACACCAGGGCATTTTTTGAGGGCCTGTGTCTTTTACAGCCCTGCAGTCCTTGTGACTATATAAGCAACCATTGGTACTGGGTTTAAAGCTACTGTTGTGGGAAGCAGCCACAAGGCGGCAGCATTATTACGTTCTCAAGTCTTGTTACTAGGACAACACAGTCTTCCTGGAGGTAGTGTTCCGAGCCTGTAAATTAGAGTGCAATGTCCTGGGACAAGCCCCCAGAAGTTTATGTCTCCTAACTTATGTTTGTTTTTTAAATTTAATTTCTATTTCTTATCGGAGTAAATTTGATTAGAGTGTTGTGGTTTTCTGGCTGTACAGAATCTGCTCAATGATTCATACATATGTCTGTTCATCTTCGGATCCTGTTACCATGTATGTGATTACAGAATGTATATTTTGAAGGTATTGGTGAATATATAATTCATATCATTTATATGTTATATGTTTATATACATTTAACATACATTAGTATATATATGTTAACCCCATAGTCCTAATTTACCCATCCTCCCACCTTTCATTTTGGGTAACCATTAGTTTATATGATAAGTCTGTGAGTGTCTTTTTCTGTGGAAATATGTTCATTGGTAGCAATCTTAGGATAACATGTATAAATGATATCATAGGATATTTGTCATACCCTTTTGACTTACTTAACCTTATATGATTATTTCTAGGCTCAACTCTAGTCCTGAAAACAGCATTGTTCATTTTTTTCCAGAGGCTACTATTCCATTTGGTACGTATACCATTTCGTCTTTGTCCATTCATCTGTTTATGGACCTTTTTTTGCTTCCATGTCTTGGCTATTTCAGTATTGTTGCAGTGCACATTTGCCTGCCTCTGTCTTTCCGATTCTGGTGGTCTTAGGTAATAGGCCCAAAAGGTGCCCTGCCGCATCGTATGGTAACTCAATTTTTACCTTTTCAAGCAGCTCCATTCAGTTTGCATTAGTGGTATTACTTCTTTACATCCCACCAGCAGCTAGAAGGTACACATTCCTCTAAAACCCCTTCAGCATTTATAGTTTGTAGACTTTTTGATGATGGTCATGACTGGTGTTACCTGAAACCTTTTTGAATTTGAATTTGCATGTGGCTAATAATTCCTTATACTGAGCTTTAGGCATGTCATTTTTTTCTTTTCCTTTTGTTTTAAAGAGTGAGTACAACTTCCCTCCTCTTATTGACTTCTTGAAAAGTTTCTCATGTGTTGAATTTTTTTGCCTATTCCCTACCCCAGGGCATTTTTTGAAGGCAGGTGTCATTTAGAGCCCTTCAGTCCTTGTGACTATTAAGCAACCTTTGGCACTGGGTTTAAAGCTGCTGTTGTGGGAAACAGCCACAAGGCGGCAGCATTATTACGTTCTCAACTCTTGTTACTAGGGCAACAGAGTCTTCCTGGAGGTAGTTTTCCAAGGTTGTAAATTAGAGTGGAATGTGCTGGGACAAGCCCCCAGAAGTTTATGTCTCCTAACTTATGTTTGCTTTTTAAATTTAATTTCTATTTCTTATCGGAGTAAATTTGATTAGAGTGTTTTGATTGGCTGTACAGAATCTGCTCAATGATTCATACATATATCTCTTCATCTTCGGAACCTGTTATCAAGTATGTGATTACAGAATATATATTTTGAAGGTATTGGTGATTATATAATTCATATCGTTTATATGTTATATGTTTATATACATTTAACTTACATTTGTATATGTATGTTAACCCCATAGTCCTAACTTACCCATCCCCCCACCTTTCATTTTGGCTAACCATTAGTTTATTTGATAAGTCTGTGAGTGTCTTTTTCTGTGGAAATATGTTCATTGGTAGCAATCTTAAGAAAACTTGTATAAATGATATCATAGGATGTTTGTCATACCCTTTTGACTTACTTAACCTTATATGATTTTTTCTAGGCTCAACTGTAGTCCTGAAAACAGCATTGTTCATTTTTCTCCCGAGGCTACTATTCCATTCTGTCCGTATACCACTTCTTCTTTGTCCATTCATCTGTTTATAGACCTTTTTTTTGCTTCCATATCTTGGCTATTTCAGTATTGTTGCAGTGCATATTTGCCTGCCTCTGTCTTTCCAATTTTGGTGGTCTTAGGTTATAGGCCCAAAAGGTGCCCTGCCGCATCATTTGGTAGCTCAATTTTTACCTTTTCAAGCAGCTCGATTCAGTTTGCGTTAGTGCTGTTTCCACTTTACATCCCACCAGCAGCTAGAAGGTACACAGATCTCTAAAACCCCTTCAGCATTTATAGTTTGTAGACATTTTGCTGATGGTAATGACTGGTGTGAGCTGAAACCTTTTTGAATTTGAATTTGTATGTGGCTAATAATTCCTTATACTAAGCTTTAGGCATGTCGTTTTTTTTCTTTTCCTTTTTTTTTTAAAGAGTGAGTACAACTTCCCTCCTCTTATTGACTTCTTGGAAATTTCTCATGTGTTGAATGTTCTTGCCAATTCCCTACCCCAGGGCATATTTTGAGGGCTTGTGTCATTTACAGCCCTGCAGTCCTTGTGACTATATAAGCAATCATTGGCACTGGGTTTAAAGTGCTGTTGTGGGAAGCAGCCACAAGGCGGCAGCATTATTGCGTTCTCAAGTCTTGTTACTAGGAGAACAGAGTCTTCCTGGAGGTAGTGTTCTGAGCTTGTAAATTAGAGTGCAATATGCTGGGACAAGCCCCCAGAAGTTTATGTCTCCTAACTTATGTTTTTTTTTTTAAATTTAATTTCTATTTCTTATCGGAGTAAATTTGATTAGAGTGTTTTGATTGTCTGGCTGTACAGAATCTGCTCAATGATTCATACATATGTCTGTTCATCTTCGGATCCTGTTACCATGTATGTGATCACAGAATATATATTTTGAAGGTATTGGTGATTATATAATTCATATCGTTTATATGTTATATGTTTATATACATTTAACTTACATTAGTATATGTATGTTAACCCCATAGTCCTAACTTACCCATCCCCCCACCTTTCATTTTGGCTAACCATTAGTTTATTTGATAAGTCTGTGAGTGTCTTTTTCTGTGGAAATATGTTCATTGGTAGCAATCTTAAGAAAACTTGTATAAATGATATCATAGGATATTTGTCATACCCTTTTGACTTACTTAACCTTATATGATTTTTTCTAGGCTCAACTGTAGTCCTGAAAACAGCATTGTTCATTTTTCTCCCGAGGCTACTATTCCATTCTCTCCGTATACCACTTCTTCTTTGTCCATTCATCTGTTTATGGACCTTTTTTTTGCTTCCATATCTTGGCTATTTCAGTATTGTTGCAGTGCATATTTGCCTGCCTCTGTCTTTCCAATTTTGGTGGTCTTAGGTTATAGGCCCAAAAGGTGCCCTGCCGCATCATTTGGTAGCTCAATTTTTACCTTTTCAAGCAGCTCGATTCAGTTTGCGTTAGTGCTGTTTCCACTTTACATCCCACCAGCAGCTAGAAGGTACACAGATCTCTAAAACCCCTTCAGCATTTATAGTTTGTAGACATTTTGCTGATGGTAATGACTGGTGTGAGCTGAAACCTTTTTGAATTTGAATTTGTATGTGGCTAATAATTCCTTATACTAAGCTTTAGGCATGTCCTTTTTTTTCTTTTCCTTTTTTTTTTTAAAGAGTGAGTACAACTCCCCTCCTCTTATTGACTTCTTGAAAAATTTCTCATGTGTTGGATTTTCTTGCCTATTCCCTACCCCAGGGCAATTTTTGAGGGCCTGTGTCATTTACAGCCCTGCAGTCCTTGTGACTATATAAGCAACCATTGTCATTGGGTTTAAAGCTGCTGTTTTGGGAGACAGCCACAAGGCGGCAGCATTAGTACGTTCTCAAGTCTTGTTACTAGGACAACAGAGTCTTCCTGGAGGTAGTGTTCCGAGCTTGTAAATTAGAGTGCAATGTGCTGGGACAAGCCCCCAGAAGTTTATGTCTCCTTACTTATGTTTGTTTTTTAAATTTAATTTGTATTTTTTATCGGAGTAAATTTGATTAGAGTGTTTTGATTGTCTGGCTGTACAGAATCTGTTCAATGATTCATACATATGTCTGTTCATCTTCGGATCCTGTTACCATGTATGTGATCACAGAATATATATTTTGAAGGTATTGGTGATTATATAATTCATATCGTTTATATGTTATATGTTTATATACATTTAACTTACATTAGTATATGTATGTTAACCCCATAGTCCTAATTTACCCATCCTCCCACCTTTCATTTTGGCTAACCATTAGTTTATTTGATAAGTCTGTGAGTGTCTTTTTCTGTGGAAATATGTTCATTGGTAGCAATCTTAGGAAAACTTGTATAAATAATATCATAGGATATTTGTAATACCCTTTTGTCTTACTTAACCTTATATGATTATTTCTAGTCTCAACTCTAGTCCTGAAAACGGCATTGTTCATTTTTTTCCCGAGGCTACTCTTCCATTCTGTCCATATACCACTTCTTCTTTGTCCATTCACCTGTTTATGGACCTTTTTTTTCCTTCCATGTCTTTGCTATTTCAGTATTGTTGCAGTGCACATTTGCCTGCCTCTGTCTTTCCGATTCTGGTGGTCTTAGGTTATAGGCCCAAAAGGTGCCCTGCCGCATCATATGGTAGCTCAATTTTTACGTTTTCAAGCAGCTCGATTCAGTTTGCATTAGTGCTGTTACGACTTTATATCCCACCAGCAGCTAGAAGGTACACACTTCTCTAAAACCCCTTCAGCATTTATAGTTTGTAGACTTTTTGCTGATGGTCATGACTGGTGTGAGCTGAAACCTTTTTGGAGGTTGGATACGCATGTGGCTAATAATTCCTTATGCTGAGCTTTAGGCATGTCCTATTTTTTCTCTTCCTTTTTTTTAAAAAGAGTGAGTACAACTTCCCTCCTCTTATTGATTTCTTGAAAAGTTTCTTATGTGTTGAATTTTCTTGCCTATTCCCTACCCCAGGGCATTTTTTGAGTGCCTGTGTCATTTACAACCGTGCAGTCCTTGTGACTATATAAGCAACCATTGGCACTGGGTTTAAAGGTGCTGTTTTTGGAGACAGCCACAAGGCGGCAGCATTATTACGTTCTCAAGTCTTGTTACTAGGACAACAGAGTCTTCCTGGAGGTAGTGTTCCGAGCTTTTAAATTAGAGTGCAATGTGCTGGGACAAGCCCCCCGAAGTTTATGTCTCCTTACTTATGTTTGTTTTTTAAATTTAATTTGTATTTCTTATCGGAGTAAATTTGATTAGAGTGTTTTGATTGTCTGGCTGTACAGAATCTGTTCAATGATTCATACATATGTCTGTTCATCTTAGGATTCTGTTACCATGTATGTGATTACAGAATGTATATTTTGAAGGTATTGGTGATTATATAATTCATATCATTTATATGTTATATGTTTATATACATTTAACTTATATTAGTATATGTATGTTAACCCCATAGTCCTAATTTACCCATCCCCCCACCTTTCATTTTGGCTAACCATTAGTTTATTTGATAAGTCTTTGAGTGTCTTTTTCTGTGGAAATATGTTCATTGGTAGCAATCTTAGGATAACATGTATAAATTATATCATAGGATATTTGTCATACCCTTTTGACTTATTTAACCTTATATGATTATTTCTAGGCTCAACTCTAGTCCTGAAAACGGCATTGTTCATTTTTTTCCAGAGGCTACAATTCCATTTGGTACGTATACCATTTCGTCTTTGTCCATTCATCTGTTTATGGACCTTTTTTTTGCTTCCGTGTCTTGGCTATTTCAATATTGTTGCAGTGCACATTTGCCTGCCTCTGTCTTTCCGAATCCGGTGGTCTTAGGTTATAGGCCCAAAAGGTGCCCTGCCGCATCATATGGTAGCTCAATGTTTACCTTTTCAAGCAGCTCGATTCAGTTTGCGTTACTGCTGTTACCACTTTACATCCAAACAGCAGCTAGAAGGTACACAGTTCTCTAAAACCCCTTCAGCATTTATAGTTTGTAGACTTTTTGCTGATGGTCATGACTGGTGTGAGCTGAAACCTTTTTGGAGGTTGGATACGCATGTGGCTAATAATTCCTTATGCTGAGCTTTAGGCATGTCCTTTTTTTCTTTTCCTTTTTTTTTAAAGAGTGACTACAACTTCCCTCCTCTTATTGACTTCTTGAAAATTTCTCATGTGTTGAATTTTCTTGCCAGTTCCCTACCCCAGGGCATTTTTTGAGGACCTGTGTCTTTTACAGCCCTGCAGTCCTTAAGACTATATAAGCAACCATTGGCACTGGGTTTAAAGCTACTGTTGTGGGAAGCAGCCACAAGGCGGCAGCATTATTACGTTCTCAAGTCTTGTTACTAGGACAACACAGTCTTCCTGGAGGTAGTGTTCCGAGCTTGTAAATTAGAGTGCAATGTGCTGGGACAGGCCCCCAAAAGTTTATGTCTCCTAACTTATGTTTGTTTTTTAAATTTAATTTCTATTTCTTATCGGAGTAAATTTGATTAGAGTGTTTTGATTGTCTGGCTGTACAGAATCTGCTCAATGATTCATACATATGTCTGTTCATCTTCGGATCCTGTTACCATGTATGTGATTACAGAATGTATATTTTGAAGGTATTGGTGAATATATAATTCATATCATTTATATGTTATATGTTTATATACATTTAACATACATTAGTATATGTATGTTAACTCCATACTCCTAATTTACCCATCCTCCCACCTTTCATTTTGGCTAACCATTAGTTTATATGATAAGTCTGTGAGTGTCTTTTTCTGTGGAAATATGTTCATTGGTAGCAATCTTAGGATAACATGTATAAATGATGTCATAGGATATTTGTCATACCCTTTTGACTTACTTAACCTTATATGATTATTTCTAGGCTCAACTCTAGTCCTGAAAACAGCATTGTTCATTTTTTTCCAGAGGCTACTATTCCATTTGGTACGTATACCATTTCGTCTTTGTCCATTCATCTGTTTATGGACCTTTTTTTGCTTCCATGTCTTGGCTATTTCAGTATTGTTGCAGTGCACATTTGCCTGCCTCTGTCTTTCCGATTCTGGTGGTCTTAGGTTATAGGCCCAAAAGGTGCCCTGCCGCATCGTATGGTAACTCAATTTTTACCTTTTCAAGCAGCTCCATTCAGTTTGCATTAGTGGTATTACTTCTTTACATCCCACCAGCAGCTAGAAGGTACACATTCCTCTAAAACCCCTTCAGCATTTATAGTTTGTAGACTTTTTGATGATGGTCATGACTGGTGTTACCTGAAACCTTTTTGAATTTAAATTTGCATGTGGCTAATAATTCCTTATACTGAGCTTTAGGCATGTCATTTTTTTCTTTTCCTTTTGTTTTAAAGAGTGAGTACAACTTCCCTCCTCTTATTGACTTCTTGAAAAGTTTCTCATGTGTTGAATTTTTTTGCCTATTCCCTACCCCAGGGCATTTTTTGAAGGCAGGTGTCATTTAGAGCCCTTCAGTCCTTGTGACTATGAAGCAACCTTTGGCACTGGGTTTAAAGCTGCTGTTGTGGGAAACAGCCACAAGGCGGCAGCATTATTACGTTCTCAACTCTTCTTACTAGGGCAACAGAGTCTTCCTGGAGGTAGTTTTCCAAGGTTGTAAATTAGAGTGGAATGTGCTGGGACAAGCCCCCAGAAGTTTATGTCTCCTAACTTATGTTTGCTTTTTAAATTTAATTTCTATTGCTTATCGGAGTAAATTTGATTAGAGTGTTTTGATTGGCTGTACAGAATCTGCTCAATGATTCATACATATATCTGTTCATCTTCGGAACCTGTTATCATGTATGTGATTACAGAATGTATATTTTAAAGGTTTGGTGATTATATAATTTATATAGTTCATATGTTATATGTTTATATACATTTAACATACAATAGTATATGTATGTTAACCCCATAGTCCTAATTTACCCATCCTCCCACCTTTCATTTTGGCTAACCATTAGTTTATTTGATAAGTCTGTGAGTGTCTTTTTTTGTGGAAATATGTTCATTGGTAGCAATCTTAGGATAACATGTATAAATGATATCATAGGATGTTTGTCATACCCTTTTGACTAACTTACCCTTATATGATTATTTCTAGGCTCAACTGTAGTCCTGAAAACGGCATTGTTCATTTTTTTCCCGAGGCTACTATTCCATGTGGTACGTATACCACTTCGTCTTTGTCCATTCATTTGTTTATGGACCTTTTTTTGCTTCTATGTCTTGGCTATTTCAATATTGTTGCAGTGCATATTTGCCTGCATCTGTCTTTCCGATTTTGGTGGTCTTATATTATAGGCCCAAAAGGTGCCCTGCCGCATCATACGGTAACTCAATTTTTACCTTTTCAAGTAGCTGCATTCAATTTTCGTTAGTGCTCTTACCAGTTTACATCCCACCGGAACCTAGAAGGTACACAGTTCTCTAAAACCCGTTCAGCATTTATAGTTTGTAGATTTTTTGCTGATGGTCATGACTGGTGTGAGCTGAAACCTTATTGAATTTGAATTTGCATGTGCCTAATAATTTCCTTTACTGAGCTTTAGGCATGCCCTTTTTTTTCTTTTCCTTTCTTTTTTAGAGAGTGACTACAACCTCCCTCCTCTTAGTGACTTCTTGAAAAATTTCTCACGTGTTGAATTTTCTTGCCTATTCCCTACCCCAAGGCATTTTTTGAGGGCCTGTATCATTTACAGCCCTGCAGTCCTTGTGACAATATAAGCAACCATTGGCACTGGGTTTAAAGCTGCTGTTGTGGGAAATAGCCACATGGCAGCAGCATTATTAGGTTCTCAACTCTTGTTAATAGGGCAGCAGAGTCTTCCTGGAGGTAGTGTTCCGAGGTTGTAAATTAGAGTGGAATGTGCTGGGACAAGCCCCCAGAAGTTTATGTCTCCTTACTTATGTTTGTTTTTTAAATTTAACTTCTACTTTTTATCGGAGTAAATTTGATTAGAGTGTTTTGATTGTCTGGCTGTACAGAATCTGCTCAATGATTCATACATATGTCTGTTCATCTTCGAACCTGTTAGCATGTATGTGATTACAGAATGTATATTTTAAAGGTATTGGTGATTATATAATTTATATATTTCATATGTTATATGTTTATATACATTTAACATACATTAGTATATGTATTTTAACCCCATTGTCCTAATTTACCCATCCTCCCACCTTTCATTTTGGCTAGCCATTAGTTTATTTGATAAGTCTGTGAGTGTCTCTTTCTGTGGAAATATGTTCATTGGTAGCAATCTTAGGATAACATGTATAAATGATGTCATAGGATATTTGTCATACCCTTTTGACTTACTTAACCTTATATGATTATTTCTAGGCTCAACTGTAGTCCTGAAAACGGCATTGTTCATTTTTTTCCCGAGGCTACTATTCCATTTGGTACGTATCCCACTTCGTCTTTGTCCATTCATCTGTTTATGGACCTTTTTTTTTGCTTCCATGTCTTGGCTATTTCAGTATTGTTGCAGTGCACATTTGCCTGCCTCTGTTTTTCCGATTCCGGTGGTCTTAGGTTATAGGCCCAAAATGTGCCCTGCCGCATCATATGGTAGCTCAGTGTTTACCTTTTCAAGCAGCTCGATTCAGTTTGCGTTACTGCTGTTACCACTTTACATCCCACCAGCAGCTAGAAGGTACACAGTTCTCTAAAACCCCTTCAGCATTTATAGTTTGTAGACTTTTTGCTGATGGTCATGACTGGTGTGAGCTGAAACCTTTTTGGAGGTTGGATACGCATGTGGCTAATAATTCCTTATGCTGAGCTTTAGGCATGTCCTTTTTTTCTTTTCCTTTTTTTTTAAAGAGTGACTACAACTTCCCTCCTCTTATTGACTTCTTGAAAATTTCTCATGTGTTGAATTTTCTTGCCAGTTCCATACCCCAGGGCATTTTTTGAGGGCCTGTGTCTTTTACAGCCCTGCAGTCCTTGTGACTATATAAGCAACCATTGGCACTGGGTTTAAAGCTACTGTTGTGGGAAGCAGCCACAAGGCGGCAGCATTATTACGTTCTCAAGTCTTGTTACTAGGACAACACAGTCTTCCTGGAGGTAGTGTTCCGAGCTTGTAAATTAGAGTGCAATGTGCTGGGACAAGCCCCCAGAAGTTTATGTCTCCTAACTTATGTTTGTTTTTTAAATTTAATTTCTATTTCTTATCGGAGTAAATTTGATTAGAGTGTTGTGGTTTTCTGGCTGTACAGAATCTGCTCAATGATTCATACATATGTCTGTTCATCTTCGAACCTGTTAGCATGTATGTGATTACAGAATGTATATTTTAAAGGTATTGGTGATTATATAATTTATATATTTCATATGTTATATGTTTATATACATTTAACATACATTAGTATATGTATTTTAACCCCATTGTCCTAATTTACCCATCCTCCCACCTTTCATTTTGGCTAGCCATTAGTTTATTTGATAAGTCTGTGAGTGTCTCTTTCTGTGGAAATATGTTCATTGGTAGCAATCTTAGGATAACATGTATAAATGATGTCATAGGATATTTGTCATACCCTTTTGACTTACTTAACCTTATATGATTATTTCTAGGCTCAACTGTAGTCCTGAAAATGGCATTGTTCATTTTTTTCCCGAGGCTACTATTCCATTTGGTACGTATCCCACTTTGTCTTTGTCCATTCATCTGTTTATGGACCTTTTTTTTTGCTTCCATGTCTTGCCTATTTCAGTATTGTTGCAGTGCACATTTGCCTGCCTCTGTCTTTCCGATTCCGGTGGTCTTAGGTTATAGGCCCAAAATGTGCCCTGCCGCATCATATGGTAGCTCAATGTTTACCTTTTCAAGCAGCTCGATTCAGTTTGCGTTACTGCTGTTACCACTTTACATCCCACCAGCAGCTAGAAGGTACACAGTTCTCTAAAACCCCTTCAGCATTTATAGTTTGTAGACTTTTTGCTGATGGTCATGACTGGTGTGAGCTGAAACCTTTTTGGAGGTTGGATACGCATGTGGCTAATAATTCCTTATGCTGAGCTTTAGGCATGTCCTTTTTTTCTTTTCCTTTTTTTTTAAAGAGTGACTACAACTTCCCTCCTCTTATTGCCTTCTTGAAAATTTCTCATGTGTTGAATTTTCTTGCCAATTCCATACCCCAGGGCATTTTTTGAGGGCCTGTGTCTTTTACAGCCCTGCAGTCCTTGGGACTATATAAGCAACCATTGGCACTGGGTTTAAAGCTACTGTTGTGGGAAGCAGCCACAAGGCGGCAGCATTATTACGTTCTCAAGTCTTGTTACTAGGACAACACAGTCTTCCTGGAGGTAGTGTTCCGAGCTTGTAAATTAGAGTGCAATGTGCTGGGACAAGCCCCCAGAAGTTTATGTCTCCTAACTTATGTTTGTTTTTTAAATTTAATTTCTATTTCTTATCGGAGTAAATTTGATTAGAGTGTTGTGGTTTTCTGGCTGTACAGAATCTGCTCAATGATTCATACATATGTCTGTTCATCTTCGAACCTGTTAGCATGTATGTGATTACAGAATGTATATTTTAAAGGTATTGGTGATTATATAATTTATATATTTCATATGTTATATGTTTATATACATTTAACATACATTAGTATATGTATTTTAACCCCATTGTCCTAATTTACCCATCCTCCCACCTTTCATTTTGGCTAGCCATTAGTTTATTTGATAAGTCTGTGAGTGTCTTTTTCTGTGGAAATATGTTCATTGGTAGCAATCTTAGGATAACATGTATAAATGATGTCATAGGATATTTGTCATACCCTTTTGACTTACTTAACCTTATATGATTATTTCTAGGCTCAACTGTAGTCCTGAAAACGGCATTGTTCATTTTTTTCCCGAGGCTACTATTCCATTTGGTACGTATCCCACTTCGTCTTTGTCCATTCATCTGTTTATGGACCTTTTTTTTTGCTTCCATGTCTTGGCTATTTCAGTATTGTTGCAGTGCACATTTGCCTGCCTCTGTCTTTCCGATTCCGGTGGTCTTAGGTTATAGGCCCAAAAGGTGCCCTGCCGCATCATATGGTAGCTCAATTTTTACGTTTTCAAGCAGCTCGATTCAGTTTGCATTAGTGCTGTTACGACTTTATATCCCACCAGCAGCTAGAAGGTACACAGTTCTTTAAAACCCCTTCAGCATTTATAGTTTGTAGACTTTTTGCTGATGGTCATGACTGGTGTGAGCTGAAACCTTTTTGGAGGTTGGATACGCATGTGGCTAATAATTCCTTATGCTGAGCTTTAGGCATGTCCTATTTTTTCTTTTCCTTTTTTTTAAAATGAGTGAGTACAACTTCCCTCCTCTTATTGATTTCTTGAAAAGTTTCTTATGTGTTGAATTTTCTTGCCTATTCCCTACCCCAGGGCATTTTTTGAGTGCCTGTGTCATTTACAACCGTGCAGTCCTTGTGACTATATAAGCAACCATTGGCACTGGGTTTAAAGGTGCTGTTTTTGGAGACAGCCACAAGGCGGCAGCATTATTACGTTCTCAAGTCTTGTTACTAGGACAACAGAGTCTTCCTGGAGGTAGTGTTCCGAGCTTTTAAATTAGAGTGCAATGTGCTGGGACAAGCCCCCAGAAGTTTATGTCTCCTTACTTATGTTTGTTTTTTAAATTTAATTTGTATTTTTTATCGGAGTAAATTTGATTAGAGTGTTTTGATTGTCTGGCTGTACAAAATCTCTTCAATGATTCATAGATATATCTGTTCATCTTCGGAACCTGTTAGCATGTATGTGATTACAGAATGTATATTTTAAAGGTATTGGTGATTATATTATTTATATAGTTTATAAATTATATGTTTATATACATTTAACATACATTAGTATATGTATGTTAACCCCATTGTCCTAATTTACCCATCCTCCCACCTTTCATTTTGGCTAACCATTAGTTTATTTGATAAGTCTGTGAGTGTCTTTTTCTGTGGAAATATGTTCATTGGTAGCAATCTTAGGATAACATGTATTAATGATATCATAGGATATTTGTCATACCCTTTTGACTTACTTAACCTTATATGATTATTTCTAGGCTTCACTGTAGTCCTGAAAACGGCATTGTTCATTTTTTTCCAGAGGCTTCTATTCCATTTGGTACGTGTACCATTTCGTCTTTGTCCATTCATCTGTTTATGGACCTTTTTTTTGCTTCCATGTCTTGGCTATTTCAATATTGTTGCAGTGCACATTTGCCTGCCTCTGTCTTTCCGAATCCAGTTGTCTTAGGTTATAGGCCCAAAATGTGCCCTGCCGCATCATATGGTAGCTTAATGTTTACCTTTTCAAGCAGCTCGATTCAGTTTGCGTTACTGCTGTTACCACTTTACATCCCACCAGCAGCTAGAAGGTACACAGTTCTCTAAAACCCCTTCAGCATTTATAGTTTGTAGACTTTTTGCTGATGGTCATGACTGGTGTGAGCTGAAACCTTTTTGGAGGTTGGATACGCATGTGGCTAATAATTCCTTATGCTGAGCTTTAGGCATGTCCTTTTTTTCTTTTCCTTTTTTTTTAAAGAGTGACTACAACTTCCCTCCTCTTATTGCCTTCTTGAAAATTTCTCATGTGTTGAATTTTCTTGCCAATTCCATACCCCAGGGCATTTTTTGAGGGCCTGTGTCTTTTACAGCCCTGCAGTCCTTGTGACTATATAAGCAACCATTGGCACTGGGTTTAAAGCTACTGTTGTGGGAAGCAGCCACAAGGCGGCAGCATTATTACGTTCTCAAGTCTTGTTACTAGGACAACACAGTCTTCCTGGAGGTAGTGTTCCGAGCTTGTAAATTAGAGTGCAATGTGCTGGGACAAGCCCCCAGAAGTTTATGTCTCCTTACTTATGTTTGTTTTTTAAATTTAATTTGTATTTTTTATCGGAGTAAATTTGATTAGAGTGTTTTGATTGTCTGGCTGTACAGAATCTGTTCAATGATTCATACATATGTCTGTTCATCTTCGGACCCTGTTACCATGTATGTGATCACAGAATATATATTTTGAAGGTATTGGTGATTATATAATTCATATCGTTTATATGTTATATGTTTATATACATTTAACTTACATTAGTATATGTATGTTAACCCCATAGTCCTAACTTACCCATCCCCCCACCTTTCATTTTGGCTAAACATTAGTTTATTTGATAAGTCTGTGAGTGTCTTTTTCTGTGGAAATATGTTCATTGGTAGCAATCTTAAGAAAACTTGTATAAATGATATCATAGGATATTTGTCATACCCTTTTGACTTACTTAACCTTATATGATTTTTTCTAGGCTCAACTGTAGTCCTGAAAACAGCATTGTTCATTTTTCTCCCGAGGCTACTATTCCATTCTGTCCGTATACCACTTCTTCTTTGTCCATTCATCTGTTTATGGACCTTTTTTTTGCTTCCATATCTTGGCTATTTCAGTATTGTTGCAGTGCATATTTGCCTGCCTCCGTGTTTCCAATTTTGGTGGTCTTAGGTTATAGGCCCAAAAGGTGCCCTGCCCCATCATTTGGTAGCTCAATTTTTACCTTTTCAAGCAGCTCGATTCAGTTTGCGTTAGTGCTGTTTCCACTTTACATCCCACCAGCAGCTAGAAGGTACACAGATCTCTAAAACCCCTTCAGCATTTATAGTTTGTAGACATTTTGCTGATGGTAATGACTGCTGTGAGCTGAAACCTTTTTGAATTTGAATTTGTATGTGGCTAATAATTCCTTATACTAAGCTTTAGGCATGTCCTTTTTTTTCTTTTCCTTTTTTTTTTAAAGAGTGAGTACAACTTCCCTCCTCTTATTGACTTCTTGGAAATTTCTCATGTGTTGAATGTTCTTGCCAATTCCCTACCCCAGGGCATATTTTGAGGGCTTGTGTCATTTACAGCCCTGAAGTCCTTGTGACTATATAAGCAATCATTGGCACTGGGTTTAAAATGCTGTTGTGGGAAGCAGCCACAAGGCGGCAGCATTATTGCGTTCTCAAGTCTTGTTACTAGGAGAACAGAGTCTTCCTGGGGGTAGTGTTCTGAGCTTGTAAATTAGAGTGCAATATGCTGGGACAAGCCCCCAGAAGTTTATGTCTCCTAACTTATGTTTTTTTTTTAAATTTAATTTCTATTTCTTATCGGAGTAAATTTGATTAGAGTGTTTTGATTGTCTGGCTGTACAGAATCTGCTCAATGATTCATACATATGTCTGTTCATCTTCGGATCCTGTTACCATGTATGTGATCACAGAATATATATTTTGAAGGTATTGGTGATTATATAATTCATATCGTTTATATGTTATATGTTTATATACATTTAACTTCCATTAGTATATGTATGTTAACCCCATAGTCCTAACTTACCCATCCCCCCACCTTTCATTTTGGCTAACCATTAGTTTATTTGATAAGTCTGTGAGTGTCTTTTTCTGTGGAAATATGTTCATTGGTAGCAATCTTAAGAAAACTTGTATAAATGATATCATAGGATATTTGTCATACCCTTTTGACTTACTTAACCTTATATGATTTTTTCTAGGCTCAACTGTAGTCCTGAAAACAGCATTGTTCATTTTTCTCCCGAGGCTACTATTCCATTCTGTCCGTATACCACTTCTTCTTTGTCCATTCATCTGTTTATGGACCTTTTTTTTGCTTCCATATCTTGGCTATTTCAGTATTGTTGCAGTGCATATTTGCCTGCCTCTGTCTTTCCAATTTTGGTGGTCTTAGGTTATAGGCCCAAAAGGTGCCCTGCCGCATCATTTGGTAGCTCAATTTTTACCTTTTCAAGCAGCTCGATTCAGTTTGCGTTAATGCTGTTTCCACTTTACCTCCCACCAGCAGCTAGAAGGTACACCGATCTCTAAAACCCCTTCAGCATTTATAGTTTGTAGACATTTTACTGATGGTAATGACTGCTGTGAGCTGAAACCTTTTTGAATTTGAATTTGTATGTGGCTAATAATTCCTTATACTAAGCTTTAGGCATGTCCTTTTTTTTCTTTTCCTTTTTTTTTTGTAAAGAGTGAGTACAACTCCCCTCCTCTTATTGACTTCTTGAAAAATTTCTCATGTGTTGGATTTTCTTGCCTATTCCCTACCCCAGGGCAATTTTTGAGGGCCTGTGTCATTTACAGCCCTGCAGTCCTTGTGACTATATAAGCAACCATTGTCACTGGGTTTAAAGCTGCTGTTTTGGAAGACAGCCACAAGGCGGCAGCATTATTACGTTCTCAAGTCTTGTTACTAGGACAACAGAGTCTTCCTGGAGGTAGTGTTCCGAGCTTGTAAATTAGAGTGCAATGTGCTGGGACAAGCCCCCAGAAGTTTATGTCTCCTTACTTATGTTTGTTTTTTAAATTTAATTTGTCTTTCTTATCGGAGTAAATTTGATTAGAGTGTTTTGATTGTCTGGCTGTACAGAATCTGCTCAATGATTCACACATATGTCTGTTCATCTTCGGATCCTGTTACCATGTATGTGATTACAGAATGTATATTTTGAAGGTATTGGTGAATATATAATTCATATCATTTATATGTTATATGTTTATATACATTTAACTTACATTAGTATATGTATGTTAACCCCATAGTCCTAATTTACCCATCCTCCCACCTTTCATTTTGGCTAACCATTAGTTTATTTGATAAGTCTGTGAGTGTCTTTTTCTGTGTAAATATGTTCATTGGTAGCAATCTTAGGAAAACTTGTATAAATAATATCATAGGATATTTGTAATACCCTTTTGTCTTACTTAACCTTATATGATTATTTCTAGTCTCAACTCTAGTCCTGAAAACGGCATTGTTCATTTTTTTCCCGAGGCTACTCTTCCATTCTGTCCATATACCACTTCTTCTTTGTCCATTCACCTGTTTATGGACCTTTTTTTTCTTCCATGTCTTTGCTATTTCAGTATTGTTGCAGTGCACATTTGCCTGCCTCTGTCTTTCCGATTCTGGTGGTCTTAGGTTATAGGCCCAAAAGGTGCCCTGCCGCATCATATGGTAGCTCAATTTTTACGTTTTCAAGCAGCTCGATTCAGTTTGCATTAGTGATGTTACGACTTTATACCCCACCAGCAGCTAGAAGGTACACACTTCTCTAAAACCCCTTCAGCATTTATAGTTTGTAGACTTTTTGCTGATGGTCATGACTGGTGTGAGCTGAAACCTTTTTGGAGGTTGGATACGCATGTGGCTAATAATTCCTTATGCTGAGCTTTAGGCATGTCCTATTTTTTCTTTTCCTTTTTTTTAAAAAGAGTGAGTACAACTTCCCTCCTCTTATTGATTTCTTGAAAAGTTTCTTATGTGTTGAATTTTCTTGCCTATTCCCTACCCCAGGGCATTTTTTGAGTGCCTGTGTCATTTACAACCGTGCAGTCCTTGTGACTATATAAGCAACCATTGGCACTGGGTTTAAAGGTGCTGTTTTTGCAGACAGCCACAAGGCGGCAGCATTATTACGTTCTCAAGTCTTGTTACTAGGACAACAGAGTCTTCCTGGAGGTAGTGTTCCGAGCTTTTAAATTAGAGTGCAATGTGCTGGGACAAGCCCCCAGAAGTTTATGTCTCCTTACTTATGTTTGTTTTTTAAATTTAATTTGTATTTTTATCGGAGTAAATTTGATTAGAGTGTTTTGATTGTCTGACTGTACAGAATCTGTTCAATGATTCACACATATGTCTGTTCATCTTCGGATCCTGTTACCATGTATGTGATTACAGAATGTATATTTTGAAGGTATTGGTGATTATATAATTCATATCATTTATATGTTATATGTTTATATACATTTAACTTATATTTGTATATGTATGTTAACCCCATAGTCCTAATTTACCCATCCTCCCACCTTTCATTTTGGCTAACCATTAGTTTATTTGATAAGTCTGTGAGTGTCTTTTTCTGTGGAAATATGTTCATTGGTAGCAATCTTAGGAAAACTTGTATAAATAATATCATAGGATATTTGTAATACCCGTTTGTCTTACTTAACCTTATATGATTATTTCTAGTCTCAACTCTAGTCCTGAAAACGGCATTGTTCATTTTTTTCCCGAGGCTACTCTTCCATTCTGTCCATATACCACTTCTTCTTTGTCCATTCACCTGTTTATGGACCTTTTTTTGCTTGCATGTCTTTGCTATTTCAGTATTGTTGCAGTGCACATTTGCCTGCCTCTGTCTTTCCGATTCTGGTGGTCTTAGGTTATAGGCCCAAAAGGTGCCCTGCCGCATCATATGGTAGCTCAATTTTTACGTTTTCAAGCAGCTCGATTCAGTTTGCATTAGTGCTGTTACGACTTTATATCCCACCAGCAGCTAGAAGGTACACACTTCTCTAAAACCCCTTCAGCATTTATAGTTTGTAGACTTTTTGCTGATGGTCATGACTGGTGTGAGCTGAAACCTTTTTGGAGGTTGGATACGCATGTGGCTAATAATTCCTTATGCTGAGCTTTAGGCATGTCCTATTTTTTCTTTTCCTTTTTTTTAAAAAGAGTGAGTACAACTTCCCTCCTCTTATTGATTTCTTGAAAAGTTTCTTATGTGTTGAATTTTCTTGCCTATTCCCAACCCCAGGGCATTTTTTGAGTGCCTGTGTCATTTACAACCGTACAGTCCTTGTGACTATATAAGCAACCACTGGCACTGGGTTTAAAGGTGCTGTTTTTGGAGACAGCCACAAGGCGGCAGCATTATTACGTTCTCAAGTCTTGTTACTAGGACAACAGAGTCTTCCTGGAGGTAGTGTTCCGAGCTTTTAAATTAGAGTGCAATGTGCTTGGACAAGCCCCCAGAAGTTTATGTCTCCTTACTTATGTTTGTTTTTTAAATTTAATTTGTATTTTTATCGGAGTAAATTTGATTAGAGTGTTTTGATTGTCTGGCTGTACAGAATCTGTTCAATGATTCACACATATGTCTGTTCATCTTCGGATCCTGTTACCATGTATGTGATTACAGAATGTATATTTTGAAGGTATTGGTGATTATATAATTCATATCATTTATATGTTATATGTTTATATACATTTAACTTATATTAGTATCTGTATGTTAACCCCATAGTCCTAATTTACCCATCCTCCCACCTTTCATTTTGGCTAACCATTAGTTTATTTGATAAGTCTGTGAGTGTCTTTTTCTGTGGAAATATGTTCATTGGTAGCAATCTTAGGAAAACTTGTATAAATAATATCATAGGATATTTGTAATACCCGTTTGTCTTACTTAACCTTATATGATTATTTCTAGTCTCAACTCTAGTCCTGAAAACGGCATTGTTCATTTTTTTCCCGAGGCTACTCTTCCATTCTGTCCATATACCACTTCTTCTTTGTCCATTCACCTGTTTATGGACCTTTTTTTGCTTCCATGTCTTTGCTATTTCAGTATTGTTGCAGTGCACATTTGCCTGCCTCTGTCTTTCCGATTCTGTTGGTCTTAGGTTATAGGCCCAAAAGGTGCCCTGCCGCATCATATGGTAGCTCAATTTTTACGTTTTCAAGCAGCTCGATTCAGTTTGCATTAGTGCTGTTAAGACTTTATATCCCACCAGCAGCTAGAAGGTACACACTTCTCTAAAACCCCTTCAGCATTTATAGTTTGTAGACTTTTTGCTGATGGTCATGACTGGTGTGAGCTGAAACCTTTTTGGAGGTTGGATACGCATGTGGCTAATAATTCCTTATGCTGAGCTTTAGGCATGTCCTATTTTTTCTTTTCCTTTTTTTTAAAATGAGTGAGTACAACTTCCCTCCTCTTATTGATTTCTTGAAAAGTTTCTTATGTGTTGAATTTTCTTGCGTATTCCCTACCCCAGGGCATTTTTTGAGTGCCTGTGTCATTTACAACCGTACAGTCCTTGTGACTATATAAGCAACCACTGGCACTGGGTTTAAAGGTGCTGTTTTTGGAGACAGCCACAAGGCGGCAGCATTATTACGTTCTCAAGTCTTGTTACTAGGACAACAGAGTCTTCCTGGAGGTAGTGTTCCGAGCTTTTAAATTAGAGTGCAATGTGCTGGGACAAGCCCCCAGAAGTTTATGTCTCCTTACTTATGTTTGTTTTTTAAATTTAATTTGTATTTTTTATCGGAGTAAATTT
This sequence comes from Balaenoptera physalus, assembly GCF_965194825.1. Lineage (NCBI taxonomy): Eukaryota > Metazoa > Chordata > Mammalia > Artiodactyla > Balaenopteridae > Balaenoptera > Balaenoptera physalus. The sequence continues at coordinate 422,688 of NW_028126580.1, forward strand.
AATTAGAGTGTTTTGATTGTCTGGCTGTACAGAATCTGTTCAATGATTCATACATATGTCTGTTCATCTTCGGATCCTGTTACCATGTATGTGATTACAGAATGTATATTTTGAAGGTATTGGTGATTATATAATTCATATCATTTATATGTTATATGTTTATATACATTTAACTTATATTAGTATATGTATGTTAACCCCATAGTCCTAATTTACCCATCCTCCCACCTTTCATTTTGGCTAACCATTAGTTTATTTGATAAGTCTGTGAGTGTCTTTTTCTGTGGAAATATGTTCATTGGTAGCAATCTTAGGAAAACTTGTATAAATAATATCATAGGATATTTGTAATACCCGTTTGTCTTACTTAACCTTATATGATTATTTCTAGTCTCAACTCTAGTCCTGAAAACGGCATTGTTCATTTTTTTCCCGAGGCTACTCTTCCATTCTGTCCATATACCACTTCTTCTTTGTCCATTCACCTGTTTATGGACCTTTTTTTGCTTGCATGTCTTTGCTATTTCAGTATTGTTGCAGTGCACATTTGCCTGCCTCTGTCTTTCCGATTCTGGTGGTCTTAGGTTATAGGCCCAAAAGGTGCCCTGCCTCATCATATGGTAGCTCAATTTTTACGTTTTCAAGCAGCTCGATTCAGTTTGCATTAGTGCTGTTACGACTTTATATCCCACCAGCAGCTAGAAGGTACACACTTCTCTAAAACCCCTTCAGCATTTATAGTTTGTAGACTTTTTGCTGATGGTCATGACTGGTGTGAGCTGAAACCTTTTTGGAGGTTGGATACGCATGTGGCTAATAATTCCTTATGCTGAGCTTTAGGCATATCCTATTTTTTCTTTTCCTTTTTTTTAAAAAGAGTGAGTACAACTTCCCTCCTCTTATTGATTTCTTGAAAAGTTTCTTATGTGTTGAATTTTCTTGCCTATTCCCTACCCCAGGGCATTTTTTGAGTGCCTGTGTCATTTACAACCGTACAGTCCTTGTGACTATATAAGCAACCACTGGCACTGGGTTTAAAGGTGCTGTTTTTGGAGACAGCCACAAGGCGGCAGCATTATTACGTTCTCAAGTCTTGTTACTAGGACAACAGAGTCTTCCTGGAGGTAGTGTTCCGAGCTTTTAAATTAGAGTGCAATGTGCTGGGACAAGCCCCCAGAAGTTTATGTCTCCTTACTTATGTTTGTTTTTTAAATTAAATTTGTATTTTTATCGGAGTAAATTTGATTAGAGTGTTTTGATTGTCTGGCTGTACAGAATCTGTTCAATGATTCACACATATGTCTGTTCATCTTCGGATCCTGTTACCATGTATGTGATTACAGAATGTATATTTTGAAGGTATTGGTGATTATATAATTCATATCATTTATATGTTATATGTTTATATACATTTAACTTATATTTGTATATGTATGTTAACCCCATAGTCCTAATTTACCCATCCTCCCACCTTTCATTTTGGCTAACCATTAGTTTATTTGATAAGTCTGTGAGTGTCTTTTTCTGTGGAAATATGTTCATTGGTAGCAATCTTAGGAAAACTTGTATAAATAATATCATAGGATATTTGTAATACCCGTTTGTCTTACTTAACCTTATATGATTATTTCTAGTCTCAACTCTAGTCCTGAAAACGGCATTGTTCATTTTTTTCCCGAGGCTACTCTTCCATTCTGTCCATATACCACTTCTTCTTTGTCCATTCACCTGTTTATGGACCTTTTTTTGCTTGCATGTCTTTGCTATTTCAGTATTGTTGCAGTGCACATTTGCCTGCCTCTGTCTTTCCGATTCTGGTGGTCTTAGGTTATAGGCCCAAAAGGTGCCCTGCCGCATCATATGGTAGCTCAATTTTTACGTTTTCAAGCAGCTCGATTCAGTTTGCATTAGTGCTGTTACGACTTTATATCCCACCAGCAGCTAGAAGGTACACACTTCTCTAAAACCCCTTCAGCATTTATAGTTTGTAGACTTTTTGCTGATGGTCATGACTGGTGTGAGCTGAAACCTTTTTGGAGGTTGGATACGCATGTGGCTAATAATTCCTTATGCTGAGCTTTAGGCATGTCCTATTTTTTCTTTTCCTTTTTTTTAAAAAGAGTGAGTACAACTTCCCTCCTCTTATTGATTTCTTGAAAAGTTTCTTATGTGTTGAATTTTCTTGCCTATTCCCAACCCCAGGGCATTTTTTGAGTGCCTGTGTCATTTACAACCGTACAGTCCTTGTGACTATATAAGCAACCACTGGCACTGGGTTTAAAGGTGCTGTTTTTGGAGACAGCCACAAGGCGGCAGCATTATTACGTTCTCAAGTCTTGTTACTAGGACAACAGAGTCTTCCTGGAGGTAGTGTTCCGAGCTTTTAAATTAGAGTGCAATGTGCTTGGACAAGCCCCCAGAAGTTTATGTCTCCTTACTTATGTTTGTTTTTTAAATTTAATTTGTATTTTTATCGGAGTAAATTTGATTAGAGTGTTTTGATTGTCTGGCTGTACAGAATCTGTTCAATGATTCACACATATGTCTGTTCATCTTCGGATCCTGTTACCATGTATGTGATTACAGAATGTATATTTTGAAGGTATTGGTGATTATATAATTCATATCATTTATATGTTATATGTTTATATACATTTAACTTATATTAGTATCTGTATGTTAACCCCATAGTCCTAATTTACCCATCCTCCCACCTTTCATTTTGGCTAACCATTAGTTTATTTGATAAGTCTGTGAGTGTCTTTTTCTGTGGAAATATGTTCATTGGTAGCAATCTTAGGAAAACTTGTATAAATAATATCATAGGATATTTGTAATACCCGTTTGTCTTACTTAACCTTATATGATTATTTCTAGTCTCAACTCTAGTCCTGAAAACGGCATTGTTCATTTTTTTCCCGAGGCTACTCTTCCATTCTGTCCATATACCACTTCTTCTTTGTCCATTCACCTGTTTATGGACCTTTTTTTGCTTCCATGTCTTTGCTATTTCAGTATTGTTGCAGTGCACATTTGCCTGCCTCTGTCTTTCCGATTCTGTTGGTCTTAGGTTATAGGCCCAAAAGGTGCCCTGCCGCATCATATGGTAGCTCAATTTTTACGTTTTCAAGCAGCTCGATTCAGTTTGCATTAGTGCTGTTAAGACTTTATATCCCACCAGCAGCTAGAAGGTACACACTTCTCTAAAACCCCTTCAGCATTTATAGTTTGTAGACTTTTTGCTGATGGTCATGACTGGTGTGAGCTGAAACCTTTTTGGAGGTTGGATACGCATGTGGCTAATAATTCCTTATGCTGAGCTTTAGGCATGTCCTATTTTTTCTTTTCCTTTTTTTTAAAATGAGTGAGTACAACTTCCCTCCTCTTATTGATTTCTTGAAAAGTTTCTTATGTGTTGAATTTTCTTGCGTATTCCCTACCCCAGGGCATTTTTTGAGTGCCTGTGTCATTTACAACCGTACAGTCCTTGTGACTATATAAGCAACCACTGGCACTGGGTTTAAAGGTGCTGTTTTTGGAGACAGCCACAAGGCGGCAGCATTATTACGTTCTCAAGTCTTGTTACTAGGACAACAGAGTCTTCCTGGAGGTAGTGTTCCGAGCTTTTAAATTAGAGTGCAATGTGCTGGGACAAGCCCCCAGAAGTTTATGTCTCCTTACTTATGTTTGTTTTTTAAATTTAATTTGTATTTTTTATCGGAGTAAATTTAATTAGAGTGTTTTGATTGTCTGGCTGTACAGAATCTGTTCAATGATTCATACATATGTCTGTTCATCTTCGGATCCTGTTACCATGTATGTGATTACAGAATGTATATTTTGAAGGTATTGGTGATTATATAATTCATATCATTTATATGTTATATGTTTATATACATTTAACTTATATTAGTATATGTATGTTAACCCCATAGTCCTAATTTACCCATCCTCCCACCTTTCATTTTGGCTAACCATTAGTTTATTTGATAAGTCTGTGAGTGTCTTTTTCTGTGGAAATATGTTCATTGGTAGCAATCTTAGGAAAACTTGTATAAATAATATCATAGGATATTTGTAATACCCGTTTGTCTTACTTAACCTTATATGATTATTTCTAGTCTCAACTCTAGTCCTGAAAACGGCATTGTTCATTTTTTTCCCGAGGCTACTCTTCCATTCTGTCCATATACCACTTCTTCTTTGTCCATTCACCTGTTTATGGACCTTTTTTTGCTTGCATGTCTTTGCTATTTCAGTATTGTTGCAGTGCACATTTGCCTGCCTCTGTCTTTCCGATTCTGGTGGTCTTAGGTTATAGGCCCAAAAGGTGCCCTGCCTCATCATATGGTAGCTCAATTTTTACGTTTTCAAGCAGCTCGATTCAGTTTGCATTAGTGCTGTTACGACTTTATATCCCACCAGCAGCTAGAAGGTACACACTTCTCTAAAACCCCTTCAGCATTTATAGTTTGTAGACTTTTTGCTGATGGTCATGACTGGTGTGAGCTGAAACCTTTTTGGAGGTTGGATACGCATGTGGCTAATAATTCCTTATGCTGAGCTTTAGGCATATCCTATTTTTTCTTTTCCTTTTTTTTAAAAAGAGTGAGTACAACTTCCCTCCTCTTATTGATTTCTTGAAAAGTTTCTTATGTGTTGAATTTTCTTGCCTATTCCCTACCCCAGGGCATTTTTTGAGTGCCTGTGTCATTTACAACCGTACAGTCCTTGTGACTATATAAGCAACCACTGGCACTGGGTTTAAAGGTGCTGTTTTTGGAGACAGCCACAAGGCGGCAGCATTATTACGTTCTCAAGTCTTGTTACTAGGACAACAGAGTCTTCCTGGAGGTAGTGTTCCGAGCTTTTAAATTAGAGTGCAATGTGCTGGGACAAGCCCCCAGAAGTTTATGTCTCCTTACTTATGTTTGTTTTTTAAATTAAATTTGTATTTTTATCGGAGTAAATTTGATTAGAGTGTTTTGATTGTCTGGCTGTACAGAATCTGTTCAATGATTCACACATATGTCTGTTCATCTTCGGATCCTGTTACCATGTATGTGATTACAGAATGTATATTTTGAAGGTATTGGTGATTATATAATTCATATCATTTATATGTTATATGTTTATATACATTTAACTTATATTAGTATATGTATGTTAACCCCATAGTCCTAATTTACCCATCCTCCCACCTTTCATTTTGGCTAACCATTAGTTTATTTGATAAGTCTGTGAGTGTCTTTTTCTGTGGAAATATGTTCATTGGTAGCAATCTTAGGAAAACTTGTATAAATAATATCATAGGATATTTGTAATACCCGTTTGTCTTACTTAACCTTATATGATTATTTCTAGTCTCAACTCTAGTCCTGAAAACGGCATTGTTCATTTTTTTCCCGAGGCTACTCTTCCATTCTGTCCATATACCACTTCTTCTTCGTCCATTCACCTGTTTATGGACCTTTTTTTGCTTCCATGTCTTTGCTATTTCAGTATTGTTGCAGTGCACATTTGCCTGCCTCTGTCTTTCCGATTCTGGTGGTCTTAGGTTATAGGCCCAAAAGGTGCCCTGCCGCATCATATGGTAGCTCAATTTTTACGTTTTCAAGCAGCTCGATTCAGTTTGCAGTAGTGCTGTTACGACTTTATATCCCACCAGCAGCTAGAAGGTACACACTTCTCTAAAACCCCTTCAGCATTTATAGTTTGTAGACTTTTTGCTGATGGTCATGACTGGTGTGAGCTGAAACCTTTTTGGAGGTTGGATACGCATGTGGCTAATAATTCCTTATGCTGAGCTTTAGGCATGTCCTATTTTTTCTTTTCCTTTTTTTTAAAATGAGTGAGTACAACTTCCCTCCTCTTATTGATTTCTTGAAAAGTTTCTTATGTGTTGAATTTTCTTGCGTATTCCCTACCCCAGGGCATTTTTTGAGTGCCTGTGTCATTTACAACCGTACAGTCCTTGTGACTATATAAGCAACCACTGGCACTGGGTTTAAAGGTGCTGTTTTTGGAGACAGCCACAAGGCGGCAGCATTATTACGTTCTCAAGTCTTGTTACTAGGACAACAGAGTCTTCCTGGAGGTAGTGTTCCGAGCTTTTAAATTAGAGTGCAATGTGCTGGGACAAGCCCCCAGAAGTTTATGTCTCCTTACTTATGTTTGTTTTTTAAATTTAATTTGTATTTTTTATCGGAGTAAATTTAATTAGAGTGTTTTGATTGTCTGGCTGTACAGAATCTGTTCAATGATTCATACATATGTCTGTTCATCTTCGGATCCTGTTACCATGTATGTGATTACAGAATGTATATTTTGAAGGTATTGGTGATTATATAATTCATATCATTTATATGTTATATGTTTATATACATTTAACTTATATTAGTATATGTATGTTAACCCCATAGTCCTAATTTACCCATCCTCCCACCTTTCATTTTGGCTAACCATTAGTTTATTTGATAAGTCTGTGAGTGTCTTTTTCTGTGGAAATATGTTCATTGGTAGCAATCTGAGGAAAACTTGTATAAATAATATCATAGGATATTTGTAATACCCGTTTGTCTTACTTAACCTTATATGATTATTTCTAGTCTCAACTCTAGTCCTGAAAACGGCATTGTTCATTTTTTTCCCGAGGCTACTCTTCCATTCTGTCCATATACCACTTCTTCTTTGTCCATTCACCTGTTTATGGACCTTTTTTTGCTTGCATGTCTTTGCTATTTCAGTATTGTTGCAGTGCACATTTGCCTGCCTCTGTCTTTCCGATTCTGGTTGTCTTAGGTTATAGGCCCAAAAGGTGCCCTGCCGCATCATATGGTAGCTCAATTTTTACGTTTTCAAGCAGCTCGATTCAGTTTGCATTAGTGCTGTTACGACTTTATATCCCACCAGCAGCTAGAAGGTACACACTTCTCTAAAACCCCTTCAGCATTTATAGTTTGTAGACTTTTTGCTGATGGTCATGACTGGTGTGAGCTGAAACCTTTTTGGAGGTTGGATACGCATGTGGCTAATAATTCCTTATGCTGAGCTTTAGGCATGTCCTATTTTTTCTTTTCCTTTTTTTTAAAAAGAGTGAGTACAACTTCCCTCCTCTTATTGATTTCTTGAAAAGTTTCTTATGTGTTGAATTTTCTTGCCTATTCCCTACCCCAGGGCATTTTTTGAGTGCCTGTGTCATTTACAACCGTACAGTCCTTGTGACTATATAAGCAACCACTGGCACTGGGTTTAAAGGTGCTGTTTTTGGAGACAGCCACAAGGCGGCAGCATTATTACGTTCTCAAGTCTTGTTACTAGGACAACAGAGTCTTCCTGGAGGTAGTGTTCCGAGCTTTTAAATTAGAGTGCAATGTGCTGGGACAAGCCCCCAGAAGTTTATGTCTCCTTACTTATGTTTGTTTTTTAAATTAAATTTGTATTTTTATCGGAGTAAATTTGATTAGAGTGTTTTGATTGTCTGGCTGTACAGAATCTGTTCAATGATTCACACATATGTCTGTTCATCTTCGGATCCTGTTACCATGTATGTGATTACAGAATGTATATTTTGAAGGTATTGGTGATTATATAATTCATATCATTTATATGTTATATGTTTATATACATTTAACTTATATTAGTATATGTATGTTAACCCCATAGTCCTAATTTACCCATCCTCCCACCTTTCATTTTGGCTAACCATTAGTTTATTTGATAAGTCTGTGAGTGTCTTTTTCTGTGGAAATATGTTCATTGGTAGCAATCTTAGGAAAACTTGTATAAATAATATCATAGGATATTTGTCATACCCGTTTGTCTTACTTAACCTTATATGATTATTTCTAGTCTCAACTCTAGTCCTGAAAACGGCATTGTTCATTTTTTTCCCGAGGCTACTCTTCCATTCTGTCCATATACCACTTCTTCTTTGTCCATTCACCTGTTTATGGACCTTTTTTTGCTTGCATGTCTTTGCTATTTCAGTATTGTTGCAGTGCACATTTGCCTGCCTCTGTCTTTCCGATTCTGGTGGTCTTAGGTTATAGGCCCAAAAGGTGCCCTGCCTCATCATATGGTAGCTCAATTTTTACGTTTTCAAGCAGCTCGATTCAGTTTGCATTAGTGCTGTTACGACTTTATATCCCACCAGCAGCTAGAAGGTACACACTTCTCTAAAACCCCTTCAGCATTTATAGTTTGTAGACTTTTTGCTGATGGTCATGACTGGTGTGAGCTGAAACCTTTTTGGAGGTTGGATACGCATGTGGCTAATAATTCCTTATGCTGAGCTTTAGGCATGTCCTATTTTTTCTTTTCCTTTTTTTTAAAATGAGTGAGTACAACTTCCCTCCTCTTATTGATTTCTTGAAAAGTTTCTTATGTGTTGAATTTTCTTGCCTATTCCCTACCCCAGGGCATTTTTTGAGTGCCTGTGTCATTTACAACCGTACAGTCCTTGTGACTATATAAGCAACCACTGGCACTGGGTTTAAAGGTGCTGTTTTTGGAGACAGCCACAAGGCGGCAGCATTATTACGTTCTCAAGTCTTGTTACTAGGACAACAGAGTCTTCCTGGAGGTAGTGTTCCGAGCTTTTAAATTAGAGTGCAATGTGCTGGGACAAGCCCCCAGAAGTTTATGTCTCCTTACTTATGTTTGTTTTTTAAATTTAATTTGTATTTTTTATCGGAGTAAATTTAATTAGAGTGTTTTGATTGTCTGGCTGTACAGAATCTGTTCAATGATTCATACATATGTCTGTTCATCTTCGGATCCTGTTACCATGTATGTGATTACAGAATGTATATTTTGAAGGTATTGGTGATTATATAATTCATATCATTTATATGTTATATGTTTATATACATTTAACTTATATTAGTATATGTATGTTAACCCCATAGTCCTAATTTACCCATCCTCCCACCTTTCATTTTGGCTAACCATTAGTTTATTTGATAAGTCTGTGAGTGTCTTTTTCTGTGGAAATATGTTCATTGGTAGCAATCTGAGGAAAACTTGTATAAATAATATCATAGGATATTTGTAATACCCGTTTGTCTTACTTAACCTTATATGATTATTTCTAGTCTCAACTCTAGTCCTGAAAACGGCATTGTTCATTTTTTTCCCGAGGCTACTCTTCCATTCTGTCCATATACCACTTCTTCTTTGTCCATTCACCTGTTTATGGACCTTTTTTTGCTTCCATGTCTTTGCTATTTCAGTATTGTTGCAGTGCACATTTGCCTGCCTCTGTCTTTCCGATTCTGGTGGTCTTAGGTTATAGGCCCAAAAGGTGCCCTGCCGCATCATATGGTAGCTCAATTTTTACGTTTTCAAGCAGCTCGATTCAGTTTGCATTAGTGCTGTTACGACTTTATATCCCACCAGCAGGTAGAAGGTACACACTTCTCTAAAACCCCTTCAGCATTTATAGTTTGTAGACTTTTTGCTGATGGTCATGACTGGTGTGAGCTGAAACCTTTTTGGAGGTTGGATACGCATGTGGCTAATAATTCCTTATGCTGAGCTTTAGGCATGTCCTATTTTTTCTTTTCCTTTTTTTTAAAAAGAGTGAGTACAACTTCCCTCCTCTTATTGATTTCTTGAAAAGTTTCTTATGTGTTGAATTTTCTTGCCTATTCCCTACCCCAGGGCATTTTTTGAGTGCCTGTGTCATTTACAACCGTACAGTCCTTGTGACTATATAAGCAACCACTGGCACTGGGTTTAAAGGTGCTCTTTTTGGAGACAGCCACAAGGCGGCAGCATTATTACGTTCTCAAGTCTTGTTACTAGGACAACAGAGTCTTCCTGGAGGTAGTGTTCCGAGCTTTTAAATTAGAGTGCAATGTGCTGGGACAAGCCCCCAGAAGTTTATGTCTCCTTACTTATGTTTGTTTTTTAAATTTAATTTGTATTTTTTATTGGAGTAAATTTGATTAGAGTGTTTTGATTGTCTGGCTGTACAGAATCTGTTCAATGATTCATACATATGTCTGTTCATCTTCGGATCCTGTTACCATGTATGTGATTACAGAATGTATATTTTGAAGGTATTGGTGATTATATAATTCATATCATTTATATGTTATATGTTTATATACATTTAACTTATATTAGTATATGTATGTTAACCCCATAGTCCTAATTTACCCATCCCCCCACCTTTCATTTTGGCTAACCATTAGTTTATTTGATAAGTCTGTGAGTGTCTTTTTCTGTGGAAATATGTTCATTGGTAGCAATCTTAAGAAAACTTGTATAAATGATATCATAGGATATTTGTCATACCCTTTTGACTTACTTAACCTTATATGATTTTTTCTAGGCTCAACTGTAGTCCTGAAAACAGCATTGTTCATTTTTCTCCCGAGGCTACTATTCCATTCTGTCCGTATACCACGTCTTCTTTGTCCATTCATCTGTTTATGGACCTTTTTTTTGCTTCCATATCTTGGCTATTTCAGTATTGTTGCAGTGCGTATTTGCCTGCCTCTGTCTTACCAATTTTGGTGGTCTTAGGTTATAGGCCCAAAAGGTGCCCTGCCGCATCATTTGGTAGCTCAATTTTTACCTTTTCAAGCAGCTCGATTCAGTTTGCGTTAGTGCTGTTTCCACTTTACATCCCACCAGCAGCTAGAAGGTACACAGATCTCTAAAACCCCTTCAGCATTTATAGTTTGTAGACATTTTGCTGATGGTAATGACTGGTGTGAGCTGAAACCTTTTTGAATTTGAATTTGTATGTGGCTAATAATTCCTTATACTAAGCTTTAGGCATGTCCTTTTTTTTCTTTTCCTTTTTTTTTTAAAGAGTGAGTACAACTCCCCTCCTCTTATTGACTTCTTGAAAAATTTCTCATGTGTTGGATTTTCTTGCCTATTCCCTACCCCAGGGCAATTTTTGAGGGCCTGTGTCATTTACAGCCCTGCAGTCCTTGTGACTATATAAGCAACCATTGTCACTGGGTTTAAAGCTGCTGTTTTGGGAGACAGCCACAAGGCGGCAGCATTATTACGTTCTCAAGTCTTGTTACTAGGACAACAGAGTCTTCCTGGAGGTAGTGTTCCGAGCTTGTAAATTAGAGTGCAATGTGCTGGGACAAGCCCCCAGAAGTTTATGTCTCCTTACTTATGTTTGTTTTTTAAATTTAATTTGTCTTTCTTATCGGAGTAAATTTGATTAGAGTGTTTTGATTGTCTGGCTGTACAGAATCTGCTCAATGATTCACACATATATCTGTTCATCTTCGGATCCTGTTACCATGTATGTGATTACAGAATGTATATTTTGAAGGTATTCGTGAATATATAATTCATATCATTTATATGTTATATGTTTATATACATTTAACTTACATTAGTATATGTATGTTAACCCCATAGTCCTAATTTACCCATCCTCCCACCTTTCATTTTGGCTAACCATTAGTTTATTTGATAAGTCTGTGAGTGTCTTTTTCTGTGGAAATATGTTCATTGGTAGCAATCTTAGGAAAACTTGTATAAATAATATCATAGGATATTTGTAATACCCGTTTGTCTTACTTAACCTTATATGATTATTTCTAGTCTCAACTCTAGTCCTGAAAATGGCATTGTTCATTTTTTTCCCGAGGCTACTCTTCCATTCTGTCCATATACCACTTCTTCTTTGTCCATTCACCTGTTTATGGACCTTTTTTTTGCTTCCATGTCTTTGCTATTTCAGTATTGTTGCAGTGCACATTTGCCTGCCTCTGTCTTTCCGATTCTGGTGTTCTTAGGTTATAGGCCCAAAAGGTGCCCTGCCGCATCATATGGTAGCTCAATTTTTACGTTTTCAAGCAGCTCGATTCAGTTTGCATTAGTGATGTTACGACTTTATATCCCACCAGCAGCTAGAAGGTACACACTTCTCTAAAACCCCTTCAGCATTTATAGTTTGTAGACTTTTTGCTGATGGTCATGACTGGTGTGAGCTGAAACCTTTTTGGAGGTTGGATACGCATGTGCCTAATAATTCCTTATGCTGAGCTTTAGGCATGTCCTATTTTTTCTTTTCCTTTTTTTTAAAAAGAGTGAGTACAACTTCCCTCCTCTTATTGATTTCATGAAAAGTTTCTTATGTGTTGAATTTTCTTGCCTATTCCCTACCCCAGGGCATTTTTGAGTTCCTGTGTCCTTTACAACCATGCAGTCCTTGTGACTATATAAGCAACCATTGGCACTGGGTTTAAAGGTGCTGTTTTTGGAGACAGCCACAAGGCGGCAGCATTATTACGTTCTCAAGTCTTGTTACTAGGACAACAGAGTCTTCCTGTAGGTAGTGTTCCGAGCTTTTAAATTAGAGTGCAATGTGCTGGGACAAGCCCCCAGAAGTTTATGTCTCCTTACTTATGTTTGTTTTTTAAATTTAATTTGTATTTTTTATCGGAGTAAATTTGATTAGAGTGTTTTGATTGTCTGGCTGTACAGAATCTGTTCAATGATTCATACATATGTCTGTTCATCTTCGGATCCTGTTACCATGTATGTGATTACAGAATGTATATTTTGAAGGTATTGGTGATTATATAATTCATATCATTTATATGTTATATGTTTATATACATTTAACTTATATTAGTATATGTATGTTAACCCCATAGTCCTAATTTACCCATCCCCCCACCTTTCATTTTGGGTAACCATTAGTTTATTTGATAAGTCTGTGAGTGTCTTTTTCTGTGGAAATATGTTCATTGGTAGCAATCTTAGGATAACATGTATAAATGATATCATAGGATATTTGTCATACCCTTTTGACTTACTTAACCTTATATGATTATTTCTAGGCTCAACTCTAGTCCTGGAAACGGCATTGTTCATTTTTTTCCAGAGGCTTCTATTCCATTTGGTACGTATACCATTTCGTCCTTGTCCATTTATCTGTTTATGGACCTTTTTTTTGCTTCCATGTCTTGGCTATTTCAATATTGTTGCAGTGCACATTTGCCTGCCTCTGTCTTTCCGAATCCGGTGGTCTTAGGTTATAGGCCCAAAAGGTGCCCTGCCGCATCATATGGTAGCTCAATGTTTACCTTTTCAAGCAGCTCGATTCAGTTTGCGTTACTGCTGTTACCACTTTACATCCAAACAGCAGCTAGAAGGTACACAGTTCTCTAAAACCCCTTCAGCATTTATAGTTTGTAGACTTTTTGCTGATGGTCGTGACTGGTGTGAGCTGAAACCTTTTTGGAGGTTGGATACGCATGTGGCTAATAATTCCTTATGCTGAGCTTTAGGCATGTCCTTTTTTTCTTTTCCTTTTTTTTTAAAGAGTGAGTACAACTTCCGTACTCTTATTGACTTCTTGAAAATTTCTCATGTGTTGAATTTTCTTGCCAATTCCCTACCCCAGGGCATTTTTTGAGGGCCTGTGTCTTTTACAGCCCTGCAGTCCTTGTGACTATATAAGCAACCATTGGCACTGGGTTTAAAGCTACTGTTGTGGGAAGCAGCCACAAGGCGGCAGCATTATTACGTTCTCAAGTCTTGTTACTAGGACAACACAGTCTTCCTGGAGGTAGTGTTCCGAGCCTGTAAATTAGAGTGCAATGTCCTGGGACAAGCCCCCAGAAGTTTATGTCTCCTAACTTATGTTTGTTTTTTAAATTTAATTTCTATTTCTTATCGGAGTAAATTTGATTAGAGTGTTGTGGTTTTCTGGCTGTACAGAATCTGCTCAATGATTCATACATATGTCTGTTCATCTTCGAACCTGTTAGCATGTATGTGATTACAGAATGTATATTTTAAAGGTATTGGTGATTATATAATTTATAGTTCATATGTTATATGTTTATATACATTTAACTTACATTAGTATATGTATGTTAACCCCATAGTCCTAATTTACCCATCCTCCCACCTTTCATTTTGGCTAGCCATTAGTTTATTTGATAAGTCTGTGAGTGTCTTTTTCTGTGGAAATATGTTCATTGGTAGCAATCTTAGGATGACATGTATAAATGATGTCATAGGATATTTGTCATACCCTTTTGACTTACTTAACCTTATATGATTATTTCTAGGCTCTACTGTAGTCCTGAAAACGGCATTGTTCATTTTTTTCCCGAGGCTACTATTCCATTTGGTACGTATCCCACTTCGTCTTTGTCCATTCATCTGTTTATGGACCTTTTTTTTTGCTTCCATGTCTTGGCTATTTCAATATTGTTGCAATGCACATTTGCCTGCCTCTCTCTTTCCGAATCTGGTGGTCTTAGGTTGTAGGCCCAAAAGGTGCCCTGCCGCACCATATGGTAACTCAATTTTTACCTTTTCAAGCAGCTCGATTCAGTTTGCGTTACTGCTGTTACCACTTTACATCCCACCAGCAGCTAGAAGGTACACACTTCTCTAAAACCCCTTCAGCATTTATTGTTTGTAGACTTTTTGCTGATGGTCATGACTGGAGTGAGCTGAAACCTTTTTGAATTTGAATTTGCATGTGGCTAATAATTCCTTATACTGAGCTTTAGGCATGTCCTTTTTTTCTTTTCCTTTTTTTTTTTAAAGAGTGAGTACAACTTCCCTCCTCTTATTGACTTCTTGGAAATTTCTCATGTGTTGAATGTTCTTGCCAATTCCCTACCCCAGGGCATATTTTGAGGGCTTGTGTCATTTACAGCCCTGCAGTCCTTGTGACTATATAAGCAATCATTGGCACTGGGTTTAAAGTGCTGTTGTGGGAAGCAGCCTCAAGGCGGCAGCATTATTGCGTTCTCAAGTCTTGTTACTAGGAGAACAGAGTCTTTCTGGAGGTAGTGTTCTGAGCTTGTAAATTAGAGTGCAATGTGCTGGGACAAGCCCCCAAAAGGTTATGTCTCCTAACTTATGTTTGTTTTTTTAAATTTAATTTCTATTTCTTATCGGAGTAAATTTGATTAGAGTGTTTTGATTGTCTGGCTGTACAGAATCTGCTCAATGATTCATACATATGTCTGTTCATCTTCGGATCCTGTTACCATGTATGTGATCACAGAATATATATTTTGAAGGTATTGGTGATTATATAATTCATATCGTTTATATGTTATATGTTTATATACATTTAACTTACATTAGTATATGTATGTTAACCCCATAGTCCTAACTTACCCATCCCCCCACCTTTCATTTTGGCTAACCATTAGTTTATTTGATAAGTCTGTGAGTGTCTTTTTCTGTGGAAATATGTTCATTGGTAGCAATCTTAGGATAACATGTATAAATGATGTCATAGGATATTTGTCATACCCTTTTGACTTACTTAACCTTATATGATTATTTCTAGGCTCAACTGTAGTCCTGAAAACGGCATTGTTCATTTTTTTCCCGAGGCTACTATTCCATTTGGTACGTATCCCACTTCGTCTTTGTCCATTCATCTGTTTATGGACGTTTTTTTTTGCTTCCATGTCTTTGCTATTTCAGTATTGTTGCAGTGCACATTTGCCTGCCTCTGTCTTTCCGATTCTGGTGGTCTTAGGTTATAGGCCCAAAAGGTGCCCTGCCCCATCATATGGTAGCTCAATTTTTACGTTTTCATGCAGCTCGATTCAGTTTGCATTAGTGCTGTTACGACTTTATATCCCACCAGCAGCTAGAAGGTACACACTTCTCTAAAACCCCTTCAGCATTTATAGTTTGTAGACTTTTTGCTGATGGTCATGACTGGTGTGAGCTGAAACCTTTTTGGAGGTTGGATACGCATGTGGCTAATAATTCCTTATGCTGAGCTTTAGGCATGTCCTATTTTTTCTTTTCCTTTTTTTTAAAATGAGTGAGTACAACTTCCCTCCTCTTATTGATTTCTTGAAAAGTTTCTTATGTGTTGAATTTTCTTGCCTATTCCCTACCCCAGGGCATTTTTTGAGTGCCTGTGTCATTTACAACCGTGCAGTCCTTGTGACTATACAAGCAACCATTGGCACTGGGTTTAAAGGTGCTGTTTTTGGAGACAGCCACAAGGCGGCAGCATTATTACGTTCTCAAGTCTTGTTACTAGGACAACAGAGTCTTCCTGGAGGTAGTGTTCCGAGCTTTTAAATTAGAGTGCAATGTGCTGGGACAAGCCCCCAGAAGTTTATGTCTCCTTACTTATGTTTGTTTTTTAAATTTAATTTGTATTTTTTATCGGAGTAAATTTGATTAGAGTGTTTTGATTGTCTGGCTGTACAGAATCTGTTCAATGATTCATACATATGTCTGTTCATCTTCGGACCCTGTTACCATGTATGTGATCACAGAATATATATTTTGAAGGTATTGGTGATTATATAATTCATATCGTTTATATGTTATATGTTTATATACATTTAACTTACATTAGTATATGTATGTTAACCCCATAGTCCTAACTTACCCATCCCCCCACCTTTCATTTTGGCTAAACATTAGTTTATTTGATAAGTCTGTGAGTGTCTTTTTCTGTGGAAATATGTTCATTGGTAGCAATCTTAAGAAAACTTGTATAAATGATATCATAGGATATTTGTCATACCCTTTTGACTTACTTAACCTTATATGATTTTTTCTAGGCTCAACTGTAGTCCTGAAAACAGCATTGTTCATTTTTCTCCCGAGGCTACTATTCCATTCTGTCCGTATACCACTTCTTCTTTGTCCATTCATCTGTTTATGGACCTTTTTTTTGCTTCCATATCTTGGCTATTTCAGTATTGTTGCAGTGCATATTTGCCTGCCTCCGTCTTTCCAATTTTGGTGGTCTTAGGTTATAGGCCCAAAAGGTGCCCTGCCCCATCATTTGGTAGCTCAATTTTTACCTTTTCAAGCAGCTCGATTCAGTTTGCGTTAGTGCTGTTTCCACTTTACATCCCACCAGCAGCTAGAAGGTACACAGATCTCTAAAACCCCTTCAGCATTTATAGTTTGTAGACATTTTGCTGATGGTAATGACTGCTGTGAGCTGAAACCTTTTTGAATTTGAATTTGTATGTGGCTAATAATTCCTTATACTAAGCTTTAGGCATGTCCTTTTTTTTCTTTTCCTTTTTTTTTTAAAGAGTGAGTACAACTTCCCTCCTCTTATTGACTTCTTGGAAATTTCTCATGTGTTGAATGTTCTTGCCAATTCCCTACCCCAGGGCATATTTTGAGGGCTTGTGTCATTTACAGCCCTGCAGTCCTTGTGACTATATAAGCAATCATTGGCACTGGGTTTAAAGTGCTGTTGTGGGAAGCAGCCACAAGGCGGCAGCATTATTGCGTTCTCAAGTCTTGTTACTAGGAGAACAGAGTCTTCCTGGAGGTAGTGTTCCGAGCTTGTAAATTAGAGTGCAATGTGCTGGGACAAGCCCCCAGAAGTTTATGTCTCCTTACTTATGTTTGTTTTTTAAATTTAATTTGTCTTTCTTATCGGAGTAAATTTGATTAGAGTGTTTTGATTGTCTGGCTGTACAGAATCTGCTCAATGATTCACACATATGTCTGTTCATCTTCGGATCCTGTTACCATGTATGTGATTACAGAATGTATATTTTGAAGGTATTGGTGAATATATAATTCATATCATTTATATGTTATATGTTTATATACATTTAAGTTACATTAGTATATGTATGTTAACCCCATAGTCCTAATTTACCCATCCTCCCACCTTTCATTTTGGCTAACCATTAGTTTATTTGATAAGTCTGTGAGTGTCTTTTTCTGTGTAAATATGTTCATTGGTAGCAATCTTAGGAAAACTTGTATAAATAATATCATAGGATATTTGTAATACCCTTTTGTCTTACTTAACCTTATATGATTATTTCTAGTCTCAACTCTAGTCCTGAAAACGGCATTGTTCATTTTTTTCCCGAGGCTACTCTTCCATTCTGTCCATATACCACTTCTTCTTTGTCCATTCACCTGTTTATGGACCTTTTTTTTCTTCCATGTCTTTGCTATTTCAGTATTGTTGCAGTGCACATTTGCCTGCCTCTGTCTTTCCGATTCTGGTGGTCTTAGGTTATAGGCCCAAAAGGTGCCCTGCCGCATCATATGGTAGCTCAATTTTTACGTTTTCAAGCAGCTCGATTCAGTTTGCATTAGTGATGTTACGACTTTATACCCCACCAGCAGCTAGAAGGTACACACTTCTCTAAAACCCCTTCAGCATTTATAGTTTGTAGACTTTTTGCTGATGGTCATGACTGGTGTGAGCTGAAACCTTTTTGGAGGTTGGATACGCATGTGGCTAATAATTCCTTATGCTGAGCTTTAGGCATGTCCTATTTTTTCTTTTCCTTTTTTTTAAAAAGAGTGAGTACAACTTCCCTCCTCTTATTGATTTCTTGAAAAGTTTCTTATGTGTTGAATTTTCTTGCCTATTCCCTACCCCAGGGCATTTTTTGAGTGCCTGTGTCATTTACAACCGTGCAGTCCTTGTGACTATATAAGCAACCATTGGCACTGGGTTTAAAGGTGCTGTTTTTGCAGACAGCCACAAGGCGGCAGCATTATTACGTTCTCAAGTCTTGTTACTAGGACAACAGAGTCTTCCTGGAGGTAGTGTTCCGAGCTTTTAAATTAGAGTGCAATGTGCTGGGACAAGCCCCCAGAAGTTTATGTCTCCTTACTTATGTTTGTTTTTTAAATTTAATTTGTATTTTTTATCGGAGTAAATTTGATTAGAGTGTTTTGATTGTCTGGCTGTACAGAATCTGTTCAATGATTCATACATATGTCTGTTCATCTTCGGATCCTGTTACCATGTATGTGATTACAGAATGTATATTTTGAAGGTATTGGTGATTATATAATTCATATCATTTATATGTTATATGTTTATATACATTTAACTTATATTAGTATATGTATGTTAACCCCATAGTCCTAAATTACCCATCCCCCCACCTTTCATTTTGGCTAACCATTAGTTTATTTGATAAGTCTGTGAGTGTCTTTTTCTGTGGAAATATGTTCATTGGTAGCAATCTTAGGATAACATGTATTAATGATATCATAGGATATTTGTCATACCCTTTTGACTTACTTAACCTTATATGATTATTTCTAGGCTCAACTCTAGTCCTGAAAACGGCATTGTTCATTTTTTTCCAGAGGCTTCTATTCCATTTGGTACGTGTACCATTTCGTCTTTGTCCATTCATCTGTTTATGGACCTTTTTTTTGCTTCCATGTCTTGGCTATTTCAATATTGTTCCAGTGCACATTTGCCTGCCTCTGTCTTTCCGAATCCAGTTGTCTTAGGTTATAGGCCCAAAATGTGCCCTGCCGCATCATATGGTAGCTCAATGTTTACCTTTTCAAGCAGCTCGATTCAGTTTGCGTTACTGCTGTTACCACTTTACATCCCACCAGCAGCTAGAAGGTACACAGTTCTCTAAAACCCCTTCAGCATTTATAGTTTGTAGACTTTTTGCTGATGGTCATGACTGGTGTGAGCTGAAACCTTTTTGGAGGTTGGATACGCATGTGGCTAATAATTCCTTATGCTGAGCTTTAGGCATGTCCTTTTTTTCTTTTCCTTTTTTTTTAAAGAGTGACTACAACTTCCCTCCTCTTATTGACTTCTTGAAAATTTCTCATGTGTTGAATTTTCTTGCCAATTCCATACCCCAGGGCATTTTTTGAGGGCCTGTGTCTTTTACAGCCCTGCAGTCCTTGTGACTATATAAGCAACCATTGGCACTGGGTTTAAAGCTACTGTTGTGGGAAGCAGCCACAAGGCGGCAGCATTATTACGTTCTCAAGTCTTGTTACTAGGACAACACAGTCTTCCTGGAGGTAGTGTTCCGAGCTTGTAAATTAGAGTGCAATGTGCTGGGACAAGCCCCCAAAAGTTTATGTCTCCTAACTTATGTTTGTTTTTTAAATTTAATTTCTATTTCTTATCGGAGTAAATTTGATTAGAGTGTTGTGGTTTTCTGGCTGTACAGAATCTGCTCAATGATTCATACATATGTCTGTTCATCTTCGAACCTGTTAGCATGTATGTGATTACAGAATGTATATTTTAAATGTATTGGTGATTATATAATTTATATATTTCATATGTTATATGTTTATATACATTTAATATACATTAGTATATGTATTTTAACCCCATTGTCCTAATTTACCCATCCTCCCACCTTTCATTTTGGCTAGCCATTAGTTTATTTGATAAGTCTGTGAGTGTCTTTTTCTGTGGAAATATGTTCATTGGTAGCAATCTTAGGATAACATGTATAAATGATGTCATAGGATATTTGTCATACCCTTTTGACTTACTTAACCTTATATGATTATTTCTAGGCTCAACTGTAGTCCTGAAAACGGCATTGTTCATTTTTTTCCCGAGGCTACTATTCCATTTGGTACGTATCCCACTTCGTCTTTGTCCATTCATCGGTTTATGGACCTTTTTTTTTCCTTCCATGTCTTTGCTATTTCAGTATTGTTGCAGTGCACATTTGCCTGCCTCTGTCTTTCCGATTCTGGTGGTCTTAGGTTATAGGCCCAAAAGGTGCCCTGCCGCATCATATGGTAGCTCAATTTTTACGTTTTCAAGCAGCTCGATTCAGTTTGCATTAGTGCTGTTACGACTTTATATCCCACCAGCAGCTAGAAGGTACACACTTCTCTAAAACCCCTTCAGCATTTATAGTTTGTAGACTTTTTGCTGATGGTCATGACTGGTGTGAGCTGAAACCTTTTTGGAGGTTGGATACGCATGTGGCTAATAATTCCTTATGCTGAGCTTTAGGCATGTCCTATTTTTTCTTTTCCTTTTTTTTAAAATGAGTGAGTACAACTTCCCTCCTCTTATTGATTTCTTGAAAAGTTTCTTATGTGTTGAATTTTCTTGCCTATTCCCTACCCCAGGGCATTTTTTGAGTGCCTGTGTCATTTACAACCGTGCAGTCCTTGTGACTATACAAGCAACCATTGGCACTGGGTTTAAAGGTGCTGTTTTTGGAGACAGCCACAAGGCGGCAGCATTATTACGTTCTCAAGTCTTGTTACTAGGACAACAGAGTCTTCCTGGAGGTAGTGTTCCGAGCTTTTAAATTAGAGTGCAATGTGCTGGGACAAGCCCCCAGAAGTTTATGTCTCCTTACTTATGTTTGTTTTTTAAATTTAATTTGTATTTTTTATCGGAGTAAATTTGATTAGAGTGTTTTGATTGTCTGGCTGTACAGAATCTGTTCAATGATTCATACATATGTCTGTTCATCTTCGGACCCTGTTACCATGTATGTGATCACAGAATATATATTTTGAAGGTATTGGTGATTATATAATTCATATCGTTTATATGTTATATGTTTATATACATTTAACTTACATTAGTATATGTATGTTAACCCCATAGTCCTAACTTACCCATCCCCCCACCTTTCATTTTGGCTAAACATTAGTTTATTTGATAAGTCTGTGAGTGTCTTTTTCTGTGGAAATATGTTCATTGGTAGCAATCTTAAGAAAACTTGTATAAATGATATCATAGGATATTTGTCATACCCTTTTGACTTACTTAACCTTATATGATTTTTTCTAGGCTCAACTGTAGTCCTGAAAACAGCATTGTTCATTTTTCTCCCGAGGCTACTATTCCATTCTGTCCGTATACCACTTCTTCTTTGTCCATTCATCTGTTTATGGACCTTTTTTTTGCTTCCATATCTTGGCTATTTCAGTATTGTTGCAGTGCATATTTGCCTGCCTCCGTCTTTCCAATTTTGGTGGTCTTAGGTTATAGGCCCAAAAGGTGCCCTGCCCCATCATTTGGTAGCTCAATTTTTACCTTTTCAAGCAGCTCGATTCAGTTTGCGTTAGTGCTGTTTCCACTTTACATCCCACCAGCAGCTAGAAGGTACACAGATCTCTAAAACCCCTTCAGCATTTATAGTTTGTAGACATTTTGCTGATGGTAATGACTGGTGTGAGCTGAAACCTTTTTGAATTTGAATTTGTATGTGGCTAATAATTCCTTATACTAAGCTTTAGGCATGTCCTTTTTTTTCTTTTCCTTTTTTTTTTAAAGAGTGAGTACAACTTCCCTCCTCTTATTGACTTCTTGGAAATTTCTCATGTGTTGAATGTTCTTGCCAATTCCCTACCCCAGGGCATATTTTGAGGGCTTGTGTCATTTACAGCCCTGCAGTCCTTGTGACTATATAAGCAATCATTGGCACTGGGTTTAAAGTGCTGTTGTGGGAAGCAGCCACAAGGCGGCAGCATTATTACGTTCTCAAGTCTTGTTACTAGGAGAACAGAGTCTTCCTGGGGGTAGTGTTCTGAGCTTGTAAATTAGAGTGCAATATGCTGGGACAAGCCCCCAGAAGTTTATGTCTCCTAACTTATGTTTTTCTTTTAAATTTAATTTCTATTTCTTATCGGAGTAAATTTGATTAGAGTGTTTTGATTGTCTGGCTGTACAGAATCTGCTCAATGATTCATACATATGTCTGTTCATCTTCGGATCCTGTTACCATGTATGTGATCACAGAATATATATTTTGAAGGTATTGGTGATTATATAATTCATATCGTTTATATGTTATATGTTTATATACATTTAACTTCCATTAGTATATGTATGTTAACCCCATAGTCCTAACTTACCCATCCCCCCACCTTTCATTTTGGCTAACCATTAGTTTATTTGATAAGTCTGTGAGTGTCTTTTTCTGTGGAAATATGTTCATTGGTAGCAATCTTAAGAAAACTTGTATAAATGATATCATAGGATATTTGTCATACCCTTTTGACTTACTTAACCTTATATGATTTTTTCTAGGCTCAACTGTAGTCCTGAAAACAGCATTGTTCATTTTTCTCCCGAGGCTACTATTCCATTCTGTCCGTATACCACTTCTTCTTTGTCCATTCATCTGTTTATGGACCTTTTTTTTGCTTCCATATCTTGGCTATTTCAGTATTGTTTCAGTGCATATTTGCCTGCCTCTGTCTTTCCAATTTTGGTGGTCTTAGGTTATAGGCCCAAAAGGTGCCCTGCCGCATCATTTGGTAGCTCAATTTTTACCTTTTCAAGCAGCTCGATTCAGTTTGCGTTAGTGCTGTTTCCACTTTACCTCCCACCAGCAGCTAGAAGGTACACAGATCTCTAAAACCCCTTCAGCATTTATAGTTTGTAGACATTTTGCTGATGGTAATGACTGCTGTGAGCTGAAACCTTTTTGAATTTGAATTTGTATGTGGCTAATAATTCCTTATACTAAGCTTTAGGCATGTCCTTTTTTTTCTTTTCCTTTTTTTTTTTAAAGAGTGAGTACAACTCCCCTCCTCTTATTGACTTCTTGAAAAATTTCTCATGTGTTGGATTTTCCTGCCTATTCCCTACCCCAGGGCAATTTTTGAGGGCCTGTGTCATTTACAGCCCTGCAGTCCTTGTGACTATATAAGCAACCATTGTCACTGGGTTTAAAGCTGCTGTTTTGGGAGACAGCCACAAGGCGGCAGCATTATTACGTTCTCAAGTCTTGTTACTAGGACAACAGAGTCTTCCTGGAGGTAGTGTTCCGAGCTTGTAAATTAGAGTGCAATGTGCTGGGACAAGCCCCCAGAAGTTTATGTCTCCTTACTTATGTTTGTTTTTTAAATTTAATTTGTCTTTCTTATCGGAGTAAATTTGATTAGAGTGTTTTGATTGTCTGGCTGTACAGAATCTGTTCAATGATTCACACATATGTCTGTTCATCTTCGGATCCTGTTACCATGTATGTGATTACAGAATGTATATTTTGAAGGTATTGGTGATTATATAATTCATATCATTTATATGTTATATGTTTATATACATTTAACTTATATTAGTATATGTATGTTAACCCCATAGTCCTAATTTACCCATCCTCCCACCTTTCATTTTGGCTAACCATTAGTTTATTTGATAAGTCTGTGAGTGTCTTTTTCTGTGGAAATATGTTCATTGGTAGCAATCTTAGGAAAACTTGTATAAATAATATCATAGGATATTTGTAATACCCGTTTGTCTTACTTAACCTTATATGATTATTTCTAGTCTCAACTCTAGTCCTGAAAACGGCATTGTTCATTTTTTTCCCGAGGCTACTCTTCCATTCTGTCCATATACCACTTCTTCTTTGTCCATTCACCTGTTTATGGACCTTTTTTTGCTTCCATGTCTTTGCTATTTCAGTATTGTTGCAGTGCACATTTGCCTGCCTCTGTCTTTCCGATTCTGGTGGTCTTAGGTTATAGGCCCAAAAGGTGCCCTGCCGCATCATATGGTAGCTCAATTTTTACGTTTTCAAGCAGCTCGATTCAGTTTGCATTAGTGCTGTTACGACTTTATATCCCACCAGCAGCTAGAAGGTACACACTTCTCTAAAACCCCTTCAGCATTTATAGTTTGTAGACTTTTTGCTGATGGTCATGACTGGTGTGAGCTGAAACCTTTTTGGAGGTTGGATACGCATGTGGCTAATAATTCCTTATGCTGAGCTTTAGGCATGTCCTATTTTTTCTTTTCCTTTTTTTTAAAAAGAGTGAGTACAACTTCCCTCCTCTTATTGATTTCTTGAAAAGTTTCTTATGTGTTGAATTTTCTTGCCTATTCCCTACCCCAGGGCATTTTTTGAGTGCCTGTGTCATTTACAACCGTACAGTCCTTGTGACTATATAAGCAACCACTGGCACTGGGTTTAAAGGTGCTGTTTTTGGAGACAGCCACAAGGCGGCAGCATTATTACGTTCTCAAGTCTTGTTACTAGGAAAACAGAGTCTTCCTGGAGGTAGTGTTCCGAGCTTTTAAATTAGAGTGCAATGTGCTGGGACAAGCCCCCAGAAGTATATGTCTCCTTACTTATGTTTGTTTTTTAAATTTAATTTGTATTTTTTATCGGAGTAAATTTGATTAGAGTGTTTTGATTGTCTGGCTGTACAGAATCTGTTCAATGATTCATACATATGTCTGTTCATCTTCGGATCCTGTTACCATGTATGTGATTACAGAATGTATATTTTGAAGGTATTGGTGATTATATAATTCATATCGTTTATATGTTATATGTTTATATACATTTAACTTATATTAGTATATGTATGTTAACCCCATAGTCCTAATTTACCCATCCCCCCACCTTTCATTTTGGCTAACCATTAGTTTATTTGATAAGTCTGTGAGTGTCTTTTTCTGTGGAAATATGTTCATTGGTAGCAATCTTAAGAAAACTTGTATAAATGATATCATAGGATATTTGTCATACCCTTTTGACTTACTTAACCTTATATGATTTTTCTAGGCTCAACTGTAGTCCTGAAAACAGCATTGTTCATTTTTCTCCCGAGGCTACTATTCCATTCTGTCCGTATACCACTTCTTCTTTGTCCATTCATCTGTTTATGGACCTTTTTTTTGCTTCCATATCTTGGCTATTTCAGTATTGTTGCAGTGCGTATTTGCCTGCCTCTGTCTTTCCAATTTTGGTGGTCTTAGGTTATAGGCCCAAAAGGTGCCCTGCCGCATCATTTGGTAGCTCAATTTTTACCTTTTCAAGCAGCTCGATTCAGTTTGCGTTAGTGCTGTTTCCACTTTACATCCCACCAGCAGCTAGAAGGTACACATATCTCTAAAACCCCTTCAGCATTTATAGTTTGTAGACATTTTGCTGATGGTAATGACTGGTGTGAGCTGAAACCTTTTTGAATTTGAATTTGTATGTGGCTAATAATTCCTTATACTAAGCTTTAGGCATGTCCTTTTTTTTGTTTTCCTTTTTTTTTTAAAGAGTGAGTACAACTTCCCTCCTCTTATTGACTTCTTGGAAATTTCTCATGTGTTGAATGTTCTTGCCAATTCCCTACCCCAGGGCATATTTTGAGGGCTTGTGTCATTTACAGCCCTGCAGTCCTTGTGAGTATATGAGCAATCATTGGCACTGGGTTTAAAGTGCTGTTGTGGGAAGCAGCCACAAGGCGGCAGCTTTATTGCGTTCTCAAGTCTTGTTACTAGGAGAACAGAGTCTTCCTGGAGGTAGTGTTCTGAGCTTGTAAATTAGAGTGCAATATGCTGGGACAAGCCCCCAGAAGTTTATGTCTCCTAACTTATGTTTGTTTTTTAAATTTAATTTCTATTTCTTA
This sequence comes from Balaenoptera physalus, assembly GCF_965194825.1. Lineage (NCBI taxonomy): Eukaryota > Metazoa > Chordata > Mammalia > Artiodactyla > Balaenopteridae > Balaenoptera > Balaenoptera physalus. The sequence goes on from NW_028126580.1 coordinate 448,785, forward strand.
TCGGAGTAAATTTGATTAGAGTGTTTTGATTGTCTGGCTGTACAGAATCTGCTCAATGATTCATACATATGTCTGTTCATCTTCGGATCCTGTTACCATGTATGTGATCACAGAATATATATTTTGAAGGTATTGGTGATTATATAATTCATATCGTTTATATGTTATATGTTTATATACATTTAACTTACATTAGTATATGTATGTTAACCCCATAGTCCTAACTTACCCATCCCCCCACCTTTCATTTTGGCTAACCATTAGTTTATTTGATAAGTCTGTGAGTGTCTTTTTCTGTGGAAATATGTTCATTGGTAGCAATCTTAAGAAAACTTGTATAAATGATATCATAGGATATTTGTCATACCCTTTTGACTTACTTAACCTTATATGATTTTTTCTAAGCTCAACTGTAGTCCTGAAAACAGCATTGTTCATTTTTCTCCCGAGGCTACTATTCCATTCTGTCCGTATACCACTTCTTCTTTGTCCATTCACCTGTTTATGGACCTTTTTTTTGCTTCCATGTCTTTGCTATTTCAGTATTGTTGCAGTGCACATTTGCCTGCCTCTGTCTTTCCGATTCTGGTGTTCTTAGGTTATAGGCCCAAAAGGTGCCCTGCCGCATCATATGGTAGCTCAATTTTTACGTTTTCAAGCAGCTCGATTCAGTTTGCATTAGTGATGTTACGACTTTATATCCCACCAGCAGCTAGAAGGTACACACTTCTCTAAAACCCCTTCAGCATTTATAGTTTGTAGACTTTTTGCTGATGGTCATGACTGGTGTGAGCTGAAACCTTTTTGGAGGTTGGATACGCATGTGCCTAATAATTCCTTATGCTGAGCTTTAGGCATGTCCTATTTTTTCTTTTCCTTTTTTTTAAAAAGAGTGAGTACAACTTCCCTCCTCTTATTGATTTCATGAAAAGTTTCTTATGTGTTGAATTTTCTTGCCTATTCCCTACCCCAGGGCATTTTTGAGTTCCTGTGTCATTTACAACCATGCAGTCCTTGTGACTATATAAGCAACCATTGGCACTGGGTTTAAAGGTGCTGTTTTTGGAGACAGCCACAAGGCGGCAGCATTATTACGTTCTCAAGTCTTGTTACTAGGACAACAGAGTCTTCCTGTAGGTAGTGTTCCGAGCTTTTAAATTAGAGTGCAATGTGCTGGGACAAGCCCCCAGAAGTTTATGTCTCCTTACTTATGTTTGTTTTTTAAATTTAATTTGTATTTTTTATCGGAGTAAATTTGATTAGAGTGTTTTGATTGTCTGGCTGTACAGAATCTGTTCAATGATTCATACATATGTCTGTTCATCTTCGGATCCTGTTACCATGTATGTGATTACAGAATGTATATTTTGAAGGTATTGGTGATTATATAATTCATATCATTTATATGTTATATGTTTATATACATTTAACTTATATTAGTATATGTATGTTAACCCCATAGTCCTAATTTACCCATCCCCCCACCTTTCATTTTGGCTAACCATTAGTTTATTTGATAAGTCTGTGAGTGTCTTTTTCTGTGGAAATATGTTCATTGGTAGCAATCTTAGGATAACATGTATAAATGATATCATAGGATATTTGTCATACCCTTTTGACTTACTTAACCTTATATGATTATTTCTAGGCTCAACTCTAGTCCTGGAAACGGCATTGTTCATTTTTTTCCAGAGGCTACTATTCCATTTGGTACGTATACCATTTCGTCTTTGTCCATTTATCTGTTTATGGACCTTTTTTTTGCTTCCATGTCTTGGCTATTTCAATATTGTTGCAGTGCACATTTGCCTGCCTCTGTCTTTCCGAATCCGGTGGTCTTAGGTTATAGGCCCAAAAGGTGCCCTGCCGCATCATATGGTAGCTCAATGTTTACCTTTTCAAGCAGCTCGATTCAGTTTGCGTTACTGCTGTTACCACTTTACATCCAAACAGCAGCTAGAAGGTACACAGTTCTCTAAAACCCCTTCAGCATTTATAGTTTGTAGACTTTTTGCTGATGGTCATGACTGGTGTGAGCTGAAACCTTTTTGGAGGTTGGATACGCATGTGGCTAATAATTCCTTATGCTGAGCTTTAGGCATGTCCTTTTTTTCTTTTCCTTTTTTTTTAAAGAGTGAGTACAACTTCCGTACTCTTATTGACTTCTTGAAAATTTCTCATGTGTTGAATTTTCTTGCCAATTCCCTACCCCAGGGCATTTTTTGAGGGCCTGTGTCTTTTACAGCCCTGCAGTCCTTGTGACTATATAAGCAACCATTGGCACTGGGTTTAAAGCTACTGTTGTGGGAAGCAGCCACAAGGCGGCAGCATTATTACGTTCTCAAGTCTTGTTACTAGGACAACACAGTCTTCCTGGAGGTAGTGTTCCGAGCCTGTAAATTAGAGTGCAATGTCCTGGGAGAAGCCCCCAGAAGTTTATGTCTCCTAACTTATGTTTGTTTTTTAAATTTAATTTCTATTTCTTATCGGAGTAAATTTGATTAGAGTGTTGTGGTTTTCTGGCTGTACAGAATCTGCTCAATGATTCATACATATGTCTGTTCATCTTCGAACCTGTTAGCATGTATGTGATTACAGAATGTATATTTTAAAGGTATTGGTGATTATATAATTTATAGTTCATATGTTATATGTTTATATACATTTAACTTACATTAGTATATGTATGTTAACCCCATAGTCCTAATTTACCCATCCTCCCACCTTTCATTTTGGCTAGCCATTAGTTTATTTGATAAGTCTGTGGGTGTCTTTTTCTGTGGAAATATGTTCATTGGTAGCAATCTTAGGATAACATGTATAAATGATGTCATAGGATATTTGTCATACCCTTTTGACTTACTTAACCTTATATGATTATTTCTAGGCTCTACTGTAGTCCTGAAAACGGCATTGTTCATTTTTTTCCCGAGGCTACTATTCCATTTGGTACGTATCCCACTTCGTCTTTGTCCATTCATCTGTTTATGGACCTTTTTTTTTGCTTCCATGTCTTGGCTATTTCAATATTGTTGCAATGCACATTTGCCTGCCTCTCTCTTTCCGAATCTCGTGGTCTTAGGTTGTAGGCCCAAAAGGTGCCCTGCCGCACCATATGGTAACTCAATTTTTACCTTTTCAAGCAGCTCGATTCAGTTTGCGTTACTGCTGTTACCACTTTACATCCCACCAGCAGCTAGAAGGTACACACTTCTCTAAAACCCCTTCAGCATTTATTGTTTGTAGACTTTTTGCTGATGGTCATGACTGGAGTGAGCTGAAACCTTTTTGAATTTGAATTTGCATGTGGCTAATAATTCCTTATACTGAGCTTTAGGCATGTCCTTTTTTTCTTTTCCTTTTTTTTTTTAAAGAGTGAGTACAACTTCCCTCCTCTTATTGACTTCTTGGAAATTTCTCATGTGTTGAATGTTCTTGCCAATTCCCTACCCCAGGGCATATTTTGAGGGCTTGTGTCATTTACAGCCCTGCAGTCCTTGTGACTATATAAGCAATCATTGGCACTGGGTTTAAAGTGCTGTTGTGGGAAGCAGCCTCAAGGCGGCAGCATTATTGCGTTCTCAAGTCTTGTTACTAGGAGAACAGAGTCTTCCTGGAGGTAGTGTTCTGAGCTTGTAAATTAGAGTGCAATGTGCTGGGACAAGCCCCCAAAAGTTTATGTCTCCTAACTTATGTTTGTTTTTTTAAATTTAATTTCTATTTCTTATCGGAGTAAATTTGATTAGAGTGTTTTGATTGTCTGGCTGTACAGAATCTGCTCAATGATTCATACATATGTCTGTTCATCTTCGGATCCTGTTACCATGTATGTGATCACAGAATATATATTTTGAAGGTATTGGTGATTATATAATTCATATCGTTTATATGTTATATGTTTATATACATTTAACTTACATTAGTATATGTATGTTAACCCCATAGTCCTAACTTACCCATCCCCCCACCTTTCATTTTGGCTAACCATTAGTTTATTTGATAAGTCTGTGAGTGTCTTTTTCTGTGGAAATATGTTCATTGGTAGCAATCTTAGGATAACATGTATAAATGATGTCATAGGATATTTGTCATACCCTTTTGACTTACTTAACCTTATATGATTATTTCTAGGCTCAACTGTAGTCCTGAAAACGGCATTGTTCATTTTTTTCCCGAGGCTACTATTCCATTTGGTACGTATCCCACTTCGTCTTTGTCCATTCATCTGTTTATGGACCTTTTTTTTTGCTTCCATGTCTTTGCTATTTCAGTATTGTTGCAGTGCACATTTGCCTGCCTCTGTCTTTCCGATTCTGGTGGTCTTAGGTTATAGGCCCAAAAGGTGCCCTGCCGCATCATATGGTAGCTCAATTTTTACGTTTTCAAGCAGCTCGATTCAGTTTGCATTAGTGCTGTTACGACTTTATATCCCACCAGCAGCTAGAAGGTACACACTTCTCTAAAACCCCTTCAGCATTTATAGTTTGTAGACTTTTTGCTGATGGTCATGACTGGTGTGAGCTGAAACCTTTTTGGAGGTTGGATACGCATGTGGCTAATAATTCCTTATGCTGAGCTTTAGGCATGTCCTATTTTTTCTTTTCCTTTTTTTTAAAATGAGTGAGTACAACTTCCCTCCTCTTATTGATTTCTTGAAAAGTTTCTTATGTGTTGAATTTTCTTGCCTATTCCCTACCCCAGGGCATTTTTTGAGTGCCTGTGTCATTTACAACCGTGCAGTCCTTGTGACTATACAAGCAACCATTGGCACTGGGTTTAAAGGTGCTGTTTTTGGAGACAGCCACAAGGCGGCAGCATTATTACGTTCTCAAGTCTTGTTACTAGGACAACAGAGTCTTCCTGGAGGTAGTGTTCCGAGCTTTTAAATTAGAGTGCAATGTGCTGGGACAAGCCCCCAGAAGTTTATGTCTCCTTACTTATGTTTGTTTTTTAAATTTAATTTGTATTTTTTATCGGAGTAAATTTGATTAGAGTGTTTTGATTGTCTGGCTGTACAGAATCTGTTCAATGATTCATACATATGTCTGTTCATCTTCGGACCCTGTTACCATGTATGTGATCACAGAATATATATTTTGAAGGTATTGGTGATTATATAATTCATATCGTTTATATGTTATATGTTTATATACATTTAACTTACATTAGTATATGTATGTTAACCCCATAGTCCTAACTTACCCATCCCCCCACCTTTCATTTTGGCTAAACATTAGTTTATTTGATAAGTCTGTGAGTGTCTTTTTCTGTGGAAATATGTTCATTGGTAGCAATCTTAAGAAAACTTGTATAAATGATATCATAGGATATTTGTCATACCCTTTTGACTTACTTAACCTTATATGATTTTTTCTAGGCTCAACTGTAGTCCTGAAAACAGCATTGTTCATTTTTCTCCCGAGGCTACTATTCCATTCTGTCCGTATACCACTTCTTCTTTGTCCATTCATCTGTTTATGGACCTTTTTTTTGCTTCCATATCTTGGCTATTTCAGTATTGTTGCAGTGCATATTTGCCTGCCTCCGTCTTTCCAATTTTGGTGGTCTTAGGTTATAGGCCCAAAAGGTGCCCTGCCCCATCATTTGGTAGCTCAATTTTTACCTTTTCAAGCAGCTCGATTCAGTTTGCGTTAGTGCTGTTTCCACTTTACATCCCACCAGCAGCTAGAAGGTACACAGATCTCTAAAACCCCTTCAGCATTTATAGTTTGTAGACATTTTGCTGATGGTAATGACTGCTGTGAGCTGAAACCTTTTTGAATTTGAATTTGTATGTGGCTAATAATTCCTTATACTAAGCTTTAGGCATGTCCTTTTTTTTCTTTTCCTTTTTTTTTTAAAGAGTGAGTACAACTTCCCTCCTCTTATTGACTTCTTGGAAATTTCTCATGTGTTGAATGTTCTTGCCAATTCCCTACCCCAGGGCATATTTTGAGGGCTTGTGTCATTTACAGCCCTGCAGTCCTTGTGACTATATAAGCAATCATTGGCACTGGGTTTAAAGTGCTGTTGTGGGAAGCAGCCACAAGGCGGCAGCATTATTGCGTTCTCAAGTCTTGTTACTAGGAGAACAGAGTCTTCCTGGAGGTAGTGTTCCGAGCTTGTAAATTAGAGTGCAATGTGCTGGGACAAGCCCCCAGAAGTTTATGTCTCCTTACTTATGTTTGTTTTTTAAATTTAATTTGTCTTTCTTATCGGAGTAAATTTGATTAGAGTGTTTTGATTGTCTGGCTGTACAGAATCTGCTCAATGATTCACACATATGTCTGTTCATCTTCGGATCCTGTTACCATGTATGTGATTACAGAATGTATATTTTGAAGGTATTGGTGAATATATAATTCATATCATTTATATGTTATATGTTTATATACATTTAAGTTACATTAGTATATGTATGTTAACCCCATAGTCCTAATTTACCCATCCTCCCACCTTTCATTTTGGCTAACCATTAGTTTATTTGATAAGTCTGTGAGTGTCTTTTTCTGTGTAAATATGTTCATTGGTAGCAATCTTAGGAAAACTTGTATAAATAATATCATAGGATATTTGTAATACCCTTCTGTCTTACTTAACCTTATATGATTATTTCTAGTCTCAACTCTAGTCCTGAAAACGGCATTGTTCATTTTTTTCCCGAGGCTACTCTTCCATTCTGTCCATATACCACTTCTTCTTTGTCCATTCACCTGTTTATGGACCTTTTTTTTCTTCCATGTCTTTGCTATTTCAGTATTGTTGCAGTGCACATTTGCCTGCCTCTGTCTTTCCGATTCTGGTGGTCTTAGGTTATAGGCCCAAAAGGTGCCCTGCCGCATCATATGGTAGCTCAATTTTTACGTTTTCAAGCAGCTCGATTCAGTTTGCATTAGTGATGTTACGACTTTATACCCCACCAGCAGCTAGAAGGTACACACTTCTCTAAAACCCCTGCAGCATTTATAGTTTGTAGACTTTTTGCTGATGGTCATGACTGGTGTGAGCTGAAACCTTTTTGGAGGTTGGATACGCATGTGGCTAATAATTCCTTATGCTGAGCTTTAGGCATGTCCTATTTTTTCTTTTCCTTTTTTTTAAAAAGAGTGAGTACAACTTCCCTCCTCTTATTGATTTCTTGAAAAGTTTCTTATGTGTTGAATTTTCTTGCCTATTCCCTACCCCAGGGCATTTTTTGAGTGCCTGTGTCATTTACAACCGTGCAGTCCTTGTGACTATATAAGCAACCATTGGCACTGGGTTTAAAGGTGCTGTTTTTGCAGACAGCCACAAGGCGGCAGCATTATTACGTTCTCAAGTCTTGTTACTAGGACAACAGAGTCTTCCTGGAGGTAGTGTTCCGAGCTTTTAAATTAGAGTGCAATGTGCTGGGACAAGCCCCCAGAAGTTTATGTCTCCTTACTTATGTTTGTTTTTTAAATTTAATTTGTATTTTTATCGGTGTAAATTTGATTAGAGTGTTTTGATTGTCTGACTGTACAGAATCTGTTCAATGATTCACACATATGTCTGTTCATCTTCGGATCCTGTTACCATGTATGTGATTACAGAATGTATATTTTGAAGGTATTGGTGATTATATAATTCATATCATTTATATGTTATATGTTTATATACATTTAACTTATATTAGTATATGTATGTTAACCCCATAGTCCTAATTTACCCATCCTCCCACCTTTCATTTTGGCTAACCATTAGTTTATTTGATAAGTCTGTGAGTGTCTTTTTCTGTGGAAATATGTTCATTGGTAGCAATCTTAGGAAAACTTGTATAAATAATATCATAGGATATTTGTAATACCCGTTTGTCTTACTTAACCTTATATGATTATTTCTAGTCTCAACTCTAGTCCTGAAAACGGCATTGTTCATTTTTTTCCTGAGGCTACTCTTCCATTCTGTCCATATACCACTTCTTCTTTGTCCATTCACCTGTTTATGGACCTTTTTTTTGCTTCCATGTCTTTGCTATTTCAGTATTGTTGCAGTGCACATTTGCCTGCCTCTGTCTTTCCGATTCTGGTGTTCTTAGGTTATAGGCCCAAAAGGTGCCCTGCCGCATCATATGGTAGCTCAATTTTTACGTTTTCAAGCAGCTCGATTCAGTTTGCATTAGTGATGTTACGACTTTATATCCCACCAGCAGCTAGAAGGTACACACTTCTCTAAAACCCCTTCAGCATTTATAGTTTGTAGACTTTTTGCTGATGGTCATGACTGGTGTGAGCTGAAACCTTTTTGGAGGTTGGATACGCATGTGCCTAATAATTCCTTATGCTGAGCTTTAGGCATGTCCTATTTTTTCTTTTCCTTTTTTTTAAAATGAGTGAGTACAACTTCCCTCCTCTTATTGATTTCTTGAAAAGTTTCTTATGTGTTGAATTTTCTTGCCTATTCCCTACCCCAGGGCATGTTTTGAGTGCCTGTGTCATTTACAACCGTGCAGTCCTTGTGACTATATAAGCAACCATTGGCCCTGGGTTTAAAGGTGCTGTTTTTGGAGACAGCCACAAGGCGGCAGCATTATTACGTTCTCAAGTCTTGTTACTAGGACAACAGAGTCTTCCTGGAGGTAGTGTTCCGAGCTTGTAAATTAGAGTGCAATGTGCTGGGACAAGCCCCCAGAAGTTTATGTCTCCTTACTTATGTTTGTTTTTTAAATTTAATTTGTATTTTTTATCGGAGTAAATTTGATTAGAGTGTTTTGATTGTCTGGCTGTACAAAATCTGTTCAATGATTCATACATATATCTGTTCATCTTCGGAACCTGTTAGCATGTATGTGATTACAGAATGTATATTTTAAAGGTATTGGTGATTATATAATTTATCTATTTCATATGTTATATGTTTATATACATTTAACATACATTAGTATATGTATTTTAACCCCATTGTCCTAATTTACCCATCCTCCCACCTTTAATTTTGGCTAGCCATTAGTTTATTTGATAAGTCTGTGAGTGTCTTTTTCTGTGGAAATATGTTCATTGGTAGCAATCTTAGGATAACATGTATAAATGATGTCATAGGATATTTGTCATACCCTTTTGACTTACTTAACCTTATATGATTATTTCTAGGCTCAACTCTAGTCCTGAAAACGGCATTGTTCATTTTTTTCCAGAGGCTTCTATTCCATTTGGTACGTGTACCATTTCGTCTTTGTCCATTCATCTGTTTATGGACCTTTTTTTTGCTTCCATGTCTTGGCTATTTCAATATTGTTGCAGTGCACATTTGCCTGCCTCTGTCTTTCCGAATCCAGTTGTCTTAGGTTATAGGCCCAAAATGTGCCCTGCCGCATCATATGGTAGCTCAATGTTTACCTTTTCAAGCAGCTCGATTCAGTTTGCGTTACTGCTGTTACCACTTTACATCCCACCAGCAGCTAGAAGGTACACAGTTCTCTAAAACCCCTTCAGCATTTATAGTTTGTAGACTTTTTGCTGATGGTCATGACTGGTGTGAGCTGAAACCTTTTTGGAGGTTGGATACGCATGTGGCTACTAATTCCTTATGCTGAGCTTTAGGCATGTCCTTTTTTTCTTTTCCTTTTTTTTTAAAGAGTGACTACAACTTCCCTCCTCTTATTGACTTCTTGAAAATTTCTCATGTGTTGAATTTTCTTGCCAATTCCATACCCCAGGGCATTTTTTGAGGGCCTGTGTCATTTACAGCCCTGCAGTCCTTGTGACTATATAAGCAATCATTGGCACTGGGTTTAAAGTGCTGTTGTGGGAAGCAGCCACAAGGCGGCAGCATTATTGCGTTCTCAAGTCTTGTTACTAGGAGAACAGAGTCTTCCTGGGGGTAGTGTTCTGAGCTTGTAAATTAGAGTGCAATATGCTGGGACAAGCCCCCAGAAGTTTATGTCTCCTTACTTATGTTTGTTTTTTAAATTTAATTTGTCTTTCTTATCGGAGTAAATTTGATTAGAGTGTTTTGATTGTCTGGCTGTACAGAATCTGCTCAATGATTCATACATATGTCTGTTCATCTTCGGATCCTGTTACCATGTATGTGATCACAGAATATATATTTTGAAGGTATTGGTGATTATATTATTTATATAGTTTATATGTTATATGTTTATATACATTTAACTTACATTAGTATATGTATGTTAACCCCATAGTCCTAATTTACCCATCCTCCCACCTTTCATTTTGGCTAAACATTAGTTTATTTGATAAGTCTGTGAGTGTCTTTTTCTGTGGAAATATGTTCATTGGTAGCAATCTTAAGAAAACTTGTATAAATGATATCATAGGATATTTGTCATACCCTTTTGACTCACTTAACCTTATATGATTTTTTCTAGGCTCAACTGTAGTCCTGAAAACAGCATTGTTCATTTTTCTCCCGAGGCTACTATTCCATTCTGTCCGTATACCACTTCTTCTTTGTCCATTCATCTGTTTATGGACCTTTTTTTTGCTTCCATATCTTGGCTATTTCAGTATTGTTGCAGTGCATATTTGCCTGCCTCTGTCTTTCCAATTTTGGTGGTCTTAGGTTATAGGCCCAAAAGGTGCCCTGCCCCATCATTTGGTAGCTCAATTTTTACCTTTTCAAGCAGCTCGATTCAGTTTGCGTTAGTGCTGTTTCCACTTTACATCCCACCAGCAGCTAGAAGGTACACAGATCTCTAAAACCCCTTCAGCATTTATAGTTTGTAGACATTTTGCTGATGGTAATGACTGGTGTGAGCTGAAACCTTTTTGAATTTGAATTTGTATGTGGCTAATAATTCCTTATACTAAGCTTTAGGCATGTCCTTTTTTTTCTTTTCCTTTTTTTTTTAAAGAGTGAGTACAACTTCCCTCCTCTTATTGACTTCTTGGAAATTTCTCATGTGTTGAATGTTCTTGCCAATTCCCTACCCCAGGGCATATTTTGAGGGCTTGTGTCATTTACAGCCCTGCAGTCCTTGTGACTATATAAGCAATCATTGGCACTGGGTTTAACGTGCTGTTGTGGGAAGCAGCCACAAGGCGGCAGCATTATTGCGTTCTCAAGTCTTGTTACTAGGAGAACAGAGTCTTCCTGGGGGTAGTGTTCTGAGCTTGTAAATTAGAGTGCAATGTGCTGGGACAAGCCCCCAGAAGTTTATGTCTCCTTACTTATGTTTGTTTTTTAAATTTAATTTGTCTTTCTTATCGGAGTAAATTTGATTAGAGTGTTTTGATTGTCTGGCTGTACAGAATCTGCTCAATGATTCATACATATGTCTGTTCATCTTCGGATCCTGTTACCATGTATGTGATCACAGAATATATATTTTGAAGGTATTGGTGATTATATTATTTATATAGTTTATATGTTATATGTTTATATACATTTAACTTACATTAGTATATGTATGTTAACCCCATAGTCCTAATTTACCCATCCTCCCACCTTTCATTTTGGCTAACCATTAGTTTATATGATAAGTCTGTGAGTGTCTTTTTCTGTGGAAATATGTTCATTGGTAGCAATCTTAAGAAAACTTGTATAAATGATATCATAGGATATTTGTCATACCCTTTTGACTTACTTAACCTTATATGATTATTTCTAGGCTCAACTGTAGTCCTGAAAACAGCATTGTTCATTTTTTTCCAGAGGCTACTATTCCATTTGGTACGTATACCATTTCGTCTTTGTCCATTCATCTGTTTATGGACCTTTTTTTGCTTCCATGTCTTGGCTATTTCAGTATTGTTGCAGTGCACATTTGCCTGCCTCTGTCTTTCCGATTCTGGTGGTCTTAGGTTATAGGCCCAAAAGGTGCCCTGCCGCATCGTGTGGTAACTCAATTTTTACCTTTTCAAGCAGCTCCATTCAGTTTGCATTAGTGGTATTACTTCTTTACATCCCACCAGCAGCTTGAAGGTACACATTCCTCTAAAACCCCTTCAGTATTTATAGTTTGTAGACTTTTCGATGATGGTCATGAGTGGTGTTACCTGAAACCTTTTTGAATTTGAATTTGCATGTGGCTAATAATTCCTTATACTCAGCTTTAGGCATGTCATTTTTTTCTTTTCCTTTTGTTTTAAAGAGTGAGTACAACTTCCCTCCTCTTATTGACTTCTTGAAAAGTTTCTCATGTGTTGAATTTTTTTGCCTATTCCCTACCCCAGGGCATTTTTTGAAGGCAGGTGTCATTTAGAGCCCTTCAGTCCTTGTGACTATTAAGCAACCTTTGGCACTGGGTTTAAAGCTGCTGTTGTGGGAAACAGCCACAAGGCGGCAGCATTATTACGTTCTCAACTCTTCTTACTTGGGCAACAGAGTCTTCCTGGAGGTAGTTTTCCAAGGTTGTAAATTAGAGTGGAATGTGCTGGGACAAGCCCCCAGAAGTTTATGTCTCCTAACTTATGTTTGCTTTTTAAATTTAATTTCTATTTCTTATCGGAGTAAATTTGATTAGAGTGTTTTGATTGGCTGTACAGAATCTGCTCAATGATTCATACATATATCTGTTCATCTTCGGAACCTGTTATCATGTATGTGATTACAGAATGTATATTTTAAAAGTTTGGTGATTATATAATTTATATAGTTCATATGTTATATGTTTATATACATTTAACATACATTAGTATATGTATGTTAACCCCATAGTCCTAATTTACCCATCCTCCCACCTTTCATTTTGGCTAACCATTAGTTTATTTGATAAGTCTGTGAGTGTCTTTTTTTGTGGAAATATGTTCATTGGTAGCAATCTTAGGATAACATGTATAAATGATATCATAGGATATTTGTCATACCCTTTTGACTAACTTACCCTTATATGATTATTTCTAGGCTCAACTGTAGTCATGAAAACGGCATTGTTCATTTTTTTCCCGAGGCTACTATTCCATTTGGTACGTATACCACTTCGTCTTTGTCCATTCATTTGTTTATGGACCTTTTTTTGCTTCTATGTCTTGGCTATTTCAATATTGTTGCAGTGCATATTTGCCTGCATCTGTCTTTCCGATTTTGGTTGTCTTATATTATAGGCCCAAAAGGTGCCCTGCCGCATCATACGGTAACTCAATTTTTACCTTTTCAAGTAGCTGCATTCAGTTTTCGTTAGTGCTCTTACCAGTTTACATCCCACCGGAACCTAGAAGGTACACAGTTCTCTAAAACCCGCTCAGCATTTATAGTTTGTAGATTTTTTGCTGATGGTCATGACTGGTGTGAGCTGAAACCTTATTGAATTTGAATTTGCATGTGCCTAATAATTTCCTTTACTGAGCTTTAGGCATGCCCTTTTTTTTCTTTTCCTTTCTTTTTTAGAGAGTGAGTACAACCTCCCTCCTCTTAGTGACTTCTTGAAAAATTTCTCATGTGTTGAATTTTCTTGCCTATTCCCTACCCCAAGGCATTTTTTGAGGGCCTGTATCATTTACAGCCCTGCAGTCCTTGTGACAGTATAAGCAACCATTGGCACTGGGTTTAAAGCTGCTGTTGTGGGAAATAGCCACAAGGCAGCAGCATTATTAGGTTCTCAACTCTTGTTAATAGGGCAGCAGAGTCTTCCTGGAGGTAGTGTTCCGAGGTTGTAAATTAGAGTGGAATGTGCTGGGACAAGCCCCCAGAAGTTTATGTCTCCTTACTTATGTTTGTTTTTTAAATTTAACTTCTACTTTTTATCGGAGTAAATTTGATTAGAGTGTTTTGATTGTCTGGCTGTACAGAATCTGCTCAATGATTCATACATATGTCTGTTCATCTGCGGATCCTGTTACCATGTATGTGATTACAGAATGTATATTTTGAAGGGATTGGTGATTATCTAATTCATATCATTTATATGTTATATGTTTATATACATTTAACTTACATTAGTATATGTATGTTAACCCCATAGTCCTAATTTACCCATCCTCCCACCTTTCATTTTGGCTAACCGTTAGTATTTTTGATAAGTCTGTGACTGTCTTTTTCTGTGGAAATATGTTCATTGGTAGTAATCTTAGGAAAACATGTATAAATGATTTCATAGGATATTTGTCACACCCTTTTGACTTACTTAACCTTATATGACTATTTCTAGTCTCAACTGTAGTTCTGAAAACGGCATTGTTCATTTTTTTCCCGAGGCTACTCTTCCATTCTGTCCATATACCACTTCTTCTTTGTCCATTCACCTGTTTATGGACCATTTTTTGCTTCCATGTCTTGGGTATTTCAGTATTGTTGCAGTGCACATTTGCCTGCCTCTGTATTTCCGATTTTGGTGGTCTTAGGTTATAGGCCCAAAAGGTGCCCTGCCGCATCATATGGTAACTCAATTTTTACCTTTTCAAGCAGCTCCATTCAGTATGCGTTAGTGCTGTTACCACTTTACATCCCACCAGCAGCTAGAATGTACACAATTCTCTAAAACCCCTTCAGCATTTATAGTTTGTAGACTTTTTGCTGATGGTCATGACTGGTGTCACCTGAAACCTTTTTGAATTTGAATTTGCATGTGGCTAATAATTCCTTATACTGAGCTTTAGGCATGTCCTTTTTTTTTCTTTTCCTTTTTTTTTAAAGAGTGAGTACAACTTCCCTCCTCTTATTGACTTCTTGAAAATTTCTCATGTGTTGAATTTTCTTGCCTATTCCCTACCCCAGGGCATTTTTTGAGGGCCTGTGTCTTTTACAGCCCTGCAGTCCTTGTGACTATATAAGCAACCATTGGCACTGGGTTTAAAGCTACTGTTGTGGGAAGCAGCCACAAGGCGGCAGCATTATTACGTTCTCAAGTCTTGTTACTAGGACAACACAGTCTTCCTGGAGGTAGTGTTCCGAGCTTGTAAATTAGAGTGCAATGTGCTAGGACAAGCCCCCAGAAGTTTATGTCTCCTAACTTATGTTTGTTTTTTAAATTTAATTTCTATTTCTTATCAGAGTCAATTTGATTAGAGTGTTTTGATTGTCTGGCTGTACAGAATCTGCTCAATGATTCATACATATGTCTGTTCATCTTCGGATCCTGCTACCATGTACGTGATTACAGAATGTATATTTTAAAGCTATTGGTGATGATATAATGCATATAGTTTATATGTGATATGTTTATATACATTTAACATACATTAGTATATGTATGTTAACCCCATTGTCCTAATTTACCTATTCTCCCACCTTTCATTTTGGCTGACCATTAGTTTATTTGATTAGTCTGTGAGTGTCTTTTTCTGTGGAAATATGTTCATGGGTAGCAATCTTAGGATAACTTTTATAAATGATATCGTAGGATATTTGTCATACCCTTTTGACTTACTTAACCTTATATGATTATTTCTAGTCTCAACTGTAGTCCTGGAAACGGCAATGTTCATTTTTTTTCCGAGGCTACTATTCCATTTGGTACGTATACCACTTCGTCTTTGTCCATTCATCTGTTTATGGACCTTTTTTTTGCTTCCATGTCTTGGCTATTTCAGTATTGCTGCAGTGCACATTTGCCTGCCTCTGTCTTTCCGAATCTGGTGGTCTTAGGTTATAGGCCCAAAAGGTGCCCTTCCGCATCATATGGTAGCTCAATTTTTACGTTTTCAAGCAGCTCGATTCAGGTTGCGTTACTGCTGTTACCACTTTACATCCCCCCAGCAGCTAGAAGGTACACAGTTCTCTAAAACCCCTTCACCATTTATAGTTTGTAGACTTTTTCCTGATGGTCATGACTGGTGTGAGCTGAAACCTTTTTGAATTTGAAATTGCATGTTAGTAATAATTCCTTATACTGAGCTTTAGGCATGTCCTATTTTTTCTTTTCCTTTTTTTTTTAAAGAGTGAGTACAACTTCCCTCCTCTTATTGACTTCTTGAAAAGTTTCTCATGTGTTGAATTTCCTTGCCTATTCCCTTGCCCAGGGCATATTTTGAGGGCAGGTGTCTTTTAGAGCCCTGCAGTCCTTGTGACTATTAAGCAACCATTGGCACTGGGTTTAAAGCTGCTGTTGTGGGAAACAGCCACAAGGCGGCAGCATTATTACGTTCTCAACTCTTGTTACTAGGGCAACAGAGTCTTCCTGGAGGTAGTTTTCCAAGGTTGTAAATTAGAGTGGAATGTTCTGGGAGAAGTCCCCAGAAGTTTATGTCTCCTAACTTATGTTTGCTTTTTAAATTTAATTTCTATTTCTTATCGGAGTAAATTTGATTAGAGTGTTTTTATTGTTTGACTGTACAGAATCTGCTCAATGATTCATACATATATCTGTTCATCTTCGGAACCTGTTAGCATGTATGTGATTACAGAATGTATATTTTAAAGGTATTGGTGATTATATTATTTATATAGTTTATATATTATATGTTTATATACATTTAACATACATTAGTATATGTATGTTAACCCCATTGTCCTAATTTACCCATCCTCCCACCTTTCATTTTGGCTAACCATTAGTTTATTTGATAAGTCTGTGAGTGTCTTTTTCTGTGGAAATATGTTCATTGGTAGCAATCTTAGGATAACATGTATTAATGATATCATAGGATATTTGTCATACCCTTTTGACTTACTTAACCTTATATGATTATTTCTAGGCTCAACTCTAGTCCTGAAAACGGCATTGTTCATTTTTTTCCAGAGGCTTCTATTCCATTTGGTACGTGTACCATTTCGTCTTTGTCCATTCATCTGTTTATGGACCTTTTTTTTGCTTCCATGTCTTGGCTATTTCAATATTGTTCCAGTGCACATTTGCCTGCCTCTGTCTTTCCGAATCCAGTTGTCTTAGGTTATAGGCCCAAAATGTGCCCTGCCGCATCATATGGTAGCTCAATGTTTACCTTTTCAAGCAGCTCGATTCAGTTTGCGTTACTGCTGTTACCACTTTACATCCCACCAGCAGCTAGAAGGTACACAGTTCTCTAAAACCCCTTCAGCATTTATAGTTTGTAGACTTTTTGCTGATGGTCATGACTGGTGTGAGCTGAAACCTTTTTGGAGGTTGGATACGCATGTGGCTAATAATTCCTTATGCTGAGCTTTAGGCATGTCCTTTTTTTCTTTTCCTTTTTTTTAAAGAGTGACTACAACTTCCCTCCTCTTATTGACTTCTTGAAAATTTCTCATGTGTTGAATTTTCTTGCCAATTCCATACCCCAGGGCATTTTTTGAGGGCCTGTGTCTTTTACAGCCCTGCAGTCCTTGTGACTATATAAGCAACCATTGGCACTGGGTTTAAAGCTACTGTTGTGGGAAGCAGCCACAAGGCGGCAGCATTATTACGTTCTCAAGTCTTGTTACTAGGACAACACAGTCTTCCTGGAGGTAGTGTTCCGAGCTTGTAAATTAGAGTGCAATGTGCTAGGACAAGCCCCCAGAAGTTTATGTCTCCTAACTTATGTTTGTTTTTTAAATTTAATTTCTATTTCTTATCGGAGTAAATTTGATTAGAGTGTTGTGGTTTTCTGGCTGTACAGAATCTGCTCAATGATTCATACATATGTCTGTTCATCTTCGAACCTGTTAGCATGTATGTGATTACAGAATGTATATTTTAAAGGTATTGGTGATTATATAATTTATATATTTCATATGTTATATGTTTATATACATTTAACATACATTAGTATATGTATTTTAACCCCATTGTCCTAATTTACCCATCCTCCCACCTTTCATTTTGGCTAGCCATTAGTTTATTTGATAAGTCTGTGAGTGTCTTTTTCTGTGGAAATATGTTCATTGGTAGCAATCTTAGGATAACATGTATAAATGATGTCATAGGATATTTGTCATACCCTTTTGACTTACTTAACCTTATATGATTATTTCTAGGCTCAACTGTAGTCCTGAAAACGGCATTGTTCATTTTTTTCCCGAGGCTACTATTCCATTTGGTACGTATCCCACTTCGTCTTTGTCCATTCATCTGTTTATGGACCTTTTTTTTTGCTTCCATGTCTTTGCTATTTCAGTATTGTTGCAGTGCACATTTGCCTGCCTCTGTCTTTCCGATTCTGGTGGTCTTAGGTTATAGGCCCAAAAGGTGCCCTGCCGCATCATATGGTAGCTCAATTTTTACGTTTTCAAGCAGCTCGATTCAGTTTGCATTAGTGCTGTTACGACTTTATATCCCACCAGCAGCTAGAAGGTACACACTTCTCTAAAACCCCTTCAGCATTTATAGTTTGTAGACTTTTTGCTGATGGTCATGACTGGTGTGAGGTGAAACCTTTTTGGAGGTTGGATACGCATGTGGCTAATAATTCCTTATGCTGAGCTTTAGGCATGTCCTATTTTTTCTTTTCCTTTTTTTTAAAATCAGTGAGTACAACTTCCCTCCTCTTATTGATTTCTTGAAAAGTTTCTTATGTGTTGAATTTTCTTGCCTATTCCCTACCCCAGGGCATTTTTTGAGTGCCTGTGTCATTTACAACCGTGCAGTCCTTGTGACTATATAAGCAACCATTGGCACTGGGTTTAAAGGTGCTGTTTTTGGAGACAGCCACAAGGCGGCAGCATTATTACGTTCTCAAGTCTTGTTACTAGGACAACAGAGTCTTCCTGGAGGTAGTGTTCCGAGCTTTTAAATTAGAGTGCAATGTGCTGGGACAAGCCCCCAGAAGTTTATGTCTCCTTACTTATGTTTGTTTTTTAAATTTAATTTCTATTTTTTATCGGAGTAAATTTGATTAGAGTGTTTTGATTGTCTAGCTGTACAGAATCTGTTCAATGATTCATACATATGTCTGTTCATCTTCGGACCCTGTTACCATGTATGTGATCACAGAATATATATTTTGAAGGTATTGGTGATTATATAATTCATATCGTTTATATGTTATATGTTTATATACATTTAACTTACATTAGTATATGTATGTTAACCCCATAGTCCTAACTTACCCATCCCCCCACCTTTCATTTTGGCTAAACATTAGTTTATTTGATAAGTCTGTGAGTGTCTTTTTCTGTGGAAATATGTTCATTGGTAGCAATCTTAAGAAAACTTGTATAAATGATATCATAGGATATTTGTCATACCCTTTTGACTTACTTAACCTTATATGATTTTTTCTAGGCTCAACTGTAGTCCTGAAAACAGCATTGTTCATTTTTCTCCCGAGGCTACTATTCCATTCTGTCCGTATACCACTTCTTCTTTGTCCATTCATCTGTTTATGGACCTTTTTTTTGCTTCCATATCTTGGCTATTTCAGTATTGTTGCAGTGCATATTTGCCTGCCTCCGTCTTTCCAATTTTGGTGGTCTTAGGTTATAGGCCCAAAAGGTGCCCTGCACCATCATTTGGTAGCTCAATTTTTACCTTTTCAAGCAGCTCGATTCAGTTTGCGTTAGTGCTGTTTCCACTTTACATCCCACCAGCAGCTAGAAGGTACACAGATCTCTAAAACCCCTTCAGCATTTATAGTTTGTAGACTTTTTGCTGATGGTCATGACTGGTGTGAGCTGAAACCTTTTTGGAGGTTGGATACGCATGTGGCTAATAATTCCTTATGCTGAGCTTTAGGCATGTCCTTTTTTTCTTTTCCTTTTTTTTTAAAGAGTGAGTACAACTTCCCTCCTCTTATTGACTTCTTGAAAATTTCTCATGTGTTGAATTTTCTTGCCAATTCCATACCCCAGGGCATTTTTTGAGCTCCTGTGTCTTTTACAGCCCTGCAGTCCTTGTGACTATATAAGCAACCATTGGCACTGGGTTTAAAGCTACTGTTGTGGGAAGCAGCCACAAGGCGGCAGCATTATTACGTTCTCAAGTCTTGTTACTAGGACAACACAGTCTTCCTGGAGGTAGTGTTCCGAGCTTGTAAATTAGAGTGCAATGTGCTAGGACAAGCCCCCAGAAGTTTATGTCTCCTAACTTATGTTTGTTTTTTAAATTTAATTTCTATTTCTTATCGGAGTAAATTTGATTAGAGTGTTGTGGTTTTCTGGCTGTACAGAATCTGCTCAATGATTCATACATATGTCTGTTCATCTTCGAACCTGTTAGCATGTATGTGATTACAGAATGTATATTTTAAAGGTATTGGTGATTATATAATTTATATATTTCATATGTTATATGTTTATATACATTTAACATACATTAGTATATGTATTTTAACCCCATTGTCCTAATTTACCCATCCTCCCACCTTTCATTTTGGCTAGCCATTAGTTTATTTGATAAGTCTGTGAGTGTCTTTTTCTGTGGAAATATGTTCATTGGTAGCAATCTTAGGATAACATGTATAAATGATGTCATAGGATATTTGTCATACCCTTTTGACTTACTTAACCTTATATGATTATTTCTAGGCTCAACTGTAGTCCTGAAAACGGCATTGTTCATTTTTTTCCCGAGGCTACTATTCCATTTGGTACGTATCCCACTTCGTCTTTGTCCATTCATCTGTTTATGGACCTTTTTTTTTGCTTCCATGTCTTTGCTATTTCAGTATTGTTGCAGTGCACATTTGCCTGCCTCTGTCTTTCCGATTCTGGTGGTCTTAGGTTATAGGCCCAAAAGGTGCCCTGCCGCATCATATGGTAGCTCAATTTTTACGTTTTCAAGCAGCTCGATTCAGTTTGCATTAGTGCTGTTACGACTTTATATCCCACCAGCAGCTAGAAGGTACACACTTCTCTAAAACCCCTTCAGCATTTATAGTTTGTAGACTTTTTGCTGATGGTCATGACTGGTGTGAGCTGAAACCTTTTTGGAGGTTGGATACGCATGTGGCTAATAATTCCTTATGCTGAGCTTTAGGCATGTCCTATTTTTTCTTTTCCTTTTTTTTAAAATCAGTGAGTACAACTTCCCTCCTCTTATTGATTTCTTGAAAAGTTTCTTATGTGTTGAATTTTCTTGCCTATTCCCTACCCCAGGGCATTTTTTGAGTGCCTGTGTCATTTACAACCGTGCAGTCCTTGTGACTATATAAGCAACCATTGGCACTGGGTTTAAAGGTGCTGTTTTTGGAGACAGCCACAAGGCGGCAGCATTATTACGTTCTCAAGTCTTGTTACTAGGACAACAGAGTCTTCCTGGAGGTAGTGTTCCGAGCTTTTAAATTAGAGTGCAATGTGCTGGGACAAGCCCCCAGAAGTTTATGTCTCCTTACTTATGTTTGTTTTTTAAATTTAATTTGTATTTTTTATCGGAGTAAATTTGATTAGAGTGTTTTGATTGTCTAGCTGTACAGAATCTGTTCAATGATTCATACATATGTCTGTTCATCTTCGGACCCTGTTACCATGTATGTGATCACAGAATATATATTTTGAAGGTATTGGTGATTATATAATTCATATCGTTTATATGTTATATGTTTATATACATTTAACTTACATTAGTATATGTATGTTAACCCCATAGTCCTAACTTACCCATCCCCCCACCTTTCATTTTGGCTAACCATTAGTTTATTTGATAAGTCTGTGAGTGTCTTTTTCTGTGGAAATATGTTCATTGGTAGCAATCTTAAGAAAACTTGTATAAATGATATCATAGGATATTTGTCATACCCTTTTGACTTTCTTAACCTTATATGATTTTTTCTAGGCTCAACTGTAGTCCTGAAAACAGCATTGTTCATTTTTCTCCCGAGGCTACTATTCCATTCTGTCCGTATACCACTTCTTCTTTGTCCATTCATCTGTTTATGGACCTTTTTTTTGCTTCCATATCTTGGCTATTTCAGTATTGTTGCAGTGCATATTTGCCTGCCTCCGTCTTTCCAATTTTGGTGGTCTTAGGTTATAGGCCCAAAAGGTGCCCTGCACCATCATTTGGTAGCTCAATTTTTACCTTTTCAAGCAGCTCGATTCAGTTTGCGTTAGTGCTGTTTCCACTTTACATCCCACCAGCAGCTAGAAGGTACACAGATCTCTAAAACCCCTTCAGCATTTATAGTTTGTAGACATTTTGCTGATGGTAATGACTGCTGTGAGCTGAAACCTTTTTGAATTTGAATTTGTATGTGGCTAATAATTCCTTATACTAAGCTTTAGGCATGTCCTTTTTTTTCTTTTCCTTTTTTTTTTAAAGAGTGAGTACAACTTCCCTCCTCTTATTGACTTCTTGGAAATTTCTCATGTGTTGAATGTTCTTGCCAATTCCCTACCCCAGGGCATATTTTGAGGGCTTGTGTCATTTACAGCCCTGCAGTCCTTGTGACTATATAAGCAATCATTGGCACTGGGTTTAAAGTGCTGTTGTGGGAAGCAGCCACAAGGCGGCAGCATTATTGCGTTCTCAAGTCTTGTTACTAGGAGAACAGAGTCTTCCTGGGGGTAGTGTTCTGAGCTTGTAAATTAGAGTGCAATATGCTGGGACAAGCCCCCAGAAGTTTATGTCTCCTTACTTATGTTTGTTTTTTAAATTTAATTTGTCTTTCTTATCGGAGTAAATTTGATTAGAGTGTTTTGATTGTCTGGCTGTACAGAATCTGCTCAATGATTCACACATATGTCTGTTCATCTTCGGATCCTGTTACCATGTATGTGATTACAGAATGTATATTTTGAAGGTATTGGTGAATATATAATTCATATCATTTATATGTTATATGTTTATATACATTTAACTTACATTAGTATATGTATGTTAACCCCATAGTCCTAATTTACCCATCCTCCCACCTTTCATTTTGGCTAACCATTAGTTTATTTGATAAGTCTGTGAGTGTCTTTTTCTGTGTAAATATGTTCATTGGTAGCAATCTTAGGAAAACTTGTATAAATAATATCATAGGATATTTGTAATACCCGTTTGTCTTACTTAACCTTATATGATTATTTCTAGTCTCAACTCTAGTCCTGAAAACGGCATTGTTCATTTTTTTCCCGAGGCTACTCTTCCATTCTGTCCATATACCACTTCTTCTTTGTCCATTCACCTGTTTATGGACCTTTTTTTTCTTCCATGTCTTTGCTATTTCAGTATTGTTGCAGTGCACATTTGCCTGCCTCTGTCTTTCCGATTCTGGTGGTCTTAGGTTATAGGCCCAAAAGGTGCCCTGCCGCATCATATGGTAGCTCAATTTTTACGTTTTCAAGCAGCTCGATTCAGTTTGCATTAGTGATGTTACGACTTTATATCCCACCAGCAGCTAGAAGGTACACACTTCTCTAAAACACCTTCAGCATTTATAGTTTGTAGACTTTTTGCTGATGGTCATGACTGGTGTGAGCTGAAACCTTTTTGGATGTTGGATACGCATGTGGCTAATAATTCCTTATGCTGAGCTTTAGGCATGTCCTATTTTTTCTTTTCCTTTTTTTTAAAAAGAGTGAGTACAACTTCCCTCCTTTTATTGATTTCTTGAAAAGTTTCTTATGTGTTGAATTTTCTTGCCTATTCCCTACCCCAGGGCATTTTTTGAATGCCTGTGTCATTTACAACCGTGCAGTCCTTGTGACTATATAAGCAACCATTGGCACTGGGTTTAAAGGTGCTGTTTTTGCAGACAGCCACAAGGCGGCAGCAGTATTACGTTCTCAAGTCTTGTTACTAGGACAACAGAGTCTTCCTGGAGGTAGGGTTCCGAGCTTTTAAATTAGAGTGCAATGTGCTGGGACAAGCCCCCAGAAGTTTATGTCTCCTTACTTATGTTTGTTTTTTAAATTTAATTTGTATTTTTTATCGGAGTAAATTTGATTAGAGTGTTTTGATTGTCTAGCTGTACAGAATCTGTTCAATGATTCACACATATGTCTGTTCATCTTCGGATCCTGTTACCATGTATGTGATTACAGAATGTATATTTTGAAGGTATTGGTGATTATATAATTCATATCATTTATATGTTATATGTTTATATACATTTAACTTATATTAGTATATGTATGTTAACCCCATAGTCCTAATTTACCCATCCTCCCACCTTTCATTTTGGCTAACCATTAGTTTATTTGATAAGTCTGTGAGTGTCTTTTTCTGTGGAAATATGTTCATTGGTAGCAATCTTAGGAAAACTTGTATAAATAATATCATAGGATATTTGTAATACCCGTTTGTCTTACTTAACCTTATATGATTATTTCTAGTCTCAACTCTAGTCCTGAAAACGGCATTGTTCATTTTTTTCCCGAGGCTACTCTTCCATTCTGTCCATATACCACTTCTTCTTTGTCCATTCACCTGTTTATGGACCTTTTTTTGCTTCCATGTCTTTGCTATTTCAGTATTGTTGCAGTGCACATTTGCCTGCCTCTGTCTTTCCGATTCTGGTGGTCTTAGGTTATAGGCCCAAAAGGTGCCCTGCCGCATCATATGGTAGCTCAATTTTTACGTTTTCAAGCAGCTCGATTCAGTTTGCATTAGTGCTGTTACGACTTTATATCCCACCAGCAGCTAGAAGGTACACACTTCTTTAAAACCCCTTCAGCATTTATAGTTTGTAGACTTTTTGCTGATGGTCATGACTGGTGTGAGCTGAAACCTTTTTGGAGGTTGGATACGCATGTGGCTAATAATTCCTTATGCTGAGCTTTAGGCATGTCCTATTTTTTCTTTTCCTTTTTTTTAAAATGAGTGAGTACAACTTCCCTCCCCTTATTGATTTCTTGAAAAGTTTCTTATGTGTTGAATTTTCTTGCCTATTCCCTACCCCAGGGCATTTTTTGAGTGCCTGTGTCATTTACAACCGTACAGTCCTTGTGACTATATAAGCAACCACTGGCACTGGGTTTAAAGGTGCTGTTTTTGGAGACAGCCACAAGGCGGCAGCATTATTACGTTCTCAAGTCTTGTTACTAGGACAACAGAGTCTTCCTGGAGGTAGTGTTCCGAGCTTTTAAATTAGAGTGCAATGTGCTGGGACAAGCCCCCAGAAGTTTATGTCTCCTTACTTATGTTTGTTTTTTAAATTTAATTTGTATTTTTTATCGGAGTAAATTTGATTAGAGTGTTTTGATTGTCTGGCTGTACAGAATCTGTTCAATGATTCATACATATGTCTGTTCATCTTCGGATCCTGTTACCATGTATGTGATTACAGAATGTATATTTTGAAGGTATTGGTGATTATATAATTCATATCATTTATATGTTATATGTTTATATACATTTAACTTATATTAGTATATGTATGTTAACCCCATAGTCCTAATTTACCCATCCTCCCACCTTTCATTTTGGCTAACCATTAGTTTATTTGATAAGTCTGTGAGTGTCTTTTTCTGTGGAAATATGTTCATTGGTAGCAATCTTAGGAAAACTTGTATAAATAATATCATAGGATATTTGTAATACCCGTTTGTCTTACTTAACCTTATATGATTATTTCTAGTCTCAACTCTAGTCCTGAAAACGGCATTGTTCATTTTTTTCCCGAGGCTACTCTTCCATTCTGTCCATATACCACTTCTTCTTTGTCCATTCACCTGTTTATGGACCTTTTTTTGCTTCCATGTCTTTGCTATTTCAGTATTGTTGCAGTGCACATTTGCCTGCCTCTGTCTTTCCGATTCTGGTGGTCTTAGGTTATAGGCCCAAAAGGTGCCCTGCCGCATCATATGGTAGCTCAATTTTTACGTTTTCAAGCAGCTCGATTCAGTTTGCATTAGTGCTGTTACGACTTTATATCCCACCAGCAGCTAGAAGGTACACACTTCTCTAAAACCCCTTCAGCATTTATAGTTTGTAGACTTTTTGCTGATGGTCATGACTGGTGTGAGCTGAAACCTTTTTGGAGGTTGGATACGCATGTGGCTAATAATTCCTTATGCTGAGCTTTAGGCATGTCCTATTTTTTCTTTTCCTTTTTTTTAAAATGAGTGAGTACAACTTCCCTCCCCTTATTGATTTCTTGAAAAGTTTCTTATGTGTTGAATTTTCTTGCCTATTCCCTACCCCAGGGCATTTTTTGAGTGCCTGTGTCATTTACAACCGTACAGTCCTTGTGACTATATAAGCAACCACTGGCACTGGGTTTAAAGGTGCTGTTTTTGGAGACAGCCACAAGGCGGCAGCATTATTACGTTCTCAAGTCTTGTTACTAGGACAACAGAGTCTTCCTGGAGGTAGTGTTCCGAGCTTTTAAATTAGAGTGCAATGTGCTGGGACAAGCCCCCAGAAGTTTATGTCTCCTTACTTATGTTTGTTTTTTAAATTTAATTTGTATTTTTTATCGGAGTAAATTTGATTAGAGTGTTTTGATTGTCTGGCTGTACAGAATCTGTTCAATGATTCATACATATGTCTGTTCATCTTCGGATCCTGTTACCATGTATGTGATTACAGAATGTATATTTTGAAGGTATTGGTGATTATATAATTCATATCATTTATATGTTATATGTTTATATACATTTAACTTATATTAGTATATGTATGTTAACCCCATAGTCCTAATTTACCCATCCTCCCACCTTTCATTTTGGCTAACCATTAGTTTATTTGATAAGTCTGTGAGTGTCTTTTTCTGTGGAAATATGTTCATTGGTAGCAATCTTAGGAAAACTTGTATAAATAATATCATAGGATATTTGTAATACCCGTTTGTCTTACTTAACCTTATATGATTATTTCTAGTCTCAACTCTAGTCCTGAAAACGGCATTGTTCATTTTTTTCCCGAGGCTACTCTTCCATTCTGTCCATATACCACTTTTTCTTTGTCCATTCACCTGTTTATGGACCTTTTTTTGCTTGCATGTCTTTGCTATTTCAGTATTGTTGCAGTGCACATTTGCCTGCCTCTGTCTTTCCGATTCTGGTGGTCTTAGGTTATAGGCCCAAAAGGTGCCCTGCCGCATCATATGGTAGCTCAATTTTTACGTTTTCAAGCAGCTCGATTCAGTTTGCATTAGTGCTGTTACGACTTTATATCCCACCAGCAGCTAGAAGGTACACACTTCTCTAAAACCCCTTCAGCATTTATAGTTTGTAGACTTTTTGCTGATGGTCATGACTGGTGTGAGCTGAAACCTTTTTGGAGGTTGGATACGCATGTGGCTAATAATTCCTTATGCTGAGCTTTAGGCATGTCCTATTTTTTCTTTTCCTTTTTTTTAAAAAGAGTGAGTACAACTTCCCTCCTCTTATTGATTTCTTGAAAAGTTTCTTATGTGTTGAATTTTCTTGCCTATTCCCTACCCCAGGGCATTTTTTGAGTGCCTGTGTCATTTACAACCGTACAGTCCTTGTGACTATATAAGCAACCACTGGCACTGGGTTTAAAGGTGCTGTTTTTGGAGACAGCCACAAGGCGGCAGCATTATTACGTTCTCAAGTCTTGTTACTAGGACAACAGAGTCTTCCTGGAGGTAGTGTTCCGAGCTTTTAAATTAGAGTGCAATGTGCTGGGACAAGCCCCCAGAAGTTTATGTCTCCTTACTTATGTTTGTTTTTTAAATTTAATTTGTATTTTTATCGGAGTAAATTTGATTAGAGTGTTTTGATTGTCTGGCTGTACAGAATCTGTTCAATGATTCACACATATGTCTGTTCATCTTCGGATCCTGTTACCATGTATGTGATTACAGAATGTATATTTTGAAGGTATTGGTGATTATATAATTCATATCATTTATATGTTATATGTTTATACACATTTAACTTATATTAGTATATGTATGTTAACCCCATAGTCCTAATTTACCCATCCTCCCACCTTTCATTTTGGCTAACCATTAGTTTATTTGATAAGTCTGTGAGTGTCTTTTTCTGTGGAAATATGTTCATTGGTAACAATCTTAGGAAAACTTGTATAAGTAATATCATAGGATATTTGTAATACCCGTTTGTCTTACTTAACCTTATATGATTATTTCTAGTCTCAACTCTAGTCCTGAAAACGGCATTGTTCATTTTTTTCCCGAGGCTACTCTTCCATTCTGTCCATATACCACTTCTTCTTTGTCCATTCACCTGTTTATGGACCTTTTTTTGCTTCCATGTCTTTGCTATTTCAGTATTGTTGCAGTGCACATTTGCCTGCCTCTGTCTTTCCGATTCTGGTGGTCTTAGGTTATAGGCCCAAAAGGTGCCCTGCCGCATCATATGGTAGCTCAATTTTTACGTTTTCAAGCAGCTCGATTCAGTTTGCATTAGTGCTGTTACGACTTTATATCCCACCAGCAGCTAGAAGGTACACACTTCTCTAAAACCCCTTCAGCATTTATAGTTTGTAGACTTTTTGCTGATGGTCATGACTGGTGTGAGCTGAAACCTTTTTGGAGGTTGGATACGCATGTGGCTAATAATTCCTTATGCTGAGCTTTAGGCATGTCCTATTTTTTCTTTTCCTTTTTTTTAAAAAGAGTGAGTACAACTTCCCTCCTCTTATTGATTTCTTGAAAAGTTTCTTATGTGTTGAATTTTCTTGCCTATTCCCTACCCCAGGGCATTTTTTGAGTGCCTGTGTCATTTACAACCGTACAGTCCTTGTGACTATATAAGCAACCACTGGCACTGGGTTTAAAGGTGCTGTTTTTGGAGACAGCCACAAGGCGGCAGCATTATTACGTTCTCAAGTCTTGTTACTAGGACAACAGAGTCTTCCTGGAGGTAGTGTTCCGAGCTTTTAAATTAGAGTGCAATGTGCTGGGACAAGCCCCCAGAAGTTTATGTCTCCTTACTTATGTTTGTTTTTTAAATTTAATTTGTATTTTTTATCGGAGTAAATTTGATTAGAGTGTTTTGATTGTCTGGCTGTACAGAATCTGTTCAATGATTCATACATATGTCTGTTCATCTTCGGATCCTGTTACCATGTATGTGATTACAGAATGTATATTTTGAAGGTATTGGTGATTATATAATTCATATCATTTATATGTTATATGTTTATATACATTTAACTTATATTAGTATATGTATGTTAACCCCATAGTCCTAATTTACCCATCCCCCCACCTTTCATTTTGGCTAACCATGAGTTTATTAGATAAGTCTGTGAGTGTCTTTTTCTGTGGAAATACGTTCATTGGTAGCAATCTTAAGAAAACTTGTATAAATGATATCATAGGATATTTGTCATACCCTTTTGACTCACTTAACCTTATATGATTTTTTCTAGGCTCAACTGTAGTCCTGAAAACAGCATTGTTCATTTTTCTCCCGAGGCTACTATTCCATTCTGTCCGTATACCACTTCTTCTTTGTCCATTCATCTGTTTATGGACCTTTTTTTTGCTTCCATATCTTGGCTATTTCAGTATTGTTGCAGTGCATATTTGCGTGCCTCTGTCTTTCCAATTTTGGTGGTCTTAGGTTATAGGCCCAAAAGGTGCCCTGCCGCATCATTTGGTAGCTCAATTTTTACCTTTTCAAGCAGCTCGATTCAGTTTGCGTTAGTGCTGTTTCCACTTTACATCCCACCAGCAGCTAGAAGGTACACAGATCTCTAAAACCCCTTCAGCATTTATAGTTTGTAGACATTTTGCTGATGGTCATGACTGGTGTGAGCTGAAACCTTTTTGGAGGTTGGATACGCATGTGGCTAATAATTCCTTATGCTGAGCTTTAGGCATGTCCTTTTTTTCTTTTCCTTTTTTTTTAAAGAGTGAGTACAACTTCCGTACTCTTATTGACTTCTTGAAAATTTCTCATGTGTTGAATTTTCTTGCCAATTCCCTACCCCAGGGCATTTTTTGAGGGCCTGTGTCTTTTACAGCCCTGCAGTCCTTGTGACTATATAAGCAACCATTGGCACTGGGTTTAAAGCTACTGTTGTGGGAAGCAGCCACAAGGCGGCAGCATTATTACGTTCTCAAGTCTTGTTACTAGGACAACACAGTCTTCCTGGAGGTAGTGTTCCGAGCCTGTAAATTAGAGTGCAATGTCCTGGGACAAGCCCCCAGAAGTTTATGTCTCCTAACTTATGTTTGTTTTTTAAATTTAATTTCTATTTCTTATCGGAGTAAATTTGATTAGAGTGTTGTGGTTTTCTGGCTGTACAGAATCTGCTCAATGATTCATACATATGTCTGTTCATCTTCGAACCTGTTAGCATGTATGTGATTACAGAATGTATATTTTAAACGTATTGGTGATTATATAATTTATAGTTCATATGTTATATGTTTATATACATTTAACTTACATTAGTATATGTATGTTAACCCCATAGTCCTAATTTACCCATCCTCCCACCTTTCATTTTGGCTAGCCATTAGTTTATTTGATAAGTCTGTGAGTGTCTTTTTCTGTGGAAATATGTTCATTGGTAGCAATCTTAGGATAACATGTATAAATGATGTCATAGGATATTTGTCATACCCTTTTGACTTACTTAACGTTATATGATTATTTCTAGGCTCAACTGTAGTCCTGAAAACGGCATTGTTCATTTTTTTCCCGAGGCTACTATTCCATTTGGTACGTATCCCACTTCGTCTTTGTCCCTTCATCTGTTTATGGACCTTTTTTTTTGCTTCCTTGTCTTGGCTATTTCAATATTGTTGCAATGCACATTTGCCTGCCTCTCTCTTTCCGAATCTGGTGGTCTTAGGTTGTAGGCCCAAAAGGTGCCCTGCCGCACCATATGGTAACTCAATTTTTACCTTTTCAAGCAGCTCGATTCAGTTTGCGTTACTGCTGTTACCACTTTACATCCCACCAGCAGCTAGAAGGTACACACTTCTCTAAAACCCCTTCAGCATTTATTGTTTGTAGACTTTTTGCTGATGGTCATGACTGGAGTGAGCTGAAACCTTTTTGAATTTGAATTTGCATGTGGCTAATAATTCCTTATACTGAGCTTTAGGCATGTCCTTTTTTTCTTTTCCTTTTTTTTTTTAAAGAGTGAGTACAACTTCCCTCCTCTTATTGACTTCTTGGAAATTTCTCATGTGTTGAATGTTCTTGCCAATTCCCTACCCCAGGGCATATTTTGAGGGCTTGTGTCATTTACAGCCCTGCAGTCCTTGTGACTATATAAGCAATCATTGGCACTGGGTTTAAAGTGCTGTTGTGGGAAGCAGCCTCAAGGCGGCAGCATTATTGCGTTCTCAAGTCTTGTTACTAGGAGAACAGAGTCTTCCTGGAGGTAGTGTTCTGAGCTTGTAAATTAGAGTGCAATGTGCTGGGACAAGCCCCCAAAAGTTTATGTCTCCTAACTTATGTTTGTTTTTTAAATTTATTTTCTACTTCTTATCGGAGTAAATTTGATTAGAGTGTTTTGATTGTCTGGCTGTACAGAATCTGTTCAATGATTCACACATATGTCTGTTCATCTTCGGATCCTGTTACCATGTATGTGATTACAGAATGTATATTTTGAAGGTATTGGTGATTATATAATTCATATCATTTATATGTTATATGTTTATATACATTTAACTTATATTAGTATATGTATGTTAACCCCATAGTCCTAATTTACCCATCCTCCCACCTTTCATTTTGGCTAACCATTAGTTTATTTGATAAGTCTGTGAGTGTCTTTTTCTGTGGAAATATGTTCATTGGTAGCAATCTTAGGAAAACTTGTATAAATAATATCATAGGATATTTGTAATACCCTTTTGTCTTACTTAACCTTATATGATTATTTCTAGTCTCAACTCTAGTCCTGAAAACGGCATTGTTCATTTTTTTCCCGAGGCTACTCTTCCATTCTGTCCATATACCACTTCTTCTTTGTCCATTCACCTGTTTATGGACCTTTTTTTTGCTTCCATGTCTTTGCTATTTCAGTATTGTTGCAGTGCACATTTGCCTGCCTCTGTCTTTCCGATTCTGGTGGTCTTAGGTTATAGGCCCAAAAGGTGCCCTGCCGCATCATATGGTAGCTCAATTTTTACGTTTTCAAGCAGCTCGATTCAGTTTGCATTAGTGCTGTTACGACTTTATATCCCACCAGCAGCTAGAAGGTACACACTTCTCTAAAACCCCTTCAGCATTTATAGTTTGTAGACTTTTTGCTGATGGTCATGACTGGTGTGAGCTGAAACCTTTTTGGAGGTTGGATACGCATGTGGCTAATAATTCCTTATGCTGAGCTTTAGGCATGTCCTATTTTTTCTTTTCCTTTTTTTTAAAAAGAGTGAGTACAACTTCCCTCCTCTTATTGATTTCTTGAAAAGTTTCTTATGTGTTGAATTTTCTTGCCTATTCCCTACCCCAGGGCATTTTTTGAGTGCCTGTGTCATTTACAACCGTGCAGTCCTTGTGACTATATAAGCAACCATTGGCACTGGGTTTAAAGGTGCTGTTTTTGGAGACAGCCACAAGGCGGCAGCATTATTACGTTCTCAAGTCTTGTTACTAGGACAACAGAGTCTTCCTGGAGGTAGTGTTCCGAGCTTTTAAATTAGAGTGCAATGTGCTGGGACAAGCCCCCAGAAGTTTATGTCTCCTTACTTATGTTTGTTTTTTAAATTTAATTTGTATTTTTTATCTGAGTAAATTTGATTAGAGTGTTTTGATTGTCTGGCTGTACAGAATCTGTTCAATGATTCACACATATGTCTGTTCATCTTCGGATCCTGTTACCATGTATGTGATTACAGAATGTATATTTTGAAGGTATTGGTGATTATATAATTCATATCATTTATATGTTATATGTTTATGTACATTTAACTTATATTAGTATATGTATGTTAACCCCATAGTCCTAATTTACCCATCCCCCCACCTTTCATTTTGGCTAACCATTAGTTTATTTGATAAGTCTGTGAGTATATTTTTCTGTGGAAATATGTTCATTGGTAGCAATCTTAGGATAACATGTATAAATGATATCATAGGATATTTGTCATACCCTTTTGACTTACTTAACCTTATATGATTATTTCTAAGCTTAACTCTAGTCCTGAAAACGGCATTGTTCATTTTTTTCCAGAGGCTACTATTCCATTTGGTACGTATACCATTTCGTCTTTGTCCATTCATCTGTTTATGGACCTTTTTTTTGCTTCCATGTCTTGGCTATTTCAATATTGTTGCAGTGCACATTTGCCTGCCTCTGTCTTTCCGAATCCGGTGGTCTTAGGTTATAGGCCCAAAAGGTGCCCTGCCGCATCATATGGTAGCTCAATGTTTACCTTTTCAAGCAGCTTGATTCAGTTTGCGTTACTGCTGTTTCCACTTTACATCCAAACAGCAGCTAGAAGGTACACAGTTCTCTAAAACTCCTTCAGCATTTATAGTTTGTAGACTTTTTGCTGATGGTCATGACTGGTGTGAGCTGAAACCTTTTTGGAGGTTGGATACGCATGTGGCTAATAATTCCTTATGCTGAGCTTTAGGCATGTCCTTTTTTTCTTTTCCTTTTTTTTTAAAGAGTGACTACAACTTCCCTCCTCTTATTGACTTCTTGAAAATTTCTCATGTGTTGAATTTTCTTGCCAATTCCATACCCCAGGGCATTTTTTGAGGGCCTGTGTCTTTTACAGCCCTGCAGTCCTTGTGACTATATAAGCAACCATTGGCACTGGGTTTAAAGCTACTGTTGTGGGAAGCAGCCACAAGGCGGCAGCATTATTACGTTCTCAAGTCTTGTTACTAGGACAACACAGTCTTCCTGGAGGTAGTGTTCTGAGCTTGTAAATTAGAGTGCAATGTGCTGGGACAAGCCCCCAGAAGTTTATGTCTCCTAACTTATGTTTGTTTTTTAAATTTAATTTCTATTTCTTATCGGAGTAAATTTGATTAGAGTGTTGTGGTTTTCTGGCTGTACAGAATCTGCTCAATGATTCATACATATGTCTGTTCATCTTCGAACCTGTTAGCATGTATGTGATTACAGAATGTATATTTTAAAGGTATTGGTGATTATATAATTTATATATTTCATATGTTATATGTTTATATACATTTAACATACATTAGTATATGTATTTTAACCCCATTGTCCTAATTTACCCATCCTCCCACCTTTCATTTTGGCTAGCCATTAGTTTATTTGATAAGTCTGTGAGTGTCTCTTTCTGTGGAAATATGTTCATTGGTAGCAATCTTAGGATAACATGTATAAATGATGTCATAGGATATTTGTCATACCCTTTTGACTTACTTAACCTTATATGATTATTTCTAGGCTCAACTGTAGTCCTGAAAACGGCATTGTTCATTTTTTTCCCGAGGCTACTATTCCATTTGGTACGTATTCCACTTCGTCTTTGTCCATTCATCTGTTTATGGACCTTTTTTTTACTTCCATGTCTTTGCTATTTCAGTATTGTTGCAGTGCACATTTGCCTGCCTCTGTCTTTCCGATTCTGGTGGTCTTAGGTTATAGGCCCAAAAGGTGCCCTGCCGCATCATATGGTAGCTCAATTTTTACGTTTTCAAGCAGCTCGATTCAGTTTGCATTAGTGCTGTTACGACTTTATATCCCACCAGCAGCTAGAAGTACACACTTCTCTAAAACCCCTTCAGCATTTATAGTTTGTAGACTTTTTGCTGATGGTCATGACTGGTGTGAGCTGAAACCTTTTTGGAGGTTGGATACGCATGTGGCTAATAATTCCTTATGCTGAGCTTTAGGCATGTCCTATTTTTTCTTTTCCTTTTTTTTAAAATGAGTGAGTACAACTTCCCTCCTCTTATTGATTTCTTGAAAAGTTTCTTATGTGTTGAATTTTCTTGCCTATTCCCTACCCCAGGGCATTTTTTGAGTGCCTGTGTCATTTACAACCGTGCAGTCCTTGTGACTATATAAGCAACCATTGGCACTGGGTTTAAAGGTGCTGTTTTTGGAGACAGCCACAAGGCGGCAGCATTATTACGTTCTCAAGTCTTGTTACTAGGACAACAGAGTCTTCCTGGAGGTAGTGTTCCGAGCTTTTAAATTAGAGTGCAATGTGCTGGGACAAGCCCCCAGAAGTTTATGTCTCCTTACTTATGTTTGTTTTTTAAATTTAATTTGTATTTTTTATCGGAGTAAATTTGATTAGAGTGTTTTGATTGTCTGGCTGTACCGAATCTGTTCAATGATTCATACATATATCTGTTCATCTTCGGAACCTGTTAGCATGTATGTGATTACAGAATGTATATTTTAAAGGTATTGGTGATTATATAATTTATATATTTCATATGTTATATGTTTATATACATTTAACATACATTAGTATATGTATTTTAACCCCATTGTCCTAATTTACCCATCCTCCCACCTTTCATTTTGGCTAGCAATTAGTTTATTTGATAAGTCTGTGAGTGTCTTTTTCTGTGGAAATATGTTCATTGGTAGCAATCTTAGGGTAACATGTACAAATGATGTCATAGGATATTTGTCATACCCTTTTGACTTACTTAACCTTATATGATTATTTCTAGGCTCAACTGTAGTCCTGAAAACGGCATTGTTCATTTTTTTCCCGAGGCTACTATTCCATTTGGTACGTATCCCACTTCGTCTTTGTCCATTCATCTGTTTATGGACCTTTTTTTTTGCTTCCATGTCTTGGCTATTTCAGTATTGTTGCAGTGCACATTTGCCTGCCTCTGTCTTTCCGATTCCGGTGGTCTTAGGTTATAGGCCCAAAATGTGCCCTGCCGCATCATATGGTAGCTCAATGTTTACCTTTTCAAGCAGCTCGATTCAGTTTGCGTTACTGCTGTTACCACTTTACATCCCACCAGCAGCTAGAAGGTACACAGTTCTCTAAAACCCCTTCAGCATTTATAGTTTGTAGACTTTTTGCTGATGGTCATGACTGGTGTGAGCTGAAACCTTTTTGGAGGTTGGATACGCATGTGGCTAATAATTCCTTATGCTGAGCTTTAGGCATGTCCTTTTTTTCTTTTCCTTTTTTTTTAAAGAGTGACTACAACTTCCCTCCTCTTATTGACTTCTTGAAAATTTCTCATCTGTTGAATTTTCTTGCCAATTCCATACCCCAGGGCATTTTTTGAGGGCCTGTGTCTTTTACAGCCCTGCAGTCCTTGTGACTATATAAGCAACCATTGGCACTGGGTTTAAAGCTACTGTTGTGGGAAGCAGCCACAAGGCGGCAGCATTATTACGTTCTCAAGTCTTGTTACTAGGACAACACAGTCTTCCTGGAGGTAGTGTTCCGAGCTTGTAAATTAGAGTGCAATGTGCTGGGACAAGCCCCCAGAAGTTTATGTCTCCTAACTTATGTTTGTTTTTTAAATTTAATTTCTATTTCTTATCGGAGTAAATTTGATTAGAGTGTTGTGGTTTTCTGGCTGTACAGAATCTGCTCAATGATTCATACATATGTCTGTTCATCTTCGAACCTGTTAGCATGTATGTGATTACAGAATGTATATTTTAAAGGTATTGGTGATTATATAATTTATATATTTCATATGTTATATGTTTATATACATTTAACATACATTAGTATATGTATTTTAACCCCATTGTCCTAATTTACCCATCCTCCCACCTTTCATTTTGGCTAGCCATTAGTTTATTTGATAAGTCTGTGAGTGTCTCTTTCTGTGGAAATATGTTCATTGGTAGCAATCTTAGGATAACATGTATAAATGATGTCATAGGATATTTGTCATACCCTTTTGACTTACTTAACCTTATATGATTATTTCTAGGCTCAACTGTAGTCCTGAAAACGGCATTGTTCATTTTTTTCCCGAGGCTACTATTCCATTTGGTACGTATCCCACTTCGTCTTTGTCCATTCATCTGTTTATGGACCTTTTTTTTTGCTTCCATGTCTTTGCTATTTCAGTATTGTTGCAGTGCACATTTGCCTGCCTCTGTCTTTCCGATTCCGGTGGTCTTAGGTTATAGGCCCAAAATGTGCCCTGCCGCATCATATGGTAGCTCAATGTTTACCTTTTCAAGCAGCTCGATTCAGTTTGCGTTACTGCTGTTACCACTTTACATCCCACCAGCAGCTAGAAGGTACACAGTTCTCTAAAACCCCTTCAGCATTTATAGTTTGTAGACTTTTTGCTGATGGTCATGACTGGTGTGAGCTGAAACCTTTTTGGAGGTTGGATACGCATGTGGCTAATAATTCCTTATGCTGAGCTTTAGGCATGTCCTTTTTTTCTTTTCCTTTTTTTTTAAAGAGTGACTACAACTTCCCTCCTCTTATTGACTTCTTGAAAATTTCTCATGTGTTGAATTTTCTTGCCAATTCCATACCCCAGGGCATTTTTTGAGGGCCTGTGTCTTTTACAGCCCTGCAGTCCTTGTGACTATATAAGCAACCATTGGCACTGGGTTTAAAGCTACTGTTGTGGGAAGCAGCCACAAGGCGGCAGCATTATTACGTTCTCAAGTCTTGTTACTAGGACAACACAGTCTTCCTGGAGGTAGTGTTCTGAGCTTGTAAATTAGAGTGCAATGTGCTGGGACAAGCCCCCAGAAGTTTATGTCTCCTAACTTATGTTTGTTTTTTAAATTTAATTTCTATTTCTTATCGGAGTAAATTTGATTAGAGTGTTGTGGTTTTCTGGCTGTACAGAATCTGCTCAATGATTCATACATATGTCTGTTCATCTTCGAACCTGTTAGCATGTATGTGATTACAGAATGTATATTTTAAAGGTATTGGTGATTATATAATTTATATATTTCATATGTTATATGTTTATATACATTTAACATACATTAGTATATGTATTTTAACCCCATTGTCCTAATTTACCCATCCTCCCACCTTTCATTTTGGCTAGCCATTAGTTTATTTGATAAGTCTGTGAGTGTCTCTTTCTGTGGAAATATGTTCATTGGTAGCAATCTTAGGATAACATGTATAAATGATGTCATAGGATATTTGTCATACCCTTTTGACTTACTTAACCTTATATGATTATTTCTAGGCTCAACTGTAGTCCTGAAAACGGCATTGTTCATTTTTTTCCCGAGGCTACTATTCCATTTGGTACGTATCCCACTTCGTCTTTGTCCATTCATCTGTTTATGGACCTTTTTTTTGCTTCCATGTCTTTGCTATTTCAGTATTGTTGCAGTGCACATTTGCCTGCCTCTGTCTTTCCGATTCTGGTGGTCTTAGGTTATAGGCCCAAAAGGTGCCCTGCCGCATCATATGGTAGCTCAATTTTTACGTTTTCAAGCAGCTCGATTCAGTTTGCATTAGTGCTGTTACGACTTTATATCCCACCAGCAGCTAGAAGGTACACACTTCTCTAAAACCCCTTCAGCATTTATAGTTTGTAGACTTTTTGCTGATGGTCATGACTGGTGTGAGCTGAAACCTTTTTGGAGGTTGGATACGCATGTGGCTAATAATTCCTTATGCTGAGCTTTAGGCATGTCCTATTTTTTCTTTTCCTTTTTTTTAAAATGAGTGAGTACAACTTCCCTCCTCTTATTGATTTCTTGAAAAGTTTCTTATGTGTTGAATTTTCTTGCCTATTCCCTACCCCAGGGCATTTTTTGAGTGCCTGTGTCATTTACAACCGTGCAGTCCTTGTGACTATATAAGCAACCATTGGCACTGGGTTTAAAGGTGCTGTTTTTGGAGACAGCCACAAGGCGGCAGCATTATTACGTTCTCAAGTCTTGTTACTAGGACAACAGAGTCTTCCTGGAGGTAGTGTTCCGAGCTTTTAAATTAGAGTGCAATGTGCTGGGACAAGCCCCCAGAAGTTTATGTCTCCTTACTTATGTTTGTTTTTTAAATTTAATTTGTATTTTTTATCGGAGTAAATTTGATTAGAGTGTTTTGATTGTCTGGCTGTACCGAATCTGTTCAATGATTCATACATATATCTGTTCATCTTCGGAACCTGTTAGCATGTATGTGATTACAGAATGTATATTTTAAAGGTATTGGTGATTATATAATTTATATATTTCATATGTTATATGTTTATATACATTTAACATACATTAGTATATGTATTTTAACCCCATTGTCCTAATTTACCCATCCTCCCACCTTTCATTTTGGCTAGCAATTAGTTTATTTGATAAGTCTGTGAGTGTCTTTTTCTGTGGAAATATGTTCATTGGTAGCAATCTTAGGATAACATGTACAAATGATGTCATAGGATATTTGTCATACCCTTTTGACTTACTTAACCTTATATGATTATTTCTAGGCTCAACTGTAGTCCTGAAAACGGCATTGTTCATTTTTTTCCCGAGGCTACTATTCCATTTGGTACGTATCCCACTTCGTCTTTGTCCATTCATCTGTTTATGGACCTTTTTTTTTGCTTCCATGTCTTGGCTATTTCAGTATTGTTGCAGTGCACATTTGCCTGCCTCTGTCTTTCCGATTCCGGTGGTCTTAGGTTATAGGCCCAAAATGTGCCCTGCCGCATCATATGGTAGCTCAATGTTTACCTTTTCAAGCAGCTCGATTCAGTTTGCGTTACTGCTGTTACCACTTTACATCCCACCAGCAGCTAGAAGGTACACAGTTCTCTAAAACCCCTTCAGCATTTATAGTTTGTAGACTTTTTGCTGATGGTCATGACTGGTGTGAGCTGAAACCTTTTTGGAGGTTGGATACGCATGTGGCTAATAATTCCTTATGCTGAGCTTTAGGCATGTCCTTTTTTTCTTTTCCTTTTTTTTTAAAGAGTGACTACAACTTCCCTCCTCTTATTGACTTCTTGAAAATTTCTCATGTGTTGAATTTCCTTCCAATTCCATACCCCAGGGCATTTTTTGAGGGCCAGTGTCTTTTACAGCCCTGCAGTCCTTGTGACTATATAAGCAACCATTGGCACTGGGTTTAAAGCTACTGTTGTGGGAAGCAGCTACAAGGCGGCAGCATTATTACGTTCTCAAGTCTTGTTACTAGGACAACACAGTCTTCCTGGAGGTAGTGTTCCGAGCTTGTAAATTAGAGTGCAATGTGCTGGGACAAGCCCCCAGAAGTTTATGTCTCCTAACTTATGTTTGTTTTTTAAATTTAATTTCTATTTCTTATCGGAGTAAATTTGATTAGAGTGTTGTGGTTTTCTGGCTGTACAGAATCTGCTCAATGATTCATACATATGTCTGTTCATCTTCGAACCTGTTAGCATGTATGTGATTACAGAATGTATATTTTAAAGGTATTGGTGATTATATAATTTATATATTTCATGTTATATGTTTATATACATTTAACATACATTAGTATATGTATTTTAACCCCATTGTCCTAATTTACCCATCCTCCCACCTTTCATTTTGGCTAGCCATTAGTTTATTTGATAAGTCTGTGAGTGTCTCTTTCTGTGGAAATATGTTCATTGGTAGCAATCTTAGGATAACATGTATAAATGATGTCATAGAATATTTGTCATACCCTTTTGACTTACTTAACCTTATATGATTATTTCTAGGCTCAACTGTAGTCCTGAAAACGGCATTGTTCATTTTTTTCCCGAGGCTACTATTCCATTTGGTACGTATCCCACTTCGTCTTTGTCCATTCATCTGTTTATGGACCTTTTTTTTTGCTTCCATGTCTTTGCTATTTCAGTATTGTTGCAGTGCACATTTGCCTGCCTCTGTCTTTCCGATTCTGGTGGTCTTAGGTTATAGGCCCAAAAGGTGCCCTGCCGCATCATATGGTAGCTCAATTTTTACGTTTTCAAGCAGCTCGATTCAGTTTGCATTAGTGCTGTTACGACTTTATATCCCACCAGCAGCTAGAAGGTACACACTTCTCTAAAACCCCTTCAGCATTTATAGTTTGTAGACTTTTTGCTGATGGTCATGACTGGTGTGAGCTGAAACCTTTTTGGAGGTTGGATACGCATGTGGCTAATAATTCCTTATGCTGAGCTTTAGGCATGTCCTATTTTTTCTTTTCCTTTTTTTTAAAATGAGTGAGTACAACTTCCCTCCTCTTATTGATTTCTTGAAAAGTTTCTTATGTGTTGAATTTTCTTGCCTATTCCCTACCCCAGGGCATTTTTTGAGTGCCTGTGTCATTTACAACCGTGCAGTCCTTGTGACTATATAAGCAACCATTGGCACTGGGTTTAAAGGTGCTGTTTTTGGAGACAGCCACAAGGCGGCAGCATTATTACGTTCTCAAGTCTTGTTACTAGGACAACAGAGTCTTCCTGGAGGTAGTGTTCCGAGCTTTTAAATTAGAGTGCAATGTGCTGGGACAAGCCCCCAGAAGTTTATGTCTCCTTACTTATGTTTGTTTTTTAAATTTAATTTGTATTTTTTATCAGAGTAAATTTGATTAGAGTGTTTTGATTGTCTGGCTGTACAGAATCTGTTCAATGATTCATACATATATCTGTTCATCTTCGGAACCTGTTAGCATGTATGTGATTACAGAATGTATATTTTAAAGGTATTGGTGATTATATAATTTATCTATTTCATATGTTATATGTTTATATACATTTAACATACATTAGTATATGTATTTTAACCCCATTGTCCTAATTTACCCATCCTCCCACCTTTCATTTTGGCTAGCCATTAGTTTATTTGATAAGTCTGTGAGTGTCTTTTTCTGTGGAAATATGTTCATTGGTAGCAATCTTAGGATAACATGTATAAATGATGTCATAGGATATTTGTCATACCCTTTTGACTTACTTAACCTTATATGATTATTTCTAGGCTCAACTGTAGTCCTGAAAACGGCATTGTTCATTTTTTTCCCGAGGCTACTATTCCATTTGGTACGTATCCCACTTCGTCTTTGTCCATTCATCTGTTTATGGACCTTTTTTTTTGCTTCCATGTCTTGGCTATTTCAGTATTGTTGCAGTGCACATTTGCCTGCCTCTGTCTTTCCGATTCCGGTGGTCTTAGGTTATAGGCCCAAAATGTGCCCTGCCGCATCATATGGTAGCTCAATGTTTACCTTTTCAAGCAGCTCGATTCAGTTTGCGTTACTGCTGTTACCACTTTACATCCCACCAGCAGCTAGAAGGTACACAGTTCTCTAAAACCCCTTCAGCATTTATAGTTTGTAGACTTTTTGCTGATGGTCATGACTGGTGTGAGCTGAAACCTTTTTGGAGGTTGGATACGCATGTGGCTAATAATTCCTTATGCTGAGCTTTAGGCATGTCCTTTTTTTCTTTTCCTTTTTTTTTTAAAGAGTGACTACAACTTCCCTCCTCTTATTGACTTCTTGAAAATTTCTCATGTGTTGAATTTTCTTGCCAATTCCATACCCCAGGGCATTTTTTGAGGGCCTGTGTCTTTTACAGCCCTGCAGTCCTTGTGACTATATAAGCAACCATTGGCACTGGGTTTAAAGCTACTGTTGTGGGAAGCAGCCACAAGGCGGCAGCATTATTACGTTCTCAAGTCTTGTTACTAGGACAACACAGTCTTCCTGGAGGTAGTGTTCCGAGCTTGTAAATTAGAGTGCAATGTGCTGGGACAAGCCCCCAGAAGTTTATGTCTCCTAACTTATGTTTGTTTTTTAAATTTAATTTCTATTTCTTATCGGAGTAAATTTGATTAGAGTGTTGTGGTTTTCTGGCTGTACAGAATCTGCTCAATGATTCATACATATGTCTGTTCATCTTCGAACCTGTTAGCATGTATGTGATTACAGAATGTATATTTTAAAGGTATTGGTGATTATATAATTTATATATTTCATATGTTATATGTTTATATACATTTAACATACATTAGTATATGTATTTTAACCCCATTGTCCTAATTTACCCATCCTCCCACCTTTCATTTTGGCTAGCCATTAGTTTATTTGATAAGTCTGTGAGTGTCTCTTTCTGTGGAAATATGTTCATTGGTAGCAATCTTAGGATAACATGTATAAATGATGTCATAGGATATTTGTCATACCCTTTTGACTTACTTAACCTTATATGATTATTTCTAGGCTCAACTGTAGTCCTGAAAACGGCATTGTTCATTTTTTTCCCGAGGCTACTATTCCATTTGGTACGTATCCCACTTCGTCTTTGTCCATTCATCTGTTTATGGACCTTTTTTTTTGCTTCCATGTCTTTGCTATTTCAGTATTGTTGCAGTGCACATTTGCCTGCCTCTGTCTTTCCGATTCTGGTGGTCTTAGGTTATAGGCCCAAAAGGTGCCCTGCCGCATCATATGGTAGCTCAATTTTTACATTTTCAAGCAGCTCGATTCAGTTTGCATTAGTGCTGTTACGACTTTATATCCCACCAGCAGCTAGAAGGTACACACTTCTCTAAAACCCCTTCAGCATTTATAGTTTGTAGACTTTTTGCTGATGGTCATGACTGGTGTGAGCTGAAACCTTTTTGGAGGTTGGATACGCATGTGGCTAATAATTCCTTATGCTGAGCTTTAGGCATGTCCTATTTTTTCTTTTCCTTTTTTTTAAAATGAGTGAGTACAACTTCCCTCCTCTTATTGATTTCT
The DNA here is from genome assembly GCF_965194825.1 of Balaenoptera physalus. Lineage (NCBI taxonomy): Eukaryota > Metazoa > Chordata > Mammalia > Artiodactyla > Balaenopteridae > Balaenoptera > Balaenoptera physalus. Next base: position 491,963 of record NW_028126580.1, read on the forward strand.
TGAAAAGTTTCTTATGTGTTGAATTTTCTTGCCTATTCCCTACCCCAGGGCATTTTTTGAGTGCCTGTGTCATTTACAACCGTGCAGTCCTTGTGACTATATAAGCAACCATTGGCACTGGGTTTAAAGGTGCTGTTTTTGGAGACAGCCACAAGGCGGCAGCATTATTACGTTCTCAAGTCTTGTTACTAGGACAACAGAGTCTTCCTGGAGGTAGTGTTCCGAGCTTTTAAATTAGAGTGCAATGTGCTGGGACAAGCCCCCAGAAGTTTATGTCTCCTTACTTATGTTTGTTTTTTAAATTTAATTTGTATTTTTTATCGGAGTAAATTTGATTAGAGTGTTTTGATTGTCTGGCTGTACAAAATCTCTTCAATGATTCATACATATATCTGTTCATCTTCGGAACCTGTTAGCATGTATGTGATTACAGAATGTATATTTTAAAGGTATTGGTGATTATATTATTTATATAGTTTATATATTATATGTTTATATACATTTAACATACATTAGTATATGTATGTTAACCCCATTGTCCTAATTTACCCATCCTCCCACCTTTCATTTTGGCTAACCATTAGTTTATTTGATAAGTCTGTGAGTGTCTTTTTCTGTGGAAATATGTTCATTGGTAGCAATCTTAGGATAACATGTATTAATGATATCATAGGATATTTGTCATACCCTTTTGACTTACTTAACCTTATATGATTATTTCTAGGCTCAACTCTAGTCCTGAAAACGGCATTGTTCATTTTTTTCCAGAGGCTTCTATTCCATTTGGTACGTGTACCATTTCGTCTTTGTCCATTCATCTGTTTATGGACCTTTTTTTTGCTTCCATGTCTTGGCTATTTCAATATTGTTGCAGTGCACATTTGCCTGCCTCTGTCTTTCCGAATCCAGTTGTCTTAGGTTATAGGCCCAAAATGTGCCCTGCCGCATCATATGGTAGCTCAATGTTTACCTTTTCAAGCAGCTCGATTCAGTTTGCGTTACTGCTGTTACCACTTTACATCCCACCAGCAGCTAGAAGGTACACAGTTCTCTAAAACCCCTTCAGCATTTATAGTTTGTAGACTTTTTGCTGATGGTCATGACTGGTGTGAGCTGAAACCTTTTTGGAGGTTGGATACGCATGTGGCTACTAATTCCTTATGCTGAGCTTTAGGCATGTCCTTTTTTTCTTTTCCTTTTTTTTTAAAGAGTGACTACAACTTCCCTCCTCTTATTGACTTCTTGAAAATTTCTCATGTGTTGAATTTTCTTGCCAATTCCATACCCCAGGGCATTTTTTGAGGGCCTGTGTCTTTTACAGCCCTGCAGTCCTTGTGACTATATAAGCAACCATTGGCACTGGGTTTAAAGCTACTGTTGTGGGAAGCAGCCACAAGGCGGCAGCATTATTACGTTCTCAAGTCTTGTTACTAGGACAACACAGTCTTCCTGGAGGTAGTGTTCCGAGCTTGTAAATTAGAGTGCAATGTGCTGGGACAAGCCCCCAGAAGTTTATGTCTCCTAACTTATGTTTGTTTTTTAAATTTAATTTCTATTTCTTATCGGAGTAAATTTGATTAGAGTGTTGTGGTTTTCTGGCTGTACAGAATCTGCTCAATGATTCATACATATGTCTGTTCATCTTCGAACCTGTTAGCATGTATGTGATTACAGAATGTATATTTTAAAGGTATTGGTGATTATATAATTTATATATTTCATATGTTATATGTTTATATACATTTAACATACATTAGTATATGTATTTTAACCCCATTGTCCTAATTTACCCATCCTCCCACCTTTCATTTTGGCTAGCAATTAGTTTATTTGATAAGTCTGTGAGTGTCTTTTTCTGTGGAAATATGTTCATTGGTAGCAATCTTAGGATAACATGTACAAATGATGTCATAGGATATTTGTCATACCCTTTTGACTTACTTAACCTTATATGATTATTTCTAGGCTCAACTGTAGTCCTGAAAACGGCATTGTTCATTTTTTTCCCGAGGCTACTATTCCATTTGGTACGTATCCCACTTCGTCTTTGTCCATTCATCTGTTTATGGACCTTTTTTTTTGCTTCCATGTCTTGGCTATTTCAGTATTGTTGCAGTGCACATTTGCCTGCCTCTGTCTTTCCGATTCCGGTGGTCTTAGGTTATAGGCCCAAAAGGTGCCCTGCCGCATCATATGGTAGCTCAATGTTTACCTTTTCAAGCAGCTCGATTCAGTTTGCGTTACTGCTGTTACCACTTTACATCCCACCAGCAGCTAGAAGGTACACAGTTCTCTAAAACCCCTTCAGCATTTATAGTTTGTAGACTTTTTGCTGATGGTCATGACTGGTGTGAGCTGAAACCTTTTTGGAGGTTGGATACGCATGTGGCTAATAATTCCTTATGCTGAGCTTTAGGCATGTCCTTTTTTTCTTTTCCTTTTTTTTTAAAGAGTGACTACAACTTCCCTCCTCTTATTGACTTCTTGAAAATTTCTCATGTGTTGAATTTCCTTCCAATTCCATACCCCAGGGCATTTTTTGAGGGCCAGTGTCTTTTACAGCCCTGCAGTCCTTGTGACTATATAAGCAACCATTGGCACTGGGTTTAAAGCTACTGTTGTGGGAAGCAGCTACAAGGCGGCAGCATTATTACGTTCTCAAGTCTTGTTACTAGGACAACACAGTCTTCCTGGAGGTAGTGTTCCGAGCTTGTAAATTAGAGTGCAATGTGCTGGGACAAGCCCCCAGAAGTTTATGTCTCCTAACTTATGTTTGTTTTTTAAATTTAATTTCTATTTCTTATCGGAGTAAATTTGATTAGAGTGTTGTGGTTTTCTGGCTGTACAGAATCTGCTCAATGATTCATACATATGTCTGTTCATCTTCGAACCTGTTAGCATGTATGTGATTACAGAATGTATATTTTAAAGGTATTGGTGATTATATAATTTATATATTTCATATGTTATATGTTTATATACATTTAACATACATTAGTATATGTATTTTAACCCCATTGTCCTAATTTACCCATCCTCCCACCTTTCATTTTGGCTAGCCATTAGTTTATTTGATAAGTCTGTGAGTGTCTCTTTCTGTGGAAATATGTTCATTGGTAGCAATCTTAGGATAACATGTATAAATGATGTCATAGAATATTTGTCATACCCTTTTGACTTACTTAACCTTATATGATTATTTCTAGGCTCAACTGTAGTCCTGAAAACGGCATTGTTCATTTTTTTCCCGAGGCTACTATTCCATTTGGTACGTATCCCACTTCGTCTTTGTCCATTCATCTGTTTATGGACCTTTTTTTTTGCTTCCATGTCTTTGCTATTTCAGTATTGTTGCAGTGCACATTTGCCTGCCTCTGTCTTTCCGATTCTGGTGGTCTTAGGTTATAGGCCCAAAAGGTGCCCTGCCGCATCATATGGTAGCTCAATTTTTACGTTTTCAAGCAGCTCGATTCAGTTTGCATTAGTGCTGTTACGACTTTATATCCCACCAGCAGCTAGAAGGTACACACTTCTCTAAAACCCCTTCAGCATTTATAGTTTGTAGACTTTTTGCTGATGGTCATGACTGGTGTGAGCTGAAACCTTTTTGGAGGTTGGATACGCATGTGGCTAATAATTCCTTATGCTGAGCTTTAGGCATGTCCTATTTTTTCTTTTCCTTTTTTTTAAAATGAGTGAGTACAACTTCCCTCCTCTTATTGATTTCTTGAAAAGTTTCTTATGTGTTGAATTTTCTTGCCTATTCCCTACCCCAGGGCATTTTTTGAGTGCCTGTGTCATTTACAACCGTGCAGTCCTTGTGACTATATAAGCAACCATTGGCACTGGGTTTAAAGGTGCTGTTTTTGGAGACAGCCACAAGGCGGCAGCATTATTACGTTCTCAAGTCTTGTTACTAGGACAACAGAGTCTTCCTGGAGGTAGTGTTCCGAGCTTTTAAATTAGAGTGCAATGTGCTGGGACAAGCCCCCAGAAGTTTATGTCTCCTTACTTATGTTTGTTTTTTAAATTTAATTTGTATTTTTTATCAGAGTAAATTTGATTAGAGTGTTTTGATTGTCTGGCTGTACAGAATCTGTTCAATGATTCATACATATATCTGTTCATCTTCGGAACCTGTTAGCATGTATGTGATTACAGAATGTATATTTTAAAGGTATTGGTGATTATATAATTTATCTATTTCATATGTTATATGTTTATATACATTTAACATACATTAGTATATGTATTTTAACCCCATTGTCCTAATTTACCCATCCTCCCACCTTTCATTTTGGCTAGCCATTAGTTTATTTGATAAGTCTGTGAGTGTCTTTTTCTGTGGAAATATGTTCATTGGTAGCAATCTTAGGATAACATGTATAAATGATGTCATAGGATATTTGTCATACCCTTTTGACTTACTTAACCTTATATGATTATTTCTAGGCTCAACTGTAGTCCTGAAAACGGCATTGTTCATTTTTTTCCCGAGGCTACTATTCCATTTGGTACGTATCCCACTTCGTCTTTGTCCATTCATCTGTTTATGGACCTTTTTTTTTGCTTCCATGTCTTGGCTATTTCAGTATTGTTGCAGTGCACATTTGCCTGCCTCTGTCTTTCCGATTCCGGTGGTCTTAGGTTATAGGCCCAAAATGTGCCCTGCCGCATCATATGGTAGCTCAATGTTTACCTTTTCAAGCAGCTCGATTCAGTTTGCGTTACTGCTGTTACCACTTTACATCCCACCAGCAGCTAGAAGGTACACAGTTCTCTAAAACCCCTTCAGCATTTATAGTTTGTAGACTTTTTGCTGATGGTCATGACTGGTGTGAGCTGAAACCTTTTTGGAGGTTGGATACGCATGTGGCTAATAATTCCTTATGCTGAGCTTTAGGCATGTCCTTTTTTTCTTTTCCTTTTTTTTTTAAAGAGTGACTACAACTTCCCTCCTCTTATTGACTTCTTGAAAATTTCTCATGTGTTGAATTTTCTTGCCAATTCCATACCCCAGGGCATTTTTTGAGGGCCTGTGTCTTTTACAGCCCTGCAGTCCTTGTGACTATATAAGCAACCATTGGCACTGGGTTTAAAGCTACTGTTGTGGGAAGCAGCCACAAGGCGGCAGCATTATTACGTTCTCAAGTCTTGTTACTAGGACAACACAGTCTTCCTGGAGGTAGTGTTCCGAGCTTGTAAATTAGAGTGCAATGTGCTGGGACAAGCCCCCAGAAGTTTATGTCTCCTAACTTATGTTTGTTTTTTAAATTTAATTTCTATTTCTTATCGGAGTAAATTTGATTAGAGTGTTGTGGTTTTCTGGCTGTACAGAATCTGCTCAATGATTCATACATATGTCTGTTCATCTTCGAACCTGTTAGCATGTATGTGATTACAGAATGTATATTTTAAAGGTATTGGTGATTATATAATTTATATATTTCATATGTTATATGTTTATATACATTTAACATACATTAGTATATGTATTTTAACCCCATTGTCCTAATTTACCCATCCTCCCACCTTTCATTTTGGCTAGCCATTAGTTTATTTGATAAGTCTGTGAGTGTCTCTTTCTGTGGAAATATGTTCATTGGTAGCAATCTTAGGATAACATGTATAAATGATGTCATAGGATATTTGTCATACCCTTTTGACTTACTTAACCTTATATGATTATTTCTAGGCTCAACTGTAGTCCTGAAAACGGCATTGTTCATTTTTTTCCCGAGGCTACTATTCCATTTGGTACGTATCCCACTTCGTCTTTGTCCATTCATCTGTTTATGGACCTTTTTTTTTGCTTCCATGTCTTTGCTATTTCAGTATTGTTGCAGTGCACATTTGCCTGCCTCTGTCTTTCCGATTCTGGTGGTCTTAGGTTATAGGCCCAAAAGGTGCCCTGCCGCATCATATGGTAGCTCAATTTTTACATTTTCAAGCAGCTCGATTCAGTTTGCATTAGTGCTGTTACGACTTTATATCCCACCAGCAGCTAGAAGGTACACACTTCTCTAAAACCCCTTCAGCATTTATAGTTTGTAGACTTTTTGCTGATGGTCATGACTGGTGTGAGCTGAAACCTTTTTGGAGGTTGGATACGCATGTGGCTAATAATTCCTTATGCTGAGCTTTAGGCATGTCCTATTTTTTCTTTTCCTTTTTTTTAAAATGAGTGAGTACAACTTCCCTCCTCTTATTGATTTCTTGAAAAGTTTCTTATGTGTTGAATTTTCTTGCCTATTCCCTACCCCAGGGCATTTTTTGAGTGCCTGTGTCATTTACAACCGTGCAGTCCTTGTGACTATATAAGCAACCATTGGCACTGGGTTTAAAGGTGCTGTTTTTGGAGACAGCCACAAGGCGGCAGCATTATTACGTTCTCAAGTCTTGTTACTAGGACAACAGAGTCTTCCTGGAGGTAGTGTTCCGAGCTTTTAAATTAGAGTGCAATGTGCTGGGACAAGCCCCCAGAAGTTTATGTCTCCTTACTTATGTTTGTTTTTTAAATTTAATTTGTATTTTTTATCGGAGTAAATTTGATTAGAGTGTTTTGATTGTCTGGCTGTACAAAATCTCTTCAATGATTCATACATATATCTGTTCATCTTCGGAACCTGTTAGCATGTATGTGATTACAGAATGTATATTTTAAAGGTATTGGTGATTATATTATTTATATAGTTTATATATTATATGTTTATATACATTTAACATACATTAGTATATGTATGTTAACCCCATTGTCCTAATTTACCCATCCTCCCACCTTTCATTTTGGCTAACCATTAGTTTATTTGATAAGTCTGTGAGTGTCTTTTTCTGTGGAAATATGTTCATTGGTAGCAATCTTAGGATAACATGTATTAATGATATCATAGGATATTTGTCATACCCTTTTGACTTACTTAACCTTATATGATTATTTCTAGGCTCAACTCTAGTCCTGAAAACGGCATTGTTCATTTTTTTCCAGAGGCTTCTATTCCATTTGGTACGTGTACCATTTCGTCTTTGTCCATTTATCTGTTTATGGACCTTTTTTTTGCTTCCATGTCTTGGCTATTTCAATATTGTTGCAGTGCACATTTGCCTGCCTCTGTCTTTCCGAATCCAGTTGTCTTAGGTTATAGGCCCAAAATGTGCCCTGCCGCATCATATGGTAGCTCAATGTTTACCTTTTCAAGCAGCTCGATTCAGTTTGCGTTACTGCTGTTACCACTTTACATCCCACCAGCAGCTAGAAGGTACACAGTTCTCTAAAACCCCTTCAGCATTTATAGTTTGTAGACTTTTTGCTGATGGTCATGACTGGTGTGAGCTGAAACCTTTTTGGAGGTTGGATACGCATGTGGCTACTAATTCCTTATGCTGAGCTTTAGGCATGTCCTTTTTTTCTTTTCCTTTTTTTTTAAAGAGTGACTACAACTTCCCTCCTCTTATTGACTTCTTGAAAATTTCTCATGTGTTGAATTTTCTTGCCAATTCCATACCCCAGGGCATTTTTTGAGGGCCTGTGTCTTTTACAGCCCTGCAGTCCTTGTGACTATATAAGCAACCATTGGCACTGGGTTTAAAGCTACTGTTGTGGGAAGCAGCCACAAGGCGGCAGCATTATTACGTTCTCAAGTCTTGTTACTAGGACAACACAGTCTTCCTGGAGGTAGTGTTCCGAGCTTGTAAATTAGAGTGCAATGTGCTGGGACAAGCCCCCAGAAGTTTATGTCTCCTAACTTATGTTTGTTTTTTAAATTTAATTTCTATTTCTTATCGGAGTAAATTTGATTAGAGTGTTGTGGTTTTCTGGCTGTACAGAATCTGCTCAATGATTCATACATATGTCTGTTCATCTTCGAACCTGTTAGCATGTATGTGATTACAGAATGTATATTTTAAAGGTATTGGTGATTATATAATTTATATATTTCATATGTTATATGTTTATATACATTTAACATACATTAGTATATGTATTTTAACCCCATTGTCCTAATTTACCCATCCTCCCACCTTTCATTTTGGCTAGCCATTAGTTTATTTGATAAGTCTGTGAGTGTCTCTTTCTGTGGAAATATGTTCATTGGTAGCAATCTTAGGATAACATGTATAAATGATGTCATAGGATATTTGTCATACCCTTTTGACTTACTTAACCTTATATGATTATTTCTAGGCTCAACTGTAGTCCTGAAAACGGCATTGTTCATTTTTTTCCCGAGGCTACTATTCCATTTGGTACGTATCCCACTTCGTCTTTGTCCATTCATCTGTTTATGGACCTTTTTTTTTGCTTCCATGTCTTTGCTATTTCAGTATTGTTGCAGTGCACATTTGCCTGCCTCTGTCTTTCCGATTCTGGTGGTCTTAGGTTATAGGCCCAAAAGGTGCCCTGCCGCATCATATGGTAGCTCAATTTTTACGTTTTCAAGCAGCTCGTTTCAGTTTGCATTAGTGCTGTTACGACTTTATATCCCACCAGCAGCTAGAAGGTACACACTTCTCTAAAACCCCTTCAGCATTTATAGTTTGTAGACTTTTTGCTGATGGTCATGACTGGTGTGAGCTGAAACCTTTTTGGAGGTTGGATACGCATGTGGCTAATAATTCCTTATGCTGAGCTTTAGGCATGTCCTATTTTTTCTTTTCCTTTTTTTTAAAATGAGTGAGTACAACTTCCCTCCTCTTATTGATTTCTTGAAAAGTTTCTTATGTGTTGAATTTTCTTGCCTATTCCCTACCCCAGGGCATTCTTTGAGTGCCTGTGTCATTTACAACCGTGCAGTCCTTGTGACTATATAAGCAACCATTGGCCCTGGGTTTAAAGGTGCTGTTTTTGGAGACAGCCACAAGGCGGCAGCATTATTACGTTCTCAAGTCTTGTTACTAGGACAACACAGTCTTCCTGGAGGTAGTGTTCCGAGCTTGTAAATTAGAGTGCAATGTGCTGGGACAAGCCCCCAGAAGTTTATGTCTCCTAACTTATGTTTGTTTTTTAAATTTAATTTCTATTTCTTATCGGAGTAAATTTGATTAGAGTGTTGTGGTTTTCTGGCTGTACAGAATCTGCTCAATGATTCATACATATGTCTGTTCATCTTCGAACCTGTTAGCATGTATGTGATTACAGAATGTATATTTTAAAGGTATTGGTGATTATATAATTTATATATTTCATATGTTATATGTTTATATACATTTAACATACATTAGTATATGTATTTTAACCCCATTGTCCTAATTTACCCATCCTCCCACCTTTCATTTTGGCTAGCCATTAGTTTATTTGATAAGTCTGTGAGTGTCTCTTTCTGTGGAAATATGTTCATTGGTAGCAATCTTAGGATAACATGTATAAATGATGTCATAGGATATTTGTCATACCCTTTTGACTTACTTAACCTTATATGATTATTTCTAGGCTCAACTGTAGTCCTGAAAACGGCATTGTTCATTTTTTTCCCGAGGCTACTATTCCATTTGGTACGTATCCCACTTCGTCTTTGTCCATTCATCTGTTTATGGACCTTTTTTTTTGCTTCCATGTCTTTGCTATTTCAGTATTGTTGCAGTGCACATTTGCCTGCCTCTGTCTTTCCGATTCTGGTGGTCTTAGGTTATAGGCCCAAAAGGTGCCCTGCCGCATCATATGGTAGCTCAATTTTTACATTTTCAAGCAGCTCGATTCAGTTTGCATTAGTGCTGTTACGACTTTATATCCCACCAGCAGCTAGAAGGTACACACTTCTCTAAAACCCCTTCAGCATTTATAGTTTGTAGACTTTTTGCTGATGGTCATGACTGGTGTGAGCTGAAACCTTTTTGGAGGTTGGATACGCATGTGGCTAATAATTCCTTATGCTGAGCTTTAGGCATGTCCTATTTTTTCTTTTCCTTTTTTTTAAAATGAGTGAGTACAACTTCCCTCCTCTTATTGATTTCTTGAAAAGTTTCTTATGTGTTGAATTTTCTTGCCTATTCCCTACCCCAGGGCATTTTTTGAGTGCCTGTGTCATTTACAACCGTGCAGTCCTTGTGACTATATAAGCAACCATTGGCACTGGGTTTAAAGGTGCTGTTTTTGGAGACAGCCACAAGGCGGCAGCATTATTACGTTCTCAAGTCTTGTTACTAGGACAACAGAGTCTTCCTGGAGGTAGTGTTCCGAGCTTTTAAATTAGAGTGCAATGTGCTGGGACAAGCCCCCAGAAGTTTATGTCTCCTTACTTATGTTTGTTTTTTAAATTTAATTTGTATTTTTTATCGGAGTAAATTTGATTAGAGTGTTTTGATTGTCTGGCTGTACAAAATCTCTTCAATGATTCATACATATATCTGTTCATCTTCGGAACCTGTTAGCATGTATGTGATTACAGAATGTATATTTTAAAGGTATTGGTGATTATATTATTTATATAGTTTATATATTATATGTTTATATACATTTAACATACATTAGTATATGTATGTTAACCCCATTGTCCTAATTTACCCATCCTCCCACCTTTCATTTTGGCTAACCATTAGTTTATTTGATAAGTCTGTGAGTGTCTTTTTCTGTGGAAATATGTTCATTGGTAGCAATCTTAGGATAACATGTATTAATGATATCATAGGATATTTGTCATACCCTTTTGACTTACTTAACCTTATATGATTATTTCTAGGCTCAGCTCTAGTCCTGAAAACGGCATTGTTCATTTTTTTCCAGAGGCTTCTATTCCATTTGGTACGTGTACCATTTCGTCTTTGTCCATTCATCTGTTTATGGACCTTTTTTTTGCTTCCATGTCTTGGCTATTTCAATATTGTTGCAGTGCACATTTGCCTGCCTCTGTCTTTCCGAATCCAGTTGTCTTAGGTTATAGGCCCAAAATGTGCCCTGCCGCATCATATGGTAGCTCAATGTTTACCTTTTCAAGCAGCTCGATTCAGTTTGCGTTACTGCTGTTACCACTTTACATCCCACCAGCAGCTAGAAGGTACACAGTTCTCTAAAACCCCTTCAGCATTTATAGTTTGTAGACTTTTTGCTGATGGTCATGACTGGTGTGAGCTGAAACCTTTTTGGAGGTTGGATACGCATGTGGCTACTAATTCCTTATGCTGAGCTTTAGGCATGTCCTTTTTTTCTTTTCCTTTTTTTTTAAAGAGTGACTACAACTTCCCTCCTCTTATTGACTTCTTGAAAATTTCTCATGTGTTGAATTTTCTTGCCAATTCCATACCCCAGGGCATTTTTTGAGGGCCTGTGTCTTTTACAGCCCTGCAGTCCTTGTGACTATATAAGCAACCATTGGCACTGGGTTTAAAGCTACTGTTGTGGGAAGCAGCCACAAGGCGGCAGCATTATTACGTTCTCAAGTCTTGTTACTAGGACAACACAGTCTTCCTGGAGGTAGTGTTCCGAGCTTGTAAATTAGAGTGCAATGTGCTGGGACAAGCCCCCAGAAGTTTATGTCTCCTAACTTATGTTTGTTTTTTAAATTTAATTTCTATTTCTTATCGGAGTAAATTTGATTAGAGTGTTGTGGTTTTCTGGCTGTACAGAATCTGCTCAATGATTCATACATATGTCTGTTCATCTTCGAACCTGTTAGCATGTATGTGATTACAGAATGTATATTTTAAAGGTATTGGTGATTATATAATTTATATATTTCATATGTTATATGTTTATATACATTTAACATACATTAGTATATGTATTTTAACCCCATTGTCCTAATTTACCCATCCTCCCACCTTTCATTTTGGCTAGCCATTAGTTTATTTGATAAGTCTGTGAGTGTCTCTTTCTGTGGAAATATGTTCATTGGTAGCAATCTTAGGATAACATGTATAAATGATGTCATAGGATATTTGTCATACCCTTTTGACTTACTTAACCTTATATGATTATTTCTAGGCTCAACTGTAGTCCTGAAAACGGCATTGTTCATTTTTTTCCCGAGGCTACTATTCCATTTGGTACGTATCCCACTTCGTCTTTGTCCATTCATCTGTTTATGGACCTTTTTTTTTGCTTCCATGTCTTTGCTATTTCAGTATTGTTGCAGTGCACATTTGCCTGCCTCTGTCTTTCCGATTCTGGTGGTCTTAGGTTATAGGCCCAAAAGGTGCCCTGCCGCATCATATGGTAGCTCAATTTTTACGTTTTCAAGCAGCTCGTTTCAGTTTGCATTAGTGCTGTTACGACTTTATATCCCACCAGCAGCTAGAAGGTACACACTTCTCTAAAACCCCTTCAGCATTTATAGTTTGTAGACTTTTTGCTGATGGTCATGACTGGTGTGAGCTGAAACCTTTTTGGAGGTTGGATACGCATGTGGCTAATAATTCCTTATGCTGAGCTTTAGGCATGTCCTATTTTTTCTTTTCCTTTTTTTTAAAATGAGTGAGTACAACTTCCCTCCTCTTATTGATTTCTTGAAAAGTTTCTTATGTGTTGAATTTTCTTGCCTATTCCCTACCCCAGGGCATTCTTTGAGTGCCTGTGTCATTTACAACCGTGCAGTCCTTGTGACTATATAAGCAACCATTGGCCCTGGGTTTAAAGGTGCTGTTTTTGGAGACAGCCACAAGGCGGCAGCATTATTACGTTCTCAAGTCTTGTTACTAGGACAACAGAGTCTTCCTGGAGGTAGTGTTCCGAGCTTGTAAATTAGAGTGCAATGTGCTGGGACAAGCCCCCAGAAGTTTATGTCTCCTTACTTATGTTTGTTTTTTAAATTTAATTTGTATTTTTTATCGGAGTAAATTTGATTAGAGTGTTTTGATTGTCTGGCTGTACAAAATCTGTTCAATGATTCATACATATATCTGTTCATCTTCGGAACCTGTTAGCATGTATGTGATTACAGAATGTATATTTTAAAGGTATTGGTGATTATATAATTTATCTATTTCATATGTTATATGTTTATATACATTTAACATACATTAGTATATGTATTTTAACCCCATTGTCCTAATTTACCCATCCTCCCACCTTTCATTTTGGCTAGCCATTAGTTTATTTGATAAGTCTGTGAGTGTCTTTTTCTGTGGAAATATGTTCATTGGTAGCAATCTTAGGATAACATGTATAAATGATGTCATAGGATATTTGTCATACCCTTTTGACTTACTTAACCTTATATGATTATTTCTAGGCTCAACTGTAGTCCTGAAAACGGCATTGTTCATTTTTTTCCCGAGGCTACTATTCCATTTGGTACGTATCCCACTTCGTCTTTGTCCATTCATCTGTTTATGGACCTTTTTTTTTGCTTCCATGTCTTGGCTATTTCAGTATTGTTGCAGTGCACATTTGCCTGCCTCTGTCTTTCCGATTCCGGTGGTCTTAGGTTATAGGCCCAAAATGTGCCCTGCCGCATCATATGGTAGCTCAATGTTTACCTTTTCAAGCAGCTCGATTCAGTTTGCGTTACTGCTGTTACCACTTTACATCCCACCAGCAGCTAGAAGGTACACAGTTCTCTAAAACCCCTTCAGCATTTATAGTTTGTAGACTTTTTGCTGATGGTCATGACTGGTGTGAGCTGAAACCTTTTTGGAGGTTGGATACGCATGTGGCTAATAATTCCTTATGCTGAGCTTTAGGCATGTCCTTTTTTTCTTTTCCTTTTTTTTTTAAAGAGTGACTACAACTTCCCTCCTCTTATTGACTTCTTGAAAATTTCTCATGTGTTGAATTTTCTTGCCAATTCCATACCCCAGGGCATTTTTTGAGGGCCTGTGTCTTTTACAGCCCTGCAGTCCTTGTGACTATATAAGCAACCATTGGCACTGGGTTTAAAGCTACTGTTGTGGGAAGCAGCCACAAGGCGGCAGCATTATTACGTTCTCAAGTCTTGTTACTAGGACAACACAGTCTTCCTGGAGGTAGTGTTCCGAGCTTGTAAATTAGAGTGCAATGTGCTGGGACAAGCCCCCAGAAGTTTATGTCTCCTAACTTATGTTTGTTTTTTAAATTTAATTTCTATTTCTTATCGGAGTAAATTTGATTAGAGTGTTGTGGTTTTCTGGCTGTACAGAATCTGCTCAATGATTCATACATATGTCTGTTCATCTTCGAACCTGTTAGCATGTATGTGATTACAGAATGTATATTTTAAAGGTATTGGTGATTATATAATTTATATATTTCATATGTTATATGTTTATATACATTTAACATACATTAGTATATGTATTTTAACCCCATTGTCCTAATTTACCCATCCTCCCACCTTTCATTTTGGCTAGCCATTAGTTTATTTGATAAGTCTGTGAGTGTCTCTTTCTGTGGAAATATGTTCATTGGTAGCAATCTTAGGATAACATGTATAAATGATGTCATAGGATATTTGTCATACCCTTTTGACTTACTTAACCTTATATGATTATTTCTAGGCTCAACTGTAGTCCTGAAAACGGCATTGTTCATTTTTTTCCCGAGGCTACTATTCCATTTGGTACGTATCCCACTTCGTCTTTGTCCATTCATCTGTTTATGGACCTTTTTTTTTGCTTCCATGTCTTTGCTATTTCAGTATTGTTGCAGTGCACATTTGCCTGCCTCTGTCTTTCCGATTCTGGTGGTCTTAGGTTATAGGCCCAAAAGGTGCCCTGCCGCATCATATGGTAGCTCAATTTTTACATTTTCAAGCAGCTCGATTCAGTTTGCATTAGTGCTGTTACGACTTTATATCCCACCAGCAGCTAGAAGGTACACACTTCTCTAAAACCCCTTCAGCATTTATAGTTTGTAGACTTTTTGCTGATGGTCATGACTGGTGTGAGCTGAAACCTTTTTGGAGGTTGGATACGCATGTGGCTAATAATTCCTTATGCTGAGCTTTAGGCATGTCCTATTTTTTCTTTTCCTTTTTTTTAAAATGAGTGAGTACAACTTCCCTCCTCTTATTGATTTCTTGAAAAGTTTCTTATGTGTTGAATTTTCTTGCCTATTCCCTACCCCAGGGCATTTTTTGAGTGCCTGTGTCATTTACAACCGTGCAGTCCTTGTGACTATATAAGCAACCATTGGCACTGGGTTTAAAGGTGCTGTTTTTGGAGACAGCCACAAGGCGGCAGCATTATTACGTTCTCAAGTCTTGTTACTAGGACAACAGAGTCTTCCTGGAGGTAGTGTTCCGAGCTTTTAAATTAGAGTGCAATGTGCTGGGACAAGCCCCCAGAAGTTTATGTCTCCTTACTTATGTTTGTTTTTTAAATTTAATTTGTATTTTTTATCGGAGTAAATTTGATTAGAGTGTTTTGATTGTCTGGCTGTACAAAATCTCTTCAATGATTCATACATATATCTGTTCATCTTCGGAACCTGTTAGCATGTATGTGATTACAGAATGTATATTTTAAAGGTATTGGTGATTATATTATTTATATAGTATATATATTATATGTTTATATACATTTAACATACATTAGTATATGTATATTAACCCCATTGTCCTAATTTACCCATCCTCCCACCTTTCATTTTGGCTAACCATTAGTTTATTTGATAAGTCTGTGAGTGTCTTTTTCTGTGGAAATATGTTCATTGGTAGCAATCTTAGGATAACATGTATTAATGATATCATAGGATATTTGTCATACCCTTTTGACTTACTTAACCTTATATGATTATTTCTAGGCTCAACTCTAGTCCTGAAAACGGCATTGTTCATTTTTTTCCAGAGGCTTCTATTCCATTTGGTACGTGTACCATTTCGTCTTTGTCCATTCATCTGTTTATGGACCTTTTTTTTGCTTCCATGTCTTGGCTATTTCAATATTGTTGCAGTGCACATTTGCCTGCCTCTGTCTTTCCGAATCCAGTTGTCTTAGGTTATAGGCCCAAAATGTGCCCTGCCGCATCATATGGTAGCTCAATGTTTACCTTTTCAAGCAGCTCGATTCAGTTTGCGTTACTGCTGTTACCACTTTACATCCCACCAGCAGCTAGAAGGTACACAGTTCTCTAAAACCCCTTCAGCATTTATAGTTTGTAGACTTTTTGCTGATGGTCATGACTGGTGTGAGCTGAAACCTTTTTGGAGGTTGGATACGCATGTGGCTACTAATTCCTTATGCTGAGCTTTAGGCATGTCCTTTTTTTCTTTTCCTTTTTTTTTAAAGAGTGACTACAACTTCCCTCCTCTTATTGACTTCTTGAAAATTTCTCATGTGTTGAATTTTCTTGCCAATTCCATACCCCAGGGCATTTTTTGAGGGCCTGTGTCTTTTACAGCCCTGCAGTCCTTGTGACTATATAAGCAACCATTGGCACTGGGTTTAAAGCTACTGTTGTGGGAAGCAGCCACAAGGCGGCAGCATTATTACGTTCTCAAGTCTTGTTACTAGGACAACACAGTCTTCCTGGAGGTAGTGTTCCGAGCTTGTAAATTAGAGTGCAATGTGCTGGGACAAGCCCCCAGAAGTTTATGTCTCCTAACTTATGTTTGTTTTTTAAATTTAATTTCTATTTCTTATCGGAGTAAATTTGATTAGAGTGTTGTGGTTTTCTGGCTGTACAGAATCTGCTCAATGATTCATACATATGTCTGTTCATCTTCGAACCTGTTAGCATGTATGTGATTACAGAATGTATATTTTAAAGGTATTGGTGATTATATAATTTATATATTTCATATGTTATATGTTTATATACATTTAACATACATTAGTATATGTATTTTAACCCCATTGTCCTAATTTACCCATCCTCCCACCTTTCATTTTGGCTAGCAATTAGTTTATTTGATAAGTCTGTGAGTGTCTTTTTCTGTGGAAATATGTTCATTGGTAGCAATCTTAGGATAACATGTATAAATGATGTCATAGGATATTTGTCATACCCTTTTGACTTACTTAACCTTATATGATTATTTCTAGGCTCAACTGTAGTCCTGAAAACGGCATTGTTCATTTTTTTCCCGAGGCTACTATTCCATTTGGTACGTATCCCACTTCGTCTTTGTCCATTCATCTGTTTATGGACCTTTTTTTTTTGCTTCCATGTCTTGGCTATTTCAGTATTGTTGCAGTGCACATTTGCCTGCCTCTGTCTTTCCGATTCCGGTGGTCTTAGGTTATAGGCCCAAAATGTGCCCTGCCGCATCATATGGTAGCTCAATGTTTACCTTTTCAAGCAGCTCGATTCAGTTTGCGTTACTGCTGTTACCACTTTACATCCCACCAGCAGCTAGAAGGTACACAGTTCTCTAAAACCCCTTCAGCATTTATAGTTTGTAGACTTTTTGCTGATGGTCATGACTGGTGTGAGCTGAAACCTTTTTGGAGGTTGGATACGCATGTGGCTAATAATTCCTTATGCTGAGCTTTAGGCATGTCCTTTTTTTCTTTTCCTTTTTTTTTTAAAGAGTGACTACAACTTCCCTCCTCTTATTGACTTCTTGAAAATTTCTCATGTGTTGAATTTTCTTGCCAATTCCATACCCCAGGGCATTTTTTGAGGGCCTGTGTCTTTTACAGCCCTGCAGTCCTTGTGACTATATAAGCAACCATTGGCACTGGGTTTAAAGCTACTGTTGTGGGAAGCAGCCACAAGGCGGCAGCATTATTACGTTCTCAAGTCTTGTTACTAGGACAACACAGTCTTCCTGGAGGTAGTGTTCCGAGCTTGTAAATTAGAGTGCAATGTGCTGGGACAAGCCCCCAGAAGTTTATGTCTCCTAACTTATGTTTGTTTTTTAAATTTAATTTCTATTTCTTATCGGAGTAAATTTGATTAGAGTGTTGTGGTTTTCTGGCTGTACAGAATCTGCTCAATGATTCATACATATGTCTGTTCATCTTCGAACCTGTTAGCATGTATGTGATTACAGAATGTATATTTTAAAGGTATTGGTGATTATATAATTTATATATTTCATATGTTATATGTTTATATACATTTAACATACATTAGTATATGTATTTTAACCCCATTGTCCTAATTTACCCATCCTCCCACCTTTCATTTTGGCTAGCCATTAGTTTATTTGATAAGTCTGTGAGTGTCTCTTTCTGTGGAAATATGTTCATTGGTAGCAATCTTAGGATAACATGTATAAATGATGTCATAGGATATTTGTCATACCCTTTTGACTTACTTAACCTTATATGATTATTTCTAGGCTCAACTGTAGTCCTGAAAACGGCATTGTTCATTTTTTTCCCGAGGCTACTATTCCATTTGGTACGTATCCCACTTCGTCTTTGTCCATTCATCTGTTTATGGACCTTTTTTTTTGCTTCCATGTCTTTGCTATTTCAGTATTGTTGCAGTGCACATTTGCCTGCCTCTGTCTTTCCGATTCTGGTGGTCTTAGGTTATAGGCCCAAAAGGTGCCCTGCCGCATCATATGGTAGCTCAATTTTTACGTTTTCAAGCAGCTCGATTCAGTTTGCATTAGTGCTGTTACGACTTTATATCCCACCAGCAGCTAGAAGGTACACACTTCTCTAAAACCCCTTCAGCATTTATAGTTTGTAGACTTTTTGCTGATGGTCATGACTGGTGTGAGCTGAAACCTTTTTGGAGGTTGGATACGCATGTGGCTAATAATTCCTTATGCTGAGCTTTAGGCATGTCCTATTTTTTCTTTTCCTTTTTTTTAAAATGAGTGAGTACAACTTCCCTCCTCTTATTGATTTCTTGAAAAGTTTCTTATGTGTTGAATTTTCTTGCCTATTCCCTACCCCAGGGCATTTTTTGAGTGCCTGTGTCATTTACAACCGTGCAGTCCTTGTGACTATATAAGCAACCATTGGCACTGGGTTTAAAGGTGCTGTTTTTGGAGACAGCCACAAGGCGGCAGCATTATTACGTTCTCAAGTCTTGTTACTAGGACAACAGAGTCTTCCTGGAGGTAGTGTTCCGAGCTTTTAAATTAGAGTGCAATGTGCTGGGACAAGCCCCCAGAAGTTTATGTCTCCTTACTTATGTTTGTTTTTTAAATTTAATTTGTATTTTTTATCGGAGTAAATTTGATTAGAGTGTTTTGATTGTCTGGCTGTACAAAATCTCTTCAATGATTCATACATATATCTGTTCATCTTCGGAACCTGTTAGCATGTATGTGATTACAGAATGTATATTTTAAAGGTATTGGTGATTATATTATTTATATAGTTTATATATTATATGTTTATATACATTTAACATACATTAGTATATGTATGTTAACCCCATTGTCCTAATTTACCCATCCTCCCACCTTTCATTTTGGCTAACCATTAGTTTATTTGATAAGTCTGTGAGTGTCTTTTTCTGTGGAAATATGTTCATTGGTAGCAATCTTAGGATAACATGTATTAATGATATCATAGGATATTTGTCATACCCTTTTGACTTACTTAACCTTATATGATTATTTCTAGGCTCAACTCTAGTCCTGAAAACGGCATTGTTCATTTTTTTCCAGAGGCTTCTATTCCATTTGGTACGTGTACCATTTCGTCTTTGTCCATTCATCTGTTTATGGACCTTTTTTTTGCTTCCATGTCTTGGCTATTTCAATATTGTTGCAGTGCACATTTGCCTGCCTCTGTCTTTCCGAATCCAGTTGTCTTAGGTTATAGGCCCAAAATGTGCCCTGCCGCATCATATGGTAGCTCAATGTTTACCTTTTCAAGCAGCTCGATTCAGTTTGCGTTACTGCTGTTACCACTTTACATCCCACCAGCAGCTAGAAGGTACACAGTTCTCTAAAACCCCTTCAGCATTTATAGTTTGTAGACTTTTTGCTGATGGTCATGACTGGTGTGAGCTGAAACCTTTTTGGAGGTTGGATACGCATGTGGCTACTAATTCCTTATGCTGAGCTTTAGGCATGTCCTTTTTTTCTTTTCCTTTTTTTTTAAAGAGTGACTACAACTTCCCTCCTCTTATTGACTTCTTGAAAATTTCTCATGTGTTGAATTTTCTTGCCAATTCCATACCCCAGGGCATTTTTTGAGGGCCTGTGTCTTTTACAGCCCTGCAGTCCTTGTGACTATATAAGCAACCATTGGCACTGGGTTTAAAGCTACTGTTGTGGGAAGCAGCCACAAGGCGGCAGCATTATTACGTTCTCAAGTCTTGTTACTAGGACAACACAGTCTTCCTGGAGGTAGTGTTCCGAGCTTGTAAATTAGAGTGCAATGTGCTGGGACAAGCCCCCAGAAGTTTATGTCTCCTAACTTATGTTTGTTTTTTAAATTTAATTTCTATTTCTTATCGGAGTAAATTTGATTAGAGTGTTGTGGTTTTCTGGCTGTACAGAATCTGCTCAATGATTCATACATATGTCTGTTCATCTTCGAACCTGTTAGCATGTATGTGATTACAGAATGTATATTTTAAAGGTATTGGTGATTATATAATTTATATATTTCATATGTTATATGTTTATATACATTTAACATACATTAGTATATGTATTTTAACCCCATTGTCCTAATTTACCCATCCTCCCACCTTTCATTTTGGCTAGCAATTAGTTTATTTGATAAGTCTGTGAGTGTCTTTTTCTGTGGAAATATGTTCATTGGTAGCAATCTTAGGATAACATGTATAAATGATGTCATAGGATATTTGTCATACCCTTTTGACTTACTTAACCTTATATGATTATTTCTAGGCTCAACTGTAGTCCTGAAAACGGCATTGTTCATTTTTTTCCCGAGGCTACTATTCCATTTGGTACGTATCCCACTTCGTCTTTGTCCATTCATCTGTTTATGGACCTTTTTTTTTTGCTTCCATGTCTTGGCTATTTCAGTATTGTTGCAGTGCACATTTGCCTGCCTCTGTCTTTCCGATTCCGGTGGTCTTAGGTTATAGGCCCAAAATGTGCCCTGCCGCATCATATGGTAGCTCAATGTTTACCTTTTCAAGCAGCTCGATTCAGTTTGCGTTACTGCTGTTACCACTTTACATCCCACCAGCAGCTAGAAGGTACACAGTTCTCTAAAACCCCTTCAGCATTTATAGTTTGTAGACTTTTTGCTGATGGTCATGACTGGTGTGAGCTGAAACCTTTTTGGAGGTTGGATACGCATGTGGCTAATAATTCCTTATGCTGAGCTTTAGGCATGTCCTTTTTTTCTTTTCCTTTTTTTTTAAAGAGTGACTACAACTTCCCTCCTCTTATTGACTTCTTGAAAATTTCTCATGTGTTGAATTTTCTTGCCAATTCCATACCCCAGGGCATTTTTTGAGGGCCTGTGTCTTTTACAGCCCTGCAGTCCTTGTGACTATATAAGCAACCATTGGCACTGGGTTTAAAGCTACTGTTGTGGGAAGCAGCCACAAGGCGGCAGCATTATTACGTTCTCAAGTCTTGTTACTAGGACAACACAGTCTTCCTGGAGGTAGTGTTCTGAGCTTGTAAATTAGAGTGCAATGTGCTGGGACAAGCCCCCAGAAGTTTATGTCTCCTAACTTATGTTTGTTTTTTAAATTTAATTTCTATTTCTTATCGGAGTAAATTTGATTAGAGTGTTGTGGTTTTCTGGCTGTACAGAATCTGCTCAATGATTCATACATATGTCTGTTCATCTTCGAACCTGTTAGCATGTATGTGATTACAGAATGTATATTTTAAAGGTATTGGTGATTATATAATTTATATATTTCCTATGTTATATGTTTATATACATTTAACATACATTAGTATATGTATTTTAACCCCATTGTCCTAATTTACCCATCCTCCCACCTTTCATTTTGGCTAGCCATTAGTTTATTTGATAAGTCTGTGAGTGTCTCTTTCTGTGGAAATATGTTCATTGGTAGCAATCTTAGGATAACATGTATAAATGATGTCATAGGATATTTGTCATACCCTTTTGACTTACTTAACCTTATATGATTATTTCTAGGCTCAACTGTAGTCCTGAAAACGGCATTGTTCCTTTTTTTCCCGAGGCTACTATTCCATTTGGTACGTATCCCACTTCGTCTTTGTCCATTCATCTGTTTATGGACCTTTTTTTTTGCTTCCATGTCTTTGCTATTTCAGTATTGTTGCAGTGCACATTTGCCTGCCTCTGTCTTTCCGATTCTGGTGGTCTTAGGTTATAGGCCCAAAAGGTGCCCTGCCGCATCATATGGTAGCTCAATTTTTACGTTTTCAAGCAGCTCGATTCAGTTTGCATTAGTGCTGTTACGACTTTATATCCCACCAGCAGCTAGAAGGTACACACTTCTCTAAAACCCCTTCAGCATTTATAGTTTGTAGACTTTTTGCTGATGGTCATGACTGGTGTGAGCTGAAACCTTTTTGGAGGTTGGATACGCATGTGGCTAATAATTCCTTATGCTGAGCTTTAGGCATGTCCTATTTTTTCTTTTCCTTTTTTTTAAAATGAGTGAGTACAACTTCCCTCCTCTTATTGATTTCTTGAAAAGTTTCTTATGTGTTGAATTTTCTTGCCTATTCCCTACCCCAGGGCATTTTTTGAGTGCCTGTGTCATTTACAACCGTGCAGTCCTTGTGACTATATAAGCAACCATTGGCCCTGGGTTTAAAGGTGCTGTTTTTGGAGACAGCCACAAGGCGGCAGCATTATTACGTTCTCAAGTCTTGTTACTAGGACAACAGAGTCTTCCTGGAGGTAGTGTTCCGAGCTTGTAAATTAGAGTGCAATGTGCTGGGACAAGCCCCCAGAAGTTTATGTCTCCTTACTTATGTTTGTTTTTTAAATTTAATTTGTATTTTTTATCGGAGTAAATTTGATTAGAGTGTTTTGATTGTCTGGCTGTACAAAATCTGTTCAATGATTCATACATATATCTGTTCATCTTCGGAACCTGTTAGCATGTATGTGATTACAGAATGTATATTTTAAAGGTATTGGTGATTATATAATTTATCTATTTCATATGTTATATGTTTATATACATTTAACATACATTAGTATATGTATTTTAACCCCATTGTCCTAATTTACCCATCCTCCCACCTTTCATTTTGGCTAGCCATTAGTTTATTTGATAAGTCTGTGAGTGTCTTTTTCTGTGGAAATATGTTCATT
The DNA here is from genome assembly GCF_965194825.1 of Balaenoptera physalus. NCBI lineage: Eukaryota > Metazoa > Chordata > Mammalia > Artiodactyla > Balaenopteridae > Balaenoptera > Balaenoptera physalus. The sequence continues at coordinate 514,982 of NW_028126580.1, forward strand.
GGTAGCAATCTTAGGATAACATGTATAAATGATGTCATAGGATATTTGTCATACCCTTTTGACTTACTTAACCTTATATGATTATTTCTAGGCTCAACTCTAGTCCTGAAAACGGCATTGTTCATTTTTTTCCAGAGGCTTCTATTCCATTTGGTACGTGTACCATTTCGTCTTTGTCCATTCATCTGTTTATGGACCTTTTTTTTGCTTCCATGTCTTGGCTATTTCAATATTGTTGCAGTGCACATTTGCCTGCCTCTGTCTTTCCGAATCCAGTTGTCTTAGGTTATAGGCCCAAAATGTGCCCTGCCGCATCATATGGTAGCTCAATGTTTACCTTTTCAAGCAGCTCGATTCAGTTTGCGTTACTGCTGTTACCACTTTACATCCCACCAGCAGCTAGAAGGTACACAGTTCTCTAAAACCCCTTCAGCATTTATAGTTTGTAGACTTTTTGCTGATGGTCATGACTGGTGTGAGCTGAAACCTTTTTGGAGGTTGGATACGCATGTGGCTACTAATTCCTTATGCTGAGCTTTAGGCATGTCCTTTTTTTCTTTTCCTTTTTTTTTAAAGAGTGACTACAACTTCCCTCCTCTTATTGACTTCTTGAAAATTTCTCATGTGTTGAATTTTCTTGCCAATTCCATACCCCAGGGCATTTTTTGAGGGCCTGTGTCATTTACAGCCCTGCAGTCCTTGTGACTATATAAGCAATCATTGGCACTGGGTTTAAAGTGCTGTTGTGGGAAGCAGCCACAAGGCGGCAGCATTATTGCGTTCTCAAGTCTTGTTACTAGGAGAACAGAGTCTTCCTGGGGGTAGTGTTCTGAGCTTGTAAATTAGAGTGCAATATGCTGGGACAAGCCCCCAGAAGTTTATGTCTCCTTACTTATGTTTGTTTTTTAAATTTAATTTGTCTTTCTTATCGGAGTAAATTTGATTAGAGTGTTTTGATTGTCTGGCTGTACAGAATCTGCTCAATGATTCATACATATGTCTGTTCATCTTCGGATCCTGTTACCATGTATGTGATCACAGAATATATATTTTGAAGGTATTGGTGATTATATTATTTATATAGTTTATATGTTATATGTTTATATACATTTAACTTACATTAGTATATGTATGTTAACCCCATAGTCCTAATTTACCCATCCTCCCACCTTTCATTTTGGCTAAACATTAGTTTATTTGATAAGTCTGTGAGTGTCTTTTTCTGTGGAAATATGTTCATTGGTAGCAATCTTAAGAAAACTTGTATAAATGATATCATAGGATATTTGTCATACCCTTTTGACTCACTTAACCTTATATGATTTTTTCTAGGCTCAACTGTAGTCCTGAAAACAGCATTGTTCATTTTTCTCCCGAGGCTACTATTCCATTCTGTCCGTATACCACTTCTTCTTTGTCCATTCATCTGTTTATGGACCTTTTTTTTGCTTCCATATCTTGGCTATTTCAGTATTGTTGCAGTGCATATTTGCCTGCCTCTGTCTTTCCAATTTTGGTGGTCTTAGGTTATAGGCCCAAAAGGTGCCCTGCCCCATCATTTGGTAGCTCAATTTTTACCTTTTCAAGCAGCTCGATTCAGTTTGCGTTAGTGCTGTTTCCACTTTACATCCCACCAGCAGCTAGAAGGTACACAGATCTCTAAAACCCCTTCAGCATTTATAGTTTGTAGACATTTTGCTGATGGTAATGACTGGTGTGAGCTGAAACCTTTTTGAATTTGAATTTGTATGTGGCTAATAATTCCTTATACTAAGCTTTAGGCATGTCCTTTTTTTTCTTTTCCTTTTTTTTTTAAAGAGTGAGTACAACTTCCCTCCTCTTATTGACTTCTTGGAAATTTCTCATGTGTTGAATGTTCTTGCCAATTCCCTACCCCAGGGCATATTTTGAGGGCTTGTGTCATTTACAGCCCTGCAGTCCTTGTGACTATATAAGCAATCATTGGCACTGGGTTTAACGTGCTGTTGTGGGAAGCAGCCACAAGGCGGCAGCATTATTGCGTTCTCAAGTCTTGTTACTAGGAGAACAGAGTCTTCCTGGGGGTAGTGTTCTGAGCTTGTAAATTAGAGTGCAATGTGCTGGGACAAGCCCCCAGAAGTTTATGTCTCCTTACTTATGTTTGTTTTTTAAATTTAATTTGTCTTTCTTATCGGAGTAAATTTGATTAGAGTGTTTTGATTGTCTGGCTGTACAGAATCTGCTCAATGATTCATACATATGTCTGTTCATCTTCGGATCCTGTTACCATGTATGTGATCACAGAATATATATTTTGAAGGTATTGGTGATTATATTATTTATATAGTTTATATGTTATATGTTTATATACATTTAACTTACATTAGTATATGTATGTTAACCCCATAGTCCTAATTTACCCATCCTCCCACCTTTCATTTTGGCTAACCATTAGTTTATATGATAAGTCTGTGAGTGTCTTTTTCTGTGGAAATATGTTCATTGGTAGCAATCTTAAGAAAACTTGTATAAATGATATCATAGGATATTTGTCATACCCTTTTGACTTACTTAACCTTATATGATTATTTCTAGGCTCAACTGTAGTCCTGAAAACAGCATTGTTCATTTTTTTCCAGAGGCTACTATTCCATTTGGTACGTATACCATTTCGTCTTTGTCCATTCATCTGTTTATGGACCTTTTTTTGCTTCCATGTCTTGGCTATTTCAGTATTGTTGCAGTGCACATTTGCCTGCCTCTGTCTTTCCGATTCTGGTGGTCTTAGGTTATAGGCCCAAAAGGTGCCCTGCCGCATCGTGTGGTAACTCAATTTTTACCTTTTCAAGCAGCTCCATTCAGTTTGCATTAGTGGTATTACTTCTTTACATCCCACCAGCAGCTTGAAGGTACACATTCCTCTAAAACCCCTTCAGTATTTATAGTTTGTAGACTTTTCGATGATGGTCATGAGTGGTGTTACCTGAAACCTTTTTGAATTTGAATTTGCATGTGGCTAATAATTCCTTATACTCAGCTTTAGGCATGTCATTTTTTTCTTTTCCTTTTGTTTTAAAGAGTGAGTACAACTTCCCTCCTCTTATTGACTTCTTGAAAAGTTTCTCATGTGTTGAATTTTTTTGCCTATTCCCTACCCCAGGGCATTTTTTGAAGGCAGGTGTCATTTAGAGCCCTTCAGTCCTTGTGACTATTAAGCAACCTTTGGCACTGGGTTTAAAGCTGCTGTTGTGGGAAACAGCCACAAGGCGGCAGCATTATTACGTTCTCAACTCTTCTTACTTGGGCAACAGAGTCTTCCTGGAGGTAGTTTTCCAAGGTTGTAAATTAGAGTGGAATGTGCTGGGACAAGCCCCCAGAAGTTTATGTCTCCTAACTTATGTTTGCTTTTTAAATTTAATTTCTATTTCTTATCGGAGTAAATTTGATTAGAGTGTTTTGATTGGCTGTACAGAATCTGCTCAATGATTCATACATATATCTGTTCATCTTCGGAACCTGTTATCATGTATGTGATTACAGAATGTATATTTTAAAAGTTTGGTGATTATATAATTTATATAGTTCATATGTTATATGTTTATATACATTTAACATACATTAGTATATGTATGTTAACCCCATAGTCCTAATTTACCCATCCTCCCACCTTTCATTTTGGCTAACCATTAGTTTATTTGATAAGTCTGTGAGTGTCTTTTTTTGTGGAAATATGTTCATTGGTAGCAATCTTAGGATAACATGTATAAATGATATCATAGGATATTTGTCATACCCTTTTGACTAACTTACCCTTATATGATTATTTCTAGGCTCAACTGTAGTCATGAAAACGGCATTGTTCATTTTTTTCCCGAGGCTACTATTCCATTTGGTACGTATACCACTTCGTCTTTGTCCATTCATTTGTTTATGGACCTTTTTTTGCTTCTATGTCTTGGCTATTTCAATATTGTTGCAGTGCATATTTGCCTGCATCTGTCTTTCCGATTTTGGTTGTCTTATATTATAGGCCCAAAAGGTGCCCTGCCGCATCATACGGTAACTCAATTTTTACCTTTTCAAGTAGCTGCATTCAGTTTTCGTTAGTGCTCTTACCAGTTTACATCCCACCGGAACCTAGAAGGTACACAGTTCTCTAAAACCCGTTCAGCATTTATAGTTTGTAGATTTTTTGCTGATGGTCATGACTGGTGTGAGCTGAAACCTTATTGAATTTGAATTTGCATGTGCCTAATAATTTCCTTTACTGAGCTTTAGGCATGCCCTTTTTTTTCTTTTCCTTTCTTTTTTAGAGAGTGAGTACAACCTCCCTCCTCTTAGTGACTTCTTGAAAAATTTCTCATGTGTTGAATTTTCTTGCCTATTCCCTACCCCAAGGCATTTTTTGAGGGCCTGTATCATTTACAGCCCTGCAGTCCTTGTGACAGTATAAGCAACCATTGGCACTGGGTTTAAAGCTGCTGTTGTGGGAAATAGCCACAAGGCAGCAGCATTATTAGGTTCTCAACTCTTGTTAATAGGGCAGCAGAGTCTTCCTGGAGGTAGTGTTCCGAGGTTGTAAATTAGAGTGGAATGTGCTGGGACAAGCCCCCAGAAGTTTATGTCTCCTTACTTATGTTTGTTTTTTAAATTTAACTTCTACTTTTTATCGGAGTAAATTTGATTAGAGTGTTTTGATTGTCTGGCTGTACAGAATCTGCTCAATGATTCATACATATGTCTGTTCATCTGCGGATCCTGTTACCATGTATGTGATTACAGAATGTATATTTTGAAGGGATTGGTGATTATCTAATTCATATCATTTATATGTTATATGTTTATATACATTTAACTTACATTAGTATATGTATGTTAACCCCATAGTCCTAATTTACCCATCCTCCCACCTTTCATTTTGGCTAACCGTTAGTATTTTTGATAAGTCTGTGACTGTCTTTTTCTGTGGAAATATGTTCATTGGTAGTAATCTTAGGAAAACATGTATAAATGATTTCATAGGATATTTGTCACACCCTTTTGACTTACTTAACCTTATATGACTATTTCTAGTCTCAACTGTAGTTCTGAAAACGGCATTGTTCATTTTTTTCCCGAGGCTACTCTTCCATTCTGTCCATATACCACTTCTTCTTTGTCCATTCACCTGTTTATGGACCATTTTTTGCTTCCATGTCTTGGGTATTTCAGTATTGTTGCAGTGCACATTTGCCTGCCTCTGTATTTCCGATTTTGGTGGTCTTAGGTTATAGGCCCAAAAGGTGCCCTGCCGCATCATATGGTAACTCAATTTTTACCTTTTCAAGCAGCTCCATTCAGTATGCGTTAGTGCTGTTACCACTTTACATCCCACCAGCAGCTAGAATGTACACAATTCTCTAAAACCCCTTCAGCATTTATAGTTTGTAGACTTTTTGCTGATGGTCATGACTGGTGTCACCTGAAACCTTTTTGAATTTGAATTTGCATGTGGCTAATAATTCCTTATACTGAGCTTTAGGCATGTCCTTTTTTTTTCTTTTCCTTTTTTTTTAAAGAGTGAGTACAACTTCCCTCCTCTTATTGACTTCTTGAAAATTTCTCATGTGTTGAATTTTCTTGCCTATTCCCTACCCCAGGGCATTTTTTGAGGGCCTGTGTCTTTTACAGCCCTGCAGTCCTTGTGACTATATAAGCAACCATTGGCACTGGGTTTAAAGCTACTGTTGTGGGAAGCAGCCACAAGGCGGCAGCATTATTACGTTCTCAAGTCTTGTTACTAGGACAACACAGTCTTCCTGGAGGTAGTGTTCCGAGCTTGTAAATTAGAGTGCAATGTGCTAGGACAAGCCCCCAGAAGTTTATGTCTCCTAACTTATGTTTGTTTTTTAAATTTAATTTCTATTTCTTATCAGAGTCAATTTGATTAGAGTGTTTTGATTGTCTGGCTGTACAGAATCTGCTCAATGATTCATACATATGTCTGTTCATCTTCGGATCCTGCTACCATGTACGTGATTACAGAATGTATATTTTAAAGCTATTGGTGATGATATAATGCATATAGTTTATATGTGATATGTTTATATACATTTAACATACATTAGTATATGTATGTTAACCCCATAGTCCTAATTTACCTATTCTCCCACCTTTCATTTTGGCTGACCATTAGTTTATTTGATTAGTCTGTGAGTGTCTTTTTCTGTGGAAATATGTTCATGGGTAGCAATCTTAGGATAACTTTTATAAATGATATCGTAGGATATTTGTCATACCCTTTTGACTTACTTAACCTTATATGATTATTTCTAGTCTCAACTGTAGTCCTGGAAACGGCAATGTTCATTTTTTTTCCGAGGCTACTATTCCATTTGGTACGTATACCACTTCGTCTTTGTCCATTCATCTGTTTATGGACCTTTTTTTTGCTTCCATGTCTTGGCTATTTCAGTATTGCTGCAGTGCACATTTGCCTGCCTCTGTCTTTCCGAATCTGGTGGTCTTAGGTTATAGGCCCAAAAGGTGCCCTGCCGCATCATATGGTAGCTCAATTTTTACGTTTTCAAGCAGCTCGATTCAGGTTGCGTTACTGCTGTTACCACTTTACATCCCCCCAGCAGCTAGAAGGTACACAGTTCTCTAAAACCCCTTCACCATTTATAGTTTGTAGACTTTTTCCTGATGGTCATGACTGGTGTGAGCTGAAACCTTTTTGAATTTGAAATTGCATGTTAGTAATAATTCCTTATACTGAGCTTTAGGCATGTCCTATTTTTTCTTTTCCTTTTTTTTTTAAAGAGTGAGTACAACTTCCCTCCTCTTATTGACTTCTTGAAAAGTTTCTCATGTGTTGAATTTTCTTGCCTATTCCCTTGCCCAGGGCATATTTTGAGGGCAGGTGTCTTTTAGAGCCCTGCAGTCCTTGTGACTATTAAGCAACCATTGGCACTGGGTTTAAAGCTGCTGTTGTGGGAAACAGCCACAAGGCGGCAGCATTATTACGTTCTCAACTCTTGTTACTAGGGCAACAGAGTCTTCCTGGAGGTAGTTTTCCAAGGTTGTAAATTAGAGTGGAATGTTCTGGGAGAAGTCCCCAGAAGTTTATGTCTCCTAACTTATGTTTGCTTTTTAAATTTAATTTCTATTTCTTATCGGAGTAAATTTGATTAGAGTGTTTTTATTGTTTGACTGTACAGAATCTGCTCAATGATTCATACATATATCTGTTCATCTTCGGAACCTGTTAGCATGTATGTGATTACAGAATGTATATTTTAAAGGTATTGGTGATTATATTATTTATATAGTTTATATATTATATGTTTATATACATTTAACATACATTAGTATATGTATGTTAACCCCATTGTCCTAATTTACCCATCCTCCCACCTTTCATTTTGGCTAACCATTAGTTTATTTGATAAGTCTGTGAGTGTCTTTTTCTGTGGAAATATGTTCATTGGTAGCAATCTTAGGATAACATGTATTAATGATATCATAGGATATTTGTCATACCCTTTTGACTTACTTAACCTTATATGATTATTTCTAGGCTCAACTCTAGTCCTGAAAACGGCATTGTTCATTTTTTTCCAGAGGCTTCTATTCCATTTGGTACGTGTACCATTTCGTCTTTGTCCATTCATCTGTTTATGGACCTTTTTTTTGCTTCCATGTCTTGGCTATTTCAATATTGTTCCAGTGCACATTTGCCTGCCTCTGTCTTTCCGAATCCAGTTGTCTTAGGTTATAGGCCCAAAATGTGCCCTGCCGCATCATATGGTAGCTCAATGTTTACCTTTTCAAGCAGCTCGATTCAGTTTGCGTTACTGCTGTTACCACTTTACATCCCACCAGCAGCTAGAAGGTACACAGTTCTCTAAAACCCCTTCAGCATTTATAGTTTGTAGACTTTTTGCTGATGGTCATGACTGGTGTGAGCTGAAACCTTTTTGGAGGTTGGATACGCATGTGGCTAATAATTCCTTATGCTGAGCTTTAGGCATGTCCTTTTTTTCTTTTCCTTTTTTTTAAAGAGTGACTACAACTTCCCTCCTCTTATTGACTTCTTGAAAATTTCTCATGTGTTGAATTTTCTTGCCAATTCCATACCCCAGGGCATTTTTTGAGGGCCTGTGTCTTTTACAGCCCTGCAGTCCTTGTGACTATATAAGCAACCATTGGCACTGGGTTTAAAGCTACTGTTGTGGGAAGCAGCCACAAGGCGGCAGCATTATTACGTTCTCAAGTCTTGTTACTAGGACAACACAGTCTTCCTGGAGGTAGTGTTCCGAGCTTGTAAATTAGAGTGCAATGTGCTAGGACAAGCCCCCAGAAGTTTATGTCTCCTAACTTATGTTTGTTTTTTAAATTTAATTTCTATTTCTTATCGGAGTAAATTTGATTAGAGTGTTGTGGTATTCTGGCTGTACAGAATCTGCTCAATGATTCATACATATGTCTGTTCATCTTCGAACCTGTTAGCATGTATGTGATTACAGAATGTATATTTTAAAGGTATTGGTGATTATATAATTTATATATTTCATATGTTATATGTTTATATACATTTAACATACATTAGTATATGTATTTTAACCCCATTGTCCTAATTTACCCATCCTCCCACCTTTCATTTTGGCTAGCCATTAGTTTATTTGATAAGTCTGTGAGTGTCTTTTTCTGTGGAAATATGTTCATTGGTAGCAATCTTAGGATAACATGTATAAATGATGTCATAGGATATTTGTCATACCCTTTTGACTTACTTAACCTTATATGATTATTTCTAGGCTCAACTGTAGTCCTGAAAACGGCATTGTTCATTTTTTTCCCGAGGCTACTATTCCATTTGGTACGTATCCCACTTCGTCTTTGTCCATTCATCTGTTTATGGACCTTTTTTTTTGCTTCCATGTCTTTGCTATTTCAGTATTGTTGCAGTGCACATTTGCCTGCCTCTGTCTTTCCGATTCTGGTGGTCTTAGGTTATAGGCCCAAAAGGTGCCCTGCCGCATCATATGGTAGCTCAATTTTTACGTTTTCAAGCAGCTCGATTCAGTTTGCATTAGTGCTGTTACGACTTTATATCCCACCAGCAGCTAGAAGGTACACACTTCTCTAAAACCCCTTCAGCATTTATAGTTTGTAGACTTTTTGCTGATGGTCATGACTGGTGTGAGCTGAAACCTTTTTGGAGGTTGGATACGCATGTGGCTAATAATTCCTTATGCTGAGCTTTAGGCATGTCCTATTTTTTCTTTTCCTTTTTTTTAAAATCAGTGAGTACAACTTCCCTCCTCTTATTGATTTCTTGAAAAGTTTCTTATGTGTTGAATTTTCTTGCCTATTCCCTACCCCAGGGCATTTTTTGAGTGCCTGTGTCATTTACAACCGTGCAGTCCTTGTGACTATATAAGCAACCATTGGCACTGGGTTTAAAGGTGCTGTTTTTGGAGACAGCCACAAGGCGGCAGCATTATTACGTTCTCAAGTCTTGTTACTAGGACAACAGAGTCTTCCTGGAGGTAGTGTTCCGAGCTTTTAAATTAGAGTGCAATGTGCTGGGACAAGCCCCCAGAAGTTTATGTCTCCTTACTTATGTTTGTTTTTTAAATTTAATTTCTATTTTTTATCGGAGTAAATTTGATTAGAGTGTTTTGATTGTCTAGCTGTACAGAATCTGTTCAATGATTCATACATATGTCTGTTCATCTTCGGACCCTGTTACCATGTATGTGATCACAGAATATATATTTTGAAGGTATTGGTGATTATATAATTCATATCGTTTATATGTTATATGTTTATATACATTTAACTTACATTAGTATATGTATGTTAACCCCATAGTCCTAACTTACCCATCCCCCCACCTTTCATTTTGGCTAAACATTAGTTTATTTGATAAGTCTGTGAGTGTCTTTTTCTGTGGAAATATGTTCATTGGTAGCAATCTTAAGAAAACTTGTATAAATGATATCATAGGATATTTGTCATACCCTTTTGACTTACTTAACCTTATATGATTTTTTCTAGGCTCAACTGTAGTCCTGAAAACAGCATTGTTCATTTTTCTCCCGAGGCTACTATTCCATTCTGTCCGTATACCACTTCTTCTTTGTCCATTCATCTGTTTATGGACCTTTTTTTTGCTTCCATATCTTGGCTATTTCAGTATTGTTGCAGTGCATATTTGCCTGCCTCCGTCTTTCCAATTTTGGTGGTCTTAGGTTATAGGCCCAAAAGGTGCCCTGCACCATCATTTGGTAGCTCAATTTTTACCTTTTCAAGCAGCTCGATTCAGTTTGCGTTAGTGCTGTTTCCACTTTACATCCCACCAGCAGCTAGAAGGTACACAGATCTCTAAAACCCCTTCAGCATTTATAGTTTGTAGACTTTTTGCTGATGGTCATGACTGGTGTGAGCTGAAACCTTTTTGGAGGTTGGATACGCATGTGGCTAATAATTCCTTATGCTGAGCTTTAGGCATGTCCTTTTTTTCTTTTCCTTTTTTTTTAAAGAGTGAGTACAACTTCCCTCCTCTTATTGACTTCTTGAAAATTTCTCATGTGTTGAATTTTCTTGCCAATTCCATACCCCAGGGCATTTTTTGAGCTCCTGTGTCTTTTACAGCCCTGCAGTCCTTGTGACTATATAAGCAACCATTGGCACTGGGTTTAAAGCTACTGTTGTGGGAAGCAGCCACAAGGCGGCAGCATTATTACGTTCTCAAGTCTTGTTACTAGGACAACACAGTCTTCCTGGAGGTAGTGTTCCGAGCTTGTAAATTAGAGTGCAATGTGCTAGGACAAGCCCCCAGAAGTTTATGTCTCCTAACTTATGTTTGTTTTTTAAATTTAATTTCTATTTCTTATCGGAGTAAATTTGATTAGAGTGTTGTGGTTTTCTGGCTGTACAGAATCTGCTCAATGATTCATACATATGTCTGTTCATCTTCGAACCTGTTAGCATGTATGTGATTACAGAATGTATATTTTAAAGGTATTGGTGATTATATAATTTATATATTTCATATGTTATATGTTTATATACATTTAACATACATTAGTATATGTATTTTAACCCCATTGTCCTAATTTACCCATCCTCCCACCTTTCATTTTGGCTAGCCATTAGTTTATTTGATAAGTCTGTGAGTGTCTTTTTCTGTGGAAATATGTTCATTGGTAGCAATCTTAGGATAACATGTATAAATGATGTCATAGGATATTTGTCATACCCTTTTGACTTACTTAACCTTATATGATTATTTCTAGGCTCAACTGTAGTCCTGAAAACGGCATTGTTCATTTTTTTCCCGAGGCTACTATTCCATTTGGTACGTATCCCACTTCGTCTTTGTCCATTCATCTGTTTATGGACCTTTTTTTTTGCTTCCATGTCTTTGCTATTTCAGTATTGTTGCAGTGCACATTTGCCTGCCTCTGTCTTTCCGATTCTGGTGGTCTTAGGTTATAGGCCCAAAAGGTGCCCTGCCGCATCATATGGTAGCTCAATTTTTACGTTTTCAAGCAGCTCGATTCAGTTTGCATTAGTGCTGTTACGACTTTATATCCCACCAGCAGCTAGAAGGTACACACTTCTCTAAAACCCCTTCAGCATTTATAGTTTGTAGACTTTTTGCTGATGGTCATGACTGGTGTGAGCTGAAACCTTTTTGGAGGTTGGATACGCATGTGGCTAATAATTCCTTATGCTGAGCTTTAGGCATGTCCTATTTTTTCTTTTCCTTTTTTTTAAAATCAGTGAGTACAACTTCCCTCCTCTTATTGATTTCTTGAAAAGTTTCTTATGTGTTGAATTTTCTTGCCTATTCCCTACCCCAGGGCATTTTTTGAGTGCCTGTGTCATTTACAACCGTGCAGTCCTTGTGACTATATAAGCAACCATTGGCACTGGGTTTAAAGGTGCTGTTTTTGGAGACAGCCACAAGGCGGCAGCATTATTACGTTCTCAAGTCTTGTTACTAGGACAACAGAGTCTTCCTGGAGGTAGTGTTCCGAGCTTTTAAATTAGAGTGCAATGTGCTGGGACAAGCCCCCAGAAGTTTATGTCTCCTTACTTATGTTTGTTTTTTAAATTTAATTTGTATTTTTTATCGGAGTAAATTTGATTAGAGTGTTTTGATTGTCTAGCTGTACAGAATCTGTTCAATGATTCATACATATGTCTGTTCATCTTCGGACCCTGTTACCATGTATGTGATCACAGAATATATATTTTGAAGGTATTGGTGATTATATAATTCATATCGTTTATATGTTATATGTTTATATACATTTAACTTACATTAGTATATGTATGTTAACCCCATAGTCCTAACTTACCCATCCCCCCACCTTTCATTTTGGCTAACCATTAGTTTATTTGATAAGTCTGTGAGTGTCTTTTTCTGTGGAAATATGTTCATTGGTAGCAATCTTAAGAAAACTTGTATAAATGATATCATAGGATATTTGTCATACCCTTTTGACTTTCTTAACCTTATATGATTTTTTCTAGGCTCAACTGTAGTCCTGAAAACAGCATTGTTCATTTTTCTCCCGAGGCTACTATTCCATTCTGTCCGTATACCACTTCTTCTTTGTCCATTCATCTGTTTATGGACCTTTTTTTTGCTTCCATATCTTGGCTATTTCAGTATTGTTGCAGTGCATATTTGCCTGCCTCCGTCTTTCCAATTTTGGTGGTCTTAGGTTATAGGCCCAAAAGGTGCCCTGCACCATCATTTGGTAGCTCAATTTTTACCTTTTCAAGCAGCTCGATTCAGTTTGCGTTAGTGCTGTTTCCACTTTACATCCCACCAGCAGCTAGAAGGTACACAGATCTCTAAAACCCCTTCAGCATTTATAGTTTGTAGACATTTTGCTGATGGTAATGACTGCTGTGAGCTGAAACCTTTTTGAATTTGAATTTGTATGTGGCTAATAATTCCTTATACTAAGCTTTAGGCATGTCCTTTTTTTTCTTTTCCTTTTTTTTTTAAAGAGTGAGTACAACTTCCCTCCTCTTATTGACTTCTTGGAAATTTCTCATGTGTTGAATGTTCTTGCCAATTCCCTACCCCAGGGCATATTTTGAGGGCTTGTGTCATTTACAGCCCTGCAGTCCTTGTGACTATATAAGCAATCATTGGCACTGGGTTTAAAGTGCTGTTGTGGGAAGCAGCCACAAGGCGGCAGCATTATTGCGTTCTCAAGTCTTGTTACTAGGAGAACAGAGTCTTCCTGGGGGTAGTGTTCTGAGCTTGTAAATTAGAGTGCAATATGCTGGGACAAGCCCCCAGAAGTTTATGTCTCCTTACTTATGTTTGTTTTTTAAATTTAATTTGTCTTTCTTATCGGAGTAAATTTGATTAGAGTGTTTTGATTGTCTGGCTGTACAGAATCTGCTCAATGATTCACACATATGTCTGTTCATCTTCGGATCCTGTTACCATGTATGTGATTACAGAATGTATATTTTGAAGGTATTGGTGAATATATAATTCATATCATTTATATGTTATATGTTTATATACATTTAACTTACATTAGTATATGTATGTTAACCCCATAGTCCTAATTTACCCATCCTCCCACCTTTCATTTTGGCTAACCATTAGTTTATTTGATAAGTCTGTGAGTGTCTTTTTCTGTGTAAATATGTTCATTGGTAGCAATCTTAGGAAAACTTGTATAAATAATATCATAGGATATTTGTAATACCCGTTTGTCTTACTTAACCTTATATGATTATTTCTAGTCTCAACTCTAGTCCTGAAAACGGCATTGTTCATTTTTTTCCCGAGGCTACTCTTCCATTCTGTCCATATACCACTTCTTCTTTGTCCATTCACCTGTTTATGGACCTTTTTTTTCTTCCATGTCTTTGCTATTTCAGTATTGTTGCAGTGCACATTTGCCTGCCTCTGTCTTTCCGATTCTGGTGGTCTTAGGTTATAGGCCCAAAAGGTGCCCTGCCGCATCATATGGTAGCTCAATTTTTACGTTTTCAAGCAGCTCGATTCAGTTTGCATTAGTGATGTTACGACTTTATATCCCACCAGCAGCTAGAAGGTACACACTTCTCTAAAACACCTTCAGCATTTATAGTTTGTAGACTTTTTGCTGATGGTCATGACTGGTGTGAGCTGAAACCTTTTTGGATGTTGGATACGCATGTGGCTAATAATTCCTTATGCTGAGCTTTAGGCATGTCCTATTTTTTCTTTTCCTTTTTTTTGAAAAGAGTGAGTACAACTTCCCTCCTTTTATTGATTTCTTGAAAAGTTTCTTATGTGTTGAATTTTCTTGCCTATTCCCTACCCCAGGGCATTTTTTGAATGCCTGTGTCATTTACAACCGTGCAGTCCTTGTGACTATATAAGCAACCATTGGCACTGGGTTTAAAGGTGCTGTTTTTGCAGACAGCCACAAGGCGGCAGCAGTATTACGTTCTCAAGTCTTGTTACTAGGACAACAGAGTCTTCCTGGAGGTAGGGTTCCGAGCTTTTAAATTAGAGTGCAATGTGCTGGGACAAGCCCCCAGAAGTTTATGTCTCCTTACTTATGTTTGTTTTTTAAATTTAATTTGTATTTTTTATCGGAGTAAATTTGATTAGAGTGTTTTGATTGTCTAGCTGTACAGAATCTGTTCAATGATTCACACATATGTCTGTTCATCTTCGGATCCTGTTACCATGTATGTGATTACAGAATGTATATTTTGAAGGTATTGGTGATTATATAATTCATATCATTTATATGTTATATGTTTATATACATTTAACTTATATTAGTATATGTATGTTAACCCCATAGTCCTAATTTACCCATCCTCCCACCTTTCATTTTGGCTAACCATTAGTTTATTTGATAAGTCTGTGAGTGTCTTTTTCTGTGGAAATATGTTCATTGGTAGCAATCTTAGGAAAACTTGTATAAATAATATCATAGGATATTTGTAATACCCGTTTGTCTTACTTAACCTTATATGATTATTTCTAGTCTCAACTCTAGTCCTGAAAACGGCATTGTTCATTTTTTTCCCGAGGCTACTCTTCCATTCTGTCCATATACCACTTCTTCTTTGTCCATTCACCTGTTTATGGACCTTTTTTTGCTTCCATGTCTTTGCTATTTCAGTATTGTTGCAGTGCACATTTGCCTGCCTCTGTCTTTCCGATTCTGGTGGTCTTAGGTTATAGGCCCAAAAGGTGCCCTGCCGCATCATATGGTAGCTCAATTTTTACGTTTTCAAGCAGCTCGATTCAGTTTGCATTAGTGCTGTTACGACTTTATATCCCACCAGCAGCTAGAAGGTACACACTTCTTTAAAACCCCTTCAGCATTTATAGTTTGTAGACTTTTTGCTGATGGTCATGACTGGTGTGAGCTGAAACCTTTTTGGAGGTTGGATACGCATGTGGCTAATAATTCCTTATGCTGAGCTTTAGGCATGTCCTATTTTTTCTTTTCCTTTTTTTTAAAATGAGTGAGTACAACTTCCCTCCCCTTATTGATTTCTTGAAAAGTTTCTTATGTGTTGAATTTTCTTGCCTATTCCCTACCCCAGGGCATTTTTTGAGTGCCTGTGTCATTTACAACCGTACAGTCCTTGTGACTATATAAGCAACCACTGGCACTGGGTTTAAAGGTGCTGTTTTTGGAGACAGCCACAAGGCGGCAGCATTATTACGTTCTCAAGTCTTGTTACTAGGACAACAGAGTCTTCCTGGAGGTAGTGTTCCGAGCTTTTAAATTAGAGTGCAATGTGCTGGGACAAGCCCCCAGAAGTTTATGTCTCCTTACTTATGTTTGTTTTTTAAATTTAATTTGTATTTTTTATCGGAGTAAATTTGATTAGAGTGTTTTGATTGTCTGGCTGTACAGAATCTGTTCAATGATTCATACATATGTCTGTTCATCTTCGGATCCTGTTACCATGTATGTGATTACAGAATGTATATTTTGAAGGTATTGGTGATTATATAATTCATATCATTTATATGTTATATGTTTATATACATTTAACTTATATTAGTATATGTATGTTAACCCCATAGTCCTAATTTACCCATCCTCCCACCTTTCATTTTGGCTAACCATTAGTTTATTTGATAAGTCTGTGAGTGTCTTTTTCTGTGGAAATATGTTCATTGGTAGCAATCTTAGGAAAACTTGTATAAATAATATCATAGGATATTTGTAATACCCGTTTGTCTTACTTAACCTTATATGATTATTTCTAGTCTCAACTCTAGTCCTGAAAACGGCATTGTTCATTTTTTTCCCGAGGCTACTCTTCCATTCTGTCCATATACCACTTCTTCTTTGTCCATTCACCTGTTTATGGACCTTTTTTTGCTTCCATGTCTTTGCTATTTCAGTATTGTTGCAGTGCACATTTGCCTGCCTCTGTCTTTCCGATTCTGGTGGTCTTAGGTTATAGGCCCAAAAGGTGCCCTGCCGCATCATATGGTAGCTCAATTTTTACGTTTTCAAGCAGCTCGATTCAGTTTGCATTAGTGCTGTTACGACTTTATATCCCACCAGCAGCTAGAAGGTACACACTTCTCTAAAACCCCTTCAGCATTTATAGTTTGTAGACTTTTTGCTGATGGTCATGACTGGTGTGAGCTGAAACCTTTTTGGAGGTTGGATACGCATGTGGCTAATAATTCCTTATGCTGAGCTTTAGGCATGTCCTATTTTTTCTTTTCCTTTTTTTTAAAATGAGTGAGTACAACTTCCCTCCCCTTATTGATTTCTTGAAAAGTTTCTTATGTGTTGAATTTTCTTGCCTATTCCCTACCCCAGGGCATTTTTTGAGTGCCTGTGTCATTTACAACCGTACAGTCCTTGTGACTATATAAGCAACCACTGGCACTGGGTTTAAAGGTGCTGTTTTTGGAGACAGCCACAAGGCGGCAGCATTATTACGTTCTCAAGTCTTGTTACTAGGACAACAGAGTCTTCCTGGAGGTAGTGTTCCGAGCTTTTAAATTAGAGTGCAATGTGCTGGGACAAGCCCCCAGAAGTTTATGTCTCCTTACTTATGTTTGTTTTTTAAATTTAATTTGTATTTTTTATCGGAGTAAATTTGATTAGAGTGTTTTGATTGTCTGGCTGTACAGAATCTGTTCAATGATTCATACATATGTCTGTTCATCTTCGGATCCTGTTACCATGTATGTGATTACAGAATGTATATTTTGAAGGTATTGGTGATTATATAATTCATATCATTTATATGTTATATGTTTATATACATTTAACTTATATTAGTATATGTATGTTAACCCCATAGTCCTAATTTACCCATCCTCCCACCTTTCATTTTGGCTAACCATTAGTTTATTTGATAAGTCTGTGAGTGTCTTTTTCTGTGGAAATATGTTCATTGGTAGCAATCTTAGGAAAACTTGTATAAATAATATCATAGGATATTTGTAATACCCGTTTGTCTTACTTAACCTTATATGATTATTTCTAGTCTCAACTCTAGTCCTGAAAACGGCATTGTTCATTTTTTTCCCGAGGCTACTCTTCCATTCTGTCCATATACCACTTCTTCTTTGTCCATTCACCTGTTTATGGACCTTTTTTTGCTTGCATGTCTTTGCTATTTCAGTATTGTTGCAGTGCACATTTGCCTGCCTCTGTCTTTCCGATTCTGGTGGTCTTAGGTTATAGGCCCAAAAGGTGCCCTGCCGCATCATATGGTAGCTCAATTTTTACGTTTTCAAGCAGCTCGATTCAGTTTGCATTAGTGCTGTTACGACTTTATATCCCACCAGCAGCTAGAAGGTACACACTTCTCTAAAACCCCTTCAGCATTTATAGTTTGTAGACTTTTTGCTGATGGTCATGACTGGTGTGAGCTGAAACCTTTTTGGAGGTTGGATACGCATGTGGCTAATAATTCCTTATGCTGAGCTTTAGGCATGTCCTATTTTTTCTTTTCCTTTTTTTTAAAAAGAGTGAGTACAACTTCCCTCCTCTTATTGATTTCTTGAAAAGTTTCTTATGTGTTGAATTTTCTTGCCTATTCCCTACCCCAGGGCATTTTTTGAGTGCCTGTGTCATTTACAACCGTACAGTCCTTGTGACTATATAAGCAACCACTGGCACTGGGTTTAAAGGTGCTGTTTTTGGAGACAGCCACAAGGCGGCAGCATTATTACGTTCTCAAGTCTTGTTACTAGGACAACAGAGTCTTCCTGGAGGTAGTGTTCCGAGCTTTTAAATTAGAGTGCAATGTGCTGGGACAAGCCCCCAGAAGTTTATGTCTCCTTACTTATGTTTGTTTTTTAAATTTAATTTGTATTTTTATCGGAGTAAATTTGATTAGAGTGTTTTGATTGTCTGGCTGTACAGAATCTGTTCAATGATTCACACATATGTCTGTTCATCTTCGGATCCTGTTACCATGTATGTGATTACAGAATGTATATTTTGAAGGTATTGGTGATTATATAATTCATATCATTTATATGTTATATGTTTATACACATTTAACTTATATTAGTATATGTATGTTAACCCCATAGTCCTAATTTACCCATCCTCCCACCTTTCATTTTGGCTAACCATTAGTTTATTTGATAAGTCTGTGAGTGTCTTTTTCTGTGGAAATATGTTCATTGGTAACAATCTTAGGAAAACTTGTATAAATAATATCATAGGATATTTGTAATACCCGTTTGTCTTACTTAACCTTATATGATTATTTCTAGTCTCAACTCTAGTCCTGAAAACGGCATTGTTCATTTTTTTCCCGAGGCTACTCTTCCATTCTGTCCATATACCACTTCTTCTTTGTCCATTCACCTGTTTATGGACCTTTTTTTGCTTCCATGTCTTTGCTATTTCAGTATTGTTGCAGTGCACATTTGCCTGCCTCTGTCTTTCCGATTCTGGTGGTCTTAGGTTATAGGCCAAAAAGGTGCCCTGCCGCATCATATGGTAGCTCAATTTTTACGTTTTCAAGCAGCTCGATTCAGTTTGCATTAGTGCTGTTACGACTTTATATCCCACCAGCAGCTAGAAGGTACACACTTCTCTAAAACCCCTTCAGCATTTATAGTTTGTAGACTTTTTGCTGATGGTCATGACTGGTGTGAGCTGAAACCTTTTTGGAGGTTGGATACGCATGTGGCTAATAATTCCTTATGCTGAGCTTTAGGCATGTCCTATTTTTTCTTTTCCTTTTTTTTAAAAAGAGTGAGTACAACTTCCCTCCTCTTATTGATTTCTTGAAAAGTTTCTTATGTGTTGAATTTTCTTGCCTATTCCCTACCCCAGGGCATTTTTTGAGTGCCTGTGTCATTTACAACCGTACAGTCCTTGTGACTATATAAGCAACCACTGGCACTGGGTTTAAAGGTGCTGTTTTTGGAGACAGCCACAAGGCGGCAGCATTATTAAGTTCTCAAGTCTTGTTACTAGGACAACAGAGTCTTCCTGGAGGTAGTGTTCCGAGCTTTTAAATTAGAGTGCAATGTGCTGGGACAAGCCCCCAGAAGTTTATGTCTCCTTACTTATGTTTGTTTTTTAAATTTAATTTGTATTTTTTATCGGAGTAAATTTGATTAGAGTGTTTTGATTGTCTGGCTGTACAGAATCTGTTCAATGATTCATACATATGTCTGTTCATCTTCGGATCCTGTTACCATGTATGTGATTACAGAATGTATATTTTGAAGGTATTGGTGATTATATAATTCATATCATTTATATGTTATATGTTTATATACATTTAACTTATATTAGTATATGTATGTTAACCCCATAGTCCTAATTTACCCATCCCCCCACCTTTCATTTTGGCTAACCATGAGTTTATTAGATAAGTCTGTGAGTGTCTTTTTCTGTGGAAATACGTTCATTGGTAGCAATCTTAAGAAAACTTGTATAAATGATATCATAGGATATTTGTCATACCCTTTTGACTCACTTAACCTTATATGATTTTTTCTAGGCTCAACTGTAGTCCTGAAAACAGCATTGTTCATTTTTCTCCCGAGGCTACTATTCCATTCTGTCCGTATACCACTTCTTCTTTGTCCATTCATCTGTTTATGGACCTTTTTTTTGCTTCCATATCTTGGCTATTTCAGTATTGTTGCAGTGCATATTTGCGTGCCTCTGTCTTTCCAATTTTGGTGGTCTTAGGTTATAGGCCCAAAAGGTGCCCTGCCGCATCATTTGGTAGCTCAATTTTTACCTTTTCAAGCAGCTCGATTCAGTTTGCGTTAGTGCTGTTTCCACTTTACATCCCACCAGCAGCTAGAAGGTACACAGATCTCTAAAACCCCTTCAGCATTTATAGTTTGTAGACATTTTGCTGATGGTCATGACTGGTGTGAGCTGAAACCTTTTTGGAGGTTGGATACGCATGTGGCTAATAATTCCTTATGCTGAGCTTTAGGCATGTCCTTTTTTTCTTTTCCTTTTTTTTTAAAGAGTGAGTACAACTTCCGTACTCTTATTGACTTCTTGAAAATTTCTCATGTGTTGAATTTTCTTGCCAATTCCCTACCCCAGGGCATTTTTTGAGGGCCTGTGTCTTTTACAGCCCTGCAGTCCTTGTGACTATATAAGCAACCATTGGCACTGGGTTTAAAGCTACTGTTGTGGGAAGCAGCCACAAGGCGGCAGCATTATTACGTTCTCAAGTCTTGTTACTAGGACAACACAGTCTTCCTGGAGGTAGTGTTCCGAGCCTGTAAATTAGAGTGCAATGTCCTGGGACAAGCCCCCAGAAGTTTATGTCTCCTAACTTATGTTTGTTTTTTAAATTTAATTTCTATTTCTTATCGGAGTAAATTTGATTAGAGTGTTGTGGTTTTCTGGCTGTACAGAATCTGCTCAATGATTCATACATATGTCTGTTCATCTTCGAACCTGTTAGCATGTATGTGATTACAGAATGTATATTTTAAACGTATTGGTGATTATATAATTTATAGTTCATATGTTATATGTTTATATACATTTAACTTACATTAGTATATGTATGTTAACCCCATAGTCCTAATTTACCCATCCTCCCACCTTTCATTTTGGCTAGCCATTAGTTTATTTGATAAGTCTGTGAGTGTCTTTTTCTGTGGAAATATGTTCATTGGTAGCAATCTTAGGATAACATGTATAAATGATGTCATAGGATATTTGTCATACCCTTTTGACTTACTTAACGTTATATGATTATTTCTAGGCTCAACTGTAGTCCTGAAAACGGCATTGTTCATTTTTTTCCCGAGGCTACTATTCCATTTGGTACGTATCCCACTTCGTCTTTGTCCCTTCATCTGTTTATGGACCTTTTTTTTTGCTTCCTTGTCTTGGCTATTTCAATATTGTTGCAATGCACATTTGCCTGCCTCTCTCTTTCCGAATCTGGTGGTCTTAGGTTGTAGGCCCAAAAGGTGCCCTGCCGCACCATATGGTAACTCAATTTTTACCTTTTCAAGCAGCTCGATTCAGTTTGCGTTACTGCTGTTACCACTTTACATCCCACCAGCAGCTAGAAGGTACACACTTCTCTAAAACCCCTTCAGCATTTATTGTTTGTAGACTTTTTGCTGATGGTCATGACTGGAGTGAGCTGAAACCTTTTTGAATTTGAATTTGCATGTGGCTAATAATTCCTTATACTGAGCTTTAGGCATGTCCTATTTTTTCTTTTCCTTTTTTTTAAAATGAGTGAGTACAACTTCCCTCCTCTTATTGATTTCTTGAAAAGTTTCTTATGTGTTGAATTTTCTTGCCTATTCCCTACCCCAGGGCATTTTTTGAGTGCCTGTGTCATTTACAACCGTGCAGTCCTTGTGACTATATAAGCAACCATTGGCACTGGGTTTAAAGGTGCTGTTTTTGGAGACAGGCACAAGGCGGCAGCATTATTACGTTCTCAAGTCTTGTTACTAGGACAACACAGTCTTCCTGGAAGTAGTGTTCCGAGCTTTTAAATTAGAGTGCAATGTGCTGGGACAAGCCCCCAGAAGTTTATGTCTCCTTACTTATGTTTGTTTTTTAAATTTAATTTGTATTTTTTATCGGAGTAAATTTGATTAGAGTGTTTTGATTGTCTGGCTGTACAGAATCTGTTCAATGATTCACACATATGTCTGTTCATCTTCGGATCCTGTTACCATGTATGTGATTACAGAATGTATATTTTGAAGGTATTGGTGATTATATAATTCATATCATTTATATGTTATATGTTTATATACATTTAACTTATATTAGTATATGTATGTTAACCCCATAGTCCTAATTTACCCATCCTCCCACCTTTCATTTTGGCTAACCATTAGTTTATTTGATAAGTCTGTGAGTGTCTTTTTCTGTGGAAATATGTTCATTGGTAGCAATCTTAGGAAAACTTGTATAAATAATATCATAGGATATTTGTAATACCCTTTTGTCTTACTTAACCTTATATGATTATTTCTAGTCTCAACTCTAGTCCTGAAAACGGCATTGTTCATTTTTTTCCCGAGGCTACTCTTCCTTTCTGTCCATATACCACTTCTTCTTTGTCCATTCACCTGTTTATGGACCTTTTTTTTGCTTCCATGTCTTTGCTATTTCAGTATTGTTGCAGTGCACATTTGCCTGCCTCTGTCTTTCCGATTCTGGTGGTCTTAGGTTATAGGCCCAAAAGGTGCCCTGCCGCATCATATGGTAGCTCAATTTTTACGTTTTCAAGCAGCTCGATTCAGTTTGCATTAGTGCTGTTACGACTTTATATCCCACCAGCAGCTAGAAGGTACACACTTCTCTAAAACCCCTTCAGCATTTATAGTTTGTAGACTTTTTGCTGATGGTCATGACTGGTGTGAGCTGAAACCTTTTTGGAGGTTGGATACGCATGTGGCTAATAATTCCTTATGCTGAGCTTTAGGCATGTCCTATTTTTTCTTTTCCTTTTTTTTAAAAAGAGTGAGTACAACTTCCCTCCTCTTATTGATTTCTTGAAAAGTTTCTTATGTGTTGAATTTTCTTGCCTATTCCCTACCCCAGGGCATTTTTTGAGTGCCTGTGTCATTTACAACCGTGCAGTCCTTGTGACTATATAAGCAACCATTGGCACTGGGTTTAAAGGTGCTGTTTTTGGAGACAGCCACAAGGCGGCAGCATTATTACGTTCTCAAGTCTTGTTACTAGGACAACAGAGTCTTCCTGGAGGTAGTGTTCCGAGCTTTTAAATTAGAGTGCAATGTGCTGGGACAAGCCCCCAGAAGTTTATGTCTCCTTACTTATGTTTGTTTTTTAAATTTAATTTGTATTTTTTATCTGAGTAAATTTGATTAGAGTGTTTTGATTGTCTGGCTGTACAGAATCTGTTCAATGATTCACACATATGTCTGTTCATCTTCGGATCCTGTTACCATGTATGTGATTACAGAATGTATATTTTGAAGGTATTGGTGATTATATAATTCATATCATTTATATGTTATATGTTTATATACATTTAACTTATATTAGTATATGTATGTTAACCCCATAGTCCTAATTTACCCATCCCCCCACCTTTCATTTTGGCTAACCATTAGTTTATTTGATAAGTCTGTGAGTATATTTTTCTGTGGAAATATGTTCATTGGTAGCAATCTTAGGATAACATGTATAAATGATATCATAGGATATTTGTCATACCCTTTTGACTTACTTAACCTTATATGATTATTTCTAAGCTTAACTCTAGTCCTGAAAACGGCATTGTTCATTTTTTTCCAGAGGCTACTATTCCATTTGGTACGTATACCATTTCGTCTTTGTCCATTCATCTGTTTATGGACCTTTTTTTTGCTTCCATGTCTTGGCTATTTCAATATTGTTGCAGTGCACATTTGCCTGTCTCTGTCTTTCCGAATCCGGTGGTCTTAGGTTATAGGCCCAAAAGGTGCCCTGCCGCATCATATGGTAGCTCAATGTTTACCTTTTCAAGCAGCTTGATTCAGTTTGCGTTACTGCTGTTACCACTTTACATCCAAACAGCAGCTAGAAGGTACACAGTTCTCTAAAACCCCTTCAGCATTTATAGTTTGTAGACTTTTTGCTGATGGTCATGACTGGTGTGAGCTGAAACCTTTTTGGAGGTTGGATACGCATGTGGCTAATAATTCCTTATGCTGAGCTTTAGGCATGTCCTTTTTTTCTTTTCCTTTTTTTTTAAAGAGTGACTACAACTTCCCTCCTCTTATTGACTTCTTGAAAATTTCTCATGTGTTGAATTTTCTTGCCAATTCCATACCCCAGGGCATTTTTTGAGGGCCTGTGTCTTTTACAGCCCTGCAGTCCTTGTGACTATATAAGCAACCATTGGCACTGGGTTTAAAGCTACTGTTGTGGGAAGCAGCCACAAGGCGGCAGCATTATTACGTTCTCAAGTCTTGTTACTAGGACAACACAGTCTTCCTGGAGGTAGTGTTCTGAGCTTGTAAATTAGAGTGCAATGTGCTGGGACAAGCCCCCAGAAGTTTATGTCTCCTAACTTATGTTTGTTTTTTAAATTTAATTTCTATTTCTTATCGGAGTAAATTTGATTAGAGTGTTGTGGTTTTCTGGCTGTACAGAATCTGCTCAATGATTCATACATATGTCTGTTCATCTTCGAACCTGTTAGCATGTATGTGATTACAGAATGTATATTTTAAAGGTATTGGTGATTATATAATTTATATATTTCATATGTTATATGTTTATATACATTTAACATACATTAGTATATGTATTTTAACCCCATTGTCCTAATTTACCCATCCTCCCACCTTTCATTTTGGCTAGCCATTAGTTTATTTGATAAGTCTGTGAGTGTCTCTTTCTGTGGAAATATGTTCATTGGTAGCAATCTTAGGATAACATGTATAAATGATGTCATAGGATATTTGTCATACCCTTTTGACTTACTTAACCTTATATGATTATTTCTAGGCTCAACTGTAGTCCTGAAAACGGCATTGTTCATTTTTTTCCCGAGGCTACTATTCCATTTGGTACGTATCCCACTTCGTCTTTGTCCATTCATCTGTTTATGGACCTTTTTTTTACTTCCATGTCTTTGCTATTTCAGTATTGTTGCAGTGCACATTTGCCTGCCTCTGTCTTTCCGATTCTGGTGGTCTTAGGTTATAGGCCCAAAAGGTGCCCTGCCGCATCATATGGTAGCTCAATTTTTACGTTTTCAAGCAGCTCGATTCAGTTTGCATTAGTGCTGTTACGACTTTATATCCCACCAGCAGCTAGAAGTACACACTTCTCTAAAACCCCTTCAGCATTTATAGTTTGTAGACTTTTTGCTGATGGTCATGACTGGTGTGAGCTGAACCCTTTTTGGAGGTTGGATACGCATGTGGCTAATAATTCCTTATGCTGAGCTTTAGGCATGTCCTATTTTTTCTTTTCCTTTTTTTTAAAATGAGTGAGTACAACTTCCCTCCTCTTATTGATTTCTTGAAAAGTTTCTTATGTGTTGAATTTTCTTGCCTATTCCCTACCCCAGGGCATTTTTTGAGTGCCTGTGTCATTTACAACCGTGCAGTCCTTGTGACTATATAAGCAACCATTGGCACTGGGTTTAAAGGTGCTGTTTTTGGAGACAGCCACAAGGCGGCAGCATTATTACGTTCTCAAGTCTTGTTACTAGGACAACAGAGTCTTCCTGGAGGTAGTGTTCCGAGCTTTTAAATTAGAGTGCAATGTGCTGGGACAAGCCCCCAGAAGTTTATGTCTCCTTACTTATGTTTGTTTTTTAAATTTAATTTGTATTTTTTATCGGAGTAAATTTGATTAGAGTGTTTTGATTGTCTGGCTGTACCGAATCTGTTCAATGATTCATACATATATCTGTTCATCTTCGGAACCTGTTAGCATGTATGTGATTACAGAATGTATATTTTAAAGGTATTGGTGATTATATAATTTATATATTTCATATGTTATATGTTTATATACATTTAACATACATTAGTATATGTATTTTAACCCCATTGTCCTAATTTACCCATCCTCCCACCTTTCATTTTGGCTAGCAATTAGTTTATTTGATAAGTCTGTGAGTGTCTTTTTCTGTGGAAATATGTTCATTGGTAGCAATCTTAGGGTAACATGTACAAATGATGTCATAGGATATTTGTCATACCCTTTTGACTTACTTAACCTTATATGATTATTTCTAGGCTCAACTGTAGTCCTGAAAACGGCATTGTTCATTTTTTTCCCGAGGCTACTATTCCATTTGGTACGTATCCCACTTCGTCTTTGTCCATTCATCTGTTTATGGACCTTTTTTTTTGCTTCCATGTCTTGGCTATTTCAGTATTGTTGCAGTGCACATTTGCCTGCCTCTGTCTTTCCGATTCCGGTGGTCTTAGGTTATAGGCCCAAAATGTGCCCTGCCGCATCATATGGTAGCTCAATGTTTACCTTTTCAAGCAGCTCGATTCAGTTTGCGTTACTGCTGTTACCACTTTACATCCCACCAGCAGCTAGAAGGTACACAGTTCTCTAAAACCCCTTCAGCATTTATAGTTTGTAGACTTTTTGCTGATGGTCATGACTGGTGTGAGCTGAAACCTTTTTGGAGGTTGGATACGCATGTGGCTAATAATTCCTTATGCTGAGCTTTAGGCATGTCCTTTTTTTCTTTTCCTTTTTTTTTAAAGAGTGACTACAACTTCCCTCCTCTTATTGACTTCTTGAAAATTTCTCATGTGTTGAATTTTCTTGCCAATTCCATACCCCAGGGCATTTTTTGAGGGCCTGTGTCTTTTACAGCCCTGCAGTCCTTGTGACTATATAAGCAACCATTGGCACTGGGTTTAAAGCTACTGTTGTGGGAAGCAGCCACAAGGCGGCAGCATTATTACGTTCTCAAGTCTTGTTACTAGGACAACACAGTCTTCCTGGAGGTAGTGTTCCGAGCTTGTAAATTAGAGTGCAATGTGCTGGGACAAGCCCCCAGAAGTTTATGTCTCCTAACTTATGTTTGTTTTTTAAATTTAATTTCTATTTCTTATCGGAGTAAATTTGATTAGAGTGTTGTGGTTTTCTGGCTGTACAGAATCTGCTCAATGATTCATACATATGTCTGTTCATCTTCGAACCTGTTAGCATGTATGTGATTACAGAATGTATATTTTAAAGGTATTGGTGATTATATAATTTATATATTTCATATGTTATATGTTTATATACATTTAACATACATTAGTATATGTATTTTAACCCCATTGTCCTAATTTACCCATCCTCCCACCTTTCATTTTGGCTAGCCATTAGTTTATTTGATAAGTCTGTGAGTGTCTCTTTCTGTGGAAATATGTTCATTGGTAGCAATCTTAGGATAACATGTATAAATGATGTCATAGGATATTTGTCATACCCTTTTGACTTACTTAACCTTATATGATTATTTCTAGGCTCAACTGTAGTCCTGAAAACGGCATTGTTCATTTTTTTCCCGAGGCTACTATTCCATTTGGTACGTATCCCACTTCGTCTTTGTCCATTCATCTGTTTATGGACCTTTTTTTTTGCTTCCATGTCTTTGCTATTTCAGTATTGTTGCAGTGCACATTTGCCTGCCTCTGTCTTTCCGATTCTGGTGGTCTTAGGTTATAGGCCCAAAAGGTGCCCTGCCGCATCATATGGTAGCTCAATTTTTACGTTTTCAAGCAGCTCGTTTCAGTTTGCATTAGTGCTGTTACGACTTTATATCCCACCAGCAGCTAGAAGGTACACACTTCTCTAAAACCCCTTCAGCATTTATAGTTTGTAGACTTTTTGCTGATGGTCATGACTGGTGTGAGCTGAAACCTTTTTGGAGGTTGGATACGCATGTGGCTAATAATTCCTTATGCTGAGCTTTAGGCATGTCCTATTTTTTCTTTTCCTTTTTTTTAAAATGAGTGAGTACAACTTCCCTCCTCTTATTGATTTCTTGAAAAGTTTCTTATGTGTTGAATTTTCTTGCCTATTCCCTACCCCAGGGCATTCTTTGAGTGCCTGTGTCATTTACAACCGTGCAGTCCTTGTGACTATATAAGCAACCATTGGCCCTGGGTTTAAAGGTGCTGTTTTTGGAGACAGCCACAAGGCGGCAGCATTATTACGTTCTCAAGTCTTGTTACTAGGACAACAGAGTCTTCCTGGAGGTAGTGTTCCGAGCTTGTAAATTAGAGTGCAATGTGCTGGGACAAGCCCCCAGAAGTTTATGTCTCCTTACTTATGTTTGTTTTTTAAATTTAATTTGTATTTTTTATCGGAGTAAATTTGATTAGAGTGTTTTGATTGTCTGGCTGTACAAAATCTGTTCAATGATTCATACATATATCTGTTCATCTTCGGAACCTGTTAGCATGTATGTGATTACAGAATGTATATTTTAAAGGTATTGGTGATTATATAATTTATCTATTTCATATGTTATATGTTTATATACATTTAACATACATTAGTATATGTATTTTAACCCCATTGTCCTAATTTACCCATCCTCCCACCTTTCATTTTGGCTAGCCATTAGTTTATTTGATAAGTCTGTGAGTGTCTCTTTCTGTGGAAATATGTTCATTGGTAGCAATCTTAGGATAACATGTATAAATGATGTCATAGGATATTTGTCATACCCTTTTGACTTACTTAACCTTATATGATTATTTCTAGGCTCAACTGTAGTCCTGAAAACGGCATTGTTCATTTTTTTCCCGAGGCTACTATTCCATTTGGTACGTATCCCACTTCGTCTTTGTCCATTCATCTGTTTATGGACCTTTTTTTTTGCTTCCATGTCTTTGCTATTTCAGTATTGTTGCAGTGCACATTTGCCTGCCTCTGTCTTTCCGATTCTGGTGGTCTTAGGTTATAGGCCCAAAAGGTGCCCTGCCGCATCATATGGTAGCTCAATTTTTACATTTTCAAGCAGCTCGATTCAGTTTGCATTAGTGCTGTTACGACTTTATATCCCACCAGCAGCTAGAAGGTACACACTTCTCTAAAACCCCTTCAGCATTTATAGTTTGTAGACTTTTTGCTGATGGTCATGACTGGTGTGAGCTGAAACCTTTTTGGAGGTTGGATACGCATGTGGCTAATAATTCCTTATGCTGAGCTTTAGGCATGTCCTATTTTTTCTTTTCCTTTTTTTTAAAATGAGTGAGTACAACTTCCCTCCTCTTATTGATTTCTTGAAAAGTTTCTTATGTGTTGAATTTTCTTGCCTATTCCCTACCCCAGGGCATTTTTTGAGTGCCTGTGTCATTTACAACCGTGCAGTCCTTGTGACTATATAAGCAACCATTGGCACTGGGTTTAAAGGTGCTGTTTTTGGAGACAGCCACAAGGCGGCAGCATTATTACGTTCTCAAGTCTTGTTACTAGGACAACAGAGTCTTCCTGGAGGTAGTGTTCCGAGCTTTTAAATTAGAGTGCAATGTGCTGGGACAAGCCCCCAGAAGTTTATGTCTCCTTACTTATGTTTGTTTTTTAAATTTAATTTGTATTTTTTATCGGAGTAAATTTGATTAGAGTGTTTTGATTGTCTGGCTGTACAAAATCTCTTCAATGATTCATACATATATCTGTTCATCTTCGGAACCTGTTAGCATGTATGTGATTACAGAATGTATATTTTAAAGGTATTGGTGATTATATTATTTATATAGTTTATATATTATATGTTTATATACATTTAACATACATTAGTATATGTATGTTAACCCCATTGTCCTAATTTACCCATCCTCCCACCTTTCATTTTGGCTAACCATTAGTTTATTTGATAAGTCTGTGAGTGTCTTTTTCTGTGGAAATATGTTCATTGGTAGCAATCTTAGGATAACATGTATTAATGATATCATAGGATATTTGTCATACCCTTTTGACTTACTTAACCTTATATGATTATTTCTAGGCTCAACTCTAGTCCTGAAAACGGCATTGTTCATTTTTTTCCAGAGGCTTCTATTCCATTTGGTACGTGTACCATTTCGTCTTTGTCCATTCATCTGTTTATGGACCTTTTTTTTGCTTCCATGTCTTGGCTATTTCAATATTGTTGCAGTGCACATTTGCCTGCCTCTGTCTTTCCGAATCCAGTTGTCTTAGGTTATAGGCCCAAAATGTGCCCTGCCGCATCATATGGTAGCTCAATGTTTACCTTTTCAAGCAGCTCGATTCAGTTTGCGTTACTGCTGTTACCACTTTACATCCCACCAGCAGCTAGAAGGTACACAGTTCTCTAAAACCCCTTCAGCATTTATAGTTTGTAGACTTTTTGCTGATGGTCATGACTGGTGTGAGCTGAAACCTTTTTGGAGGTTGGATACGCATGTGGCTACTAATTCCTTATGCTGAGCTTTAGGCATGTCCTTTTTTTCTTTTCCTTTTTTTTTAAAGAGTGACTACAACTTCCCTCCTCTTATTGACTTCTTGAAAATTTCTCATGTGTTGAATTTTCTTGCCAATTCCATACCCCAGGGCATTTTTTGAGGGCCTGTGTCTTTTACAGCCCTGCAGTCCTTGTGACTATATAAGCAACCATTGGCACTGGGTTTAAAGCTACTGTTGTGGGAAGCAGCCACAAGGCGGCAGCATTATTACGTTCTCAAGTCTTGTTACTAGGACAA
This sequence comes from Balaenoptera physalus, assembly GCF_965194825.1. NCBI lineage: Eukaryota > Metazoa > Chordata > Mammalia > Artiodactyla > Balaenopteridae > Balaenoptera > Balaenoptera physalus. The sequence continues at coordinate 545,616 of NW_028126580.1, forward strand.
CACAGTCTTCCTGGAGGTAGTGTTCCGAGCTTGTAAATTAGAGTGCAATGTGCTGGGACAAGCCCCCAGAAGTTTATGTCTCCTAACTTATGTTTGTTTTTTAAATTTAATTTCTATTTCTTATCGGAGTAAATTTGATTAGAGTGTTGTGGTTTTCTGGCTGTACAGAATCTGCTCAATGATTCATACATATGTCTGTTCATCTTCGAACCTGTTAGCATGTATGTGATTACAGAATGTATATTTTAAAGGTATTGGTGATTATATAATTTATATATTTCATATGTTATATGTTTATATACATTTAACATACATTAGTATATGTATTTTAACCCTATTGTCCTAATTTACCCATCCTCCCACCTTTCATTTTGGCTAGCCATTAGTTTATTTGATAAGTCTGTGAGTGTCTCTTTCTGTGGAAATATGTTCATTGGTAGCAATCTTAGGATAACATGTATAAATGATGTCATAGGATATTTGTCATACCCTTTTGACTTACTTAACCTTATATGATTATTTCTAGGCTCAACTGTAGTCCTGAAAACGGCATTGTTCATTTTTTTCCCGAGGCTACTATTCCATTTGGTACGTATCCCACTTCGTCTTTGTCCATTCATCTGTTTATGGACCTTTTTTTTTGCTTCCATGTCTTTGCTATTTCAGTATTGTTGCAGTGCACATTTGCCTGCCTCTGTCTTTCCGATTCTGGTGGTCTTAGGTTATAGGCCCAAAAGGTGCCCTGCCGCATCATATGGTAGCTCAATTTTTACGTTTTCAAGCAGCTCGATTCAGTTTGCATTAGTGCTGTTACGACTTTATATCCCACCAGCAGCTAGAAGGTACACACTTCTCTAAAACCCCTTCAGCATTTATAGTTTGTAGACTTTTTGCTGATGGTCATGACTGGTGTGAGCTGAAACCTTTTTGGAGGTTGGATACGCATGTGGCTAATAATTCCTTATGCTGAGCTTTAGGCATGTCCTATTTTTTCTTTTCCTTTTTTTTAAAATGAGTGAGTACAACTTCCCTCCTCTTATTGATTTCTTGAAAAGTTTCTTATGTGTTGAATTTTCTTGCCTATTCCCTACCCCAGGGCATTTTTTGAGTGCCTGTGTCATTTACAACCGTGCAGTCCTTGTGACTATATAAGCAACCATTGGCACTGGGTTTAAAGGTGCTGTTTTTGGAGACAGCCACAAGGCGGCAGCATTATTACGTTCTCAAGTCTTGTTACTAGGACAACAGAGTCTTCCTGGAGGTAGTGTTCCGAGCTTTTAAATTAGAGTGCAATGTGCTGGGACAAGCCCCCAGAAGTTTATGTCTCCTTACTTATGTTTGTTTTTTAAATTTAATTTGTATTTTTTATCGGAGTAAATTTGATTAGAGTGTTTTGATTGTCTGGCTGTACAAAATCTCTTCAATGATTCATACATATATCTGTTCATCTTCGGAACCTGTTAGCATGTATGTGATTACAGAATGTATATTTTAAAGGTATTGGTGATTATATTATTTATATAGTTTATATATTATATGTTTATATACATTTAACATACATTAGTATATGTATGTTAACCCCATTGTCCTAATTTACCCATCCTCCCACCTTTCATTTTGGCTAACCATTAGTTTATTTGATAAGTCTGTGAGTGTCTTTTTCTGTGGAAATATGTTCATTGGTAGCAATCTTAGGATAACATGTATTAATGATATCATAGGATATTTGTCATACCCTTTTGACTTACTTAACCTTATATGATTATTTCTAGGCTCAACTCTAGTCCTGAAAACGGCATTGTTCATTTTTTTCCAGAGGCTTCTATTCCATTTGGTACGTGTACCATTTCGTCTTTGTCCATTCATCTGTTTATGGACCTTTTTTTTGCTTCCATGTCTTGGCTATTTCAATATTGTTGCAGTGCACATTTGCCTGCCTCTGTCTTTCCGAATCCAGTTGTCTTAGGTTATAGGCCCAAAATGTGCCCTGCCGCATCATATGGTAGCTCAATGTTTACCTTTTCAAGCAGCTCGATTCAGTTTGCGTTACTGCTGTTACCACTTTACATCCCACCAGCAGCTAGAAGGTACACAGTTCTCTAAAACCCCTTCAGCATTTATAGTTTGTAGACTTTTTGCTGATGGTCATGACTGGTGTGAGCTGAAACCTTTTTGGAGGTTGGATACGCATGTGGCTACTAATTCCTTATGCTGAGCTTTAGGCATGTCCTTTTTTTCTTTTCCTTTTTTTTTAAAGAGTGACTACAACTTCCCTCCTCTTATTGACTTCTTGAAAATTTCTCATGTGTTGAATTTTCTTGCCAATTCCATACCCCAGGGCATTTTTTGAGGGCCTGTGTCTTTTACAGCCCTGCAGTCCTTGTGACTATATAAGCAACCATTGGCACTGGGTTTAAAGCTACTGTTGTGGGAAGCAGCCACAAGGCGGCAGCATTATTACGTTCTCAAGTCTTGTTACTAGGACAACACAGTCTTCCTGGAGGTAGTGTTCCGAGCTTGTAAATTAGAGTGCAATGTGCTGGGACAAGCCCCCAGAAGTTTATGTCTCCTAACTTATGTTTGTTTTTTAAATTTAATTTCTATTTCTTATCGGAGTAAATTTGATTAGAGTGTTGTGGTTTTCTGGCTGTACAGAATCTGCTCAATGATTCATACATATGTCTGTTCATCTTCGAACCTGTTAGCATGTATGTGATTACAGAATGTATATTTTAAAGGTATTGGTGATTATATAATTTATATATTTCATATGTTATATGTTTATATACATTTAACATACATTAGTATATGTATTTTAACCCCATTGTCCTAATTTACCCATCCTCCCACCTTTCATTTTGGCTAGCAATTAGTTTATTTGATAAGTCTGTGAGTGTCTTTTTCTGTGGAAATATGTTCATTGGTAGCAATCTTAGGATAACATGTATAAATGATGTCATAGGATATTTGTCATACCCTTTTGACTTACTTAACCTTATATGATTATTTCTAGGCTCAACTGTAGTCCTGAAAACGGCATTGTTCATTTTTTTCCCGAGGCTACTATTCCATTTGGTACGTATCCCACTTCGTCTTTGTCCATTCATCTGTTTATGGACCTTTTTTTTTTGCTTCCATGTCTTGGCTATTTCAGTATTGTTGCAGTGCACATTTGCCTGCCTCTGTCTTTCCGATTCCGGTGGTCTTAGGTTATAGGCCCAAAATGTGCCCTGCCGCATCATATGGTAGCTCAATGTTTACCTTTTCAAGCAGCTCGATTCAGTTTGCGTTACTGCTGTTACCACTTTACATCCCACCAGCAGCTAGAAGGTACACAGTTCTCTAAAACCCCTTCAGCATTTATAGTTTGTAGACTTTTTGCTGATGGTCATGACTGGTGTGAGCTGAAACCTTTTTGGAGGTTGGATACGCATGTGGCTAATAATTCCTTATGCTGAGCTTTAGGCATGTCCTTTTTTTCTTTTCCTTTTTTTTTAAAGAGTGACTACAACTTCCCTCCTCTTATTGACTTCTTGAAAATTTCTCATGTGTTGAATTTTCTTGCCAATTCCATACCCCAGGGCATTTTTTGAGGGCCTGTGTCTTTTACAGCCCTGCAGTCCTTGTGACTATATAAGCAACCATTGGCACTGGGTTTAAAGCTACTGTTGTGGGAAGCAGCCACAAGGCGGCAGCATTATTACGTTCTCAAGTCTTGTTACTAGGACAACACAGTCTTCCTGGAGGTAGTGTTCCGAGCTTGTAAATTAGAGTGCAATGTGCTGGGACAAGCCCCCAGAAGTTTATGTCTCCTAACTTATGTTTGTTTTTTAAATTTAATTTCTATTTCTTATCGGAGTAAATTTGATTAGAGTGTTGTGGTTTTCTGGCTGTACAGAATCTGCTCAATGATTCATACATATGTCTGTTCATCTTCGAACCTGTTAGCATGTATGTGATTACAGAATGTATATTTTAAAGGTATTGGTGATTATATAATTTATATATTTCATATGTTATATGTTTATATACATTTAACATACATTAGTATATGTATTTTAACCCTATTGTCCTAATTTACCCATCCTCCCACCTTTCATTTTGGCTAGCCATTAGTTTATTTGATAAGTCTGTGAGTGTCTCTTTCTGTGGAAATATGTTCATTGGTAGCAATCTTAGGATAACATGTATAAATGATGTCATAGGATATTTGTCATACCCTTTTGACTTACTTAACCTTATATGATTATTTCTAGGCTCAACTGTAGTCCTGAAAACGGCATTGTTCATTTTTTTCCCGAGGCTACTATTCCATTTGGTACGTATCCCACTTCGTCTTTGTCCATTCATCTGTTTATGGACCTTTTTTTTTGCTTCCATGTCTTTGCTATTTCAGTATTGTTGCAGTGCACATTTGCCTGCCTCTGTCTTTCCGATTCTGGTGGTCTTAGGTTATAGGCCCAAAAGGTGCCCTGCCGCATCATATGGTAGCTCAATTTTTACGTTTTCAAGCAGCTCGATTCAGTTTGCATTAGTGCTGTTACGACTTTATATCCCACCAGCAGCTAGAAGGTACACACTTCTCTAAAACCCCTTCAGCATTTATAGTTTGTAGACTTTTTGCTGATGGTCATGACTGGTGTGAGCTGAAACCTTTTTGGAGGTTGGATACGCATGTGGCTAATAATTCCTTATGCTGAGCTTTAGGCATGTCCTATTTTTTCTTTTCCTTTTTTTTAAAATGAGTGAGTACAACTTCCCTCCTCTTATTGATTTCTTGAAAAGTTTCTTATGTGTTGAATTTTCTTGCCTATTCCCTACCCCAGGGCATTTTTTGAGTGCCTGTGTCATTTACAACCGTGCAGTCCTTGTGACTATATAAGCAACCATTGGCACTGGGTTTAAAGGTGCTGTTTTTGGAGACAGCCACAAGGCGGCAGCATTATTACGTTCTCAAGTCTTGTTACTAGGACAACAGAGTCTTCCTGGAGGTAGTGTTCCGAGCTTTTAAATTAGAGTGCAATGTGCTGGGACAAGCCCCCAGAAGTTTATGTCTCCTTACTTATGTTTGTTTTTTAAATTTAATTTGTATTTTTTATCGGAGTAAATTTGATTAGAGTGTTTTGATTGTCTGGCTGTACAAAATCTCTTCAATGATTCATACATATATCTGTTCATCTTCGGAACCTGTTAGCATGTATGTGATTACAGAATGTATATTTTAAAGGTATTGGTGATTATATTATTTATATAGTTTATATATTATATGTTTATATACATTTAACATACATTAGTATATGTATGTTAACCCCATTGTCCTAATTTACCCATCCTCCCACCTTTCATTTTGGCTAACCATTAGTTTATTTGATAAGTCTGTGAGTGTCTTTTTCTGTGGAAATATGTTCATTGGTAGCAATCTTAGGATAACATGTATTAATGATATCATAGGATATTTGTCATACCCTTTTGACTTACTTAACCTTATATGATTATTTCTAGGCTCAACTCTAGTCCTGAAAACGGCATTGTTCATTTTTTTCCAGAGGCTTCTATTCCATTTGGTACGTGTACCATTTCGTCTTTGTCCATTCATCTGTTTATGGACCTTTTTTTTGCTTCCATGTCTTGGCTATTTCAATATTGTTGCAGTGCACATTTGCCTGCCTCTGTCTTTCCGAATCCAGTTGTCTTAGGTTATAGGCCCAAAATGTGCCCTGCCGCATCATATGGTAGCTCAATGTTTACCTTTTCAAGCAGCTCGATTCAGTTTGCGTTACTGCTGTTACCACTTTACATCCCACCAGCAGCTAGAAGGTACACAGTTCTCTAAAACCCCTTCAGCATTTATAGTTTGTAGACTTTTTGCTGATGGTCATGACTGGTGTGAGCTGAAACCTTTTTGGAGGTTGGATACGCATGTGGCTACTAATTCCTTATGCTGAGCTTTAGGCATGTCCTTTTTTTCTTTTCCTTTTTTTTTAAAGAGTGACTACAACTTCCCTCCTCTTATTGACTTCTTGAAAATTTCTCATGTGTTGAATTTTCTTGCCAATTCCATACCCCAGGGCATTTTTTGAGGGCCTGTGTCTTTTACAGCCCTGCAGTCCTTGTGACTATATAAGCAACCATTGGCACTGGGTTTAAAGCTACTGTTGTGGGAAGCAGCCACAAGGCGGCAGCATTATTACGTTCTCAAGTCTTGTTACTAGGACAACACAGTCTTCCTGGAGGTAGTGTTCCGAGCTTGTAAATTAGAGTGCAATGTGCTGGGACAAGCCCCCAGAAGTTTATGTCTCCTAACTTATGTTTGTTTTTTAAATTTAATTTCTATTTCTTATCGGAGTAAATTTGATTAGAGTGTTGTGGTTTTCTGGCTGTACAGAATCTGCTCAATGATTCATACATATGTCTGTTCATCTTCGAACCTGTTAGCATGTATGTGATTACAGAATGTATATTTTAAAGGTATTGGTGATTATATAATTTATATATTTCATATGTTATATGTTTATATACATTTAACATACATTAGTATATGTATTTTAACCCCATTGTCCTAATTTACCCATCCTCCCACCTTTCATTTTGGCTAGCAATTAGTTTATTTGATAAGTCTGTGAGTGTCTTTTTCTGTGGAAATATGTTCATTGGTAGCAATCTTAGGATAACATGTATAAATGATGTCATAGGATATTTGTCATACCCTTTTGACTTACTTAACCTTATATGATTATTTCTAGGCTCAACTGTAGTCCTGAAAACGGCATTGTTCATTTTTTTCCCGAGGCTACTATTCCATTTGGTACGTATCCCACTTCGTCTTTGTCCATTCATCTGTTTATGGACCTTTTTTTTTTGCTTCCATGTCTTGGCTATTTCAGTATTGTTGCAGTGCACATTTGCCTGCCTCTGTCTTTCCGATTCCGGTGGTCTTAGGTTATAGGCCCAAAATGTGCCCTGCCGCATCATATGGTAGCTCAATGTTTACCTTTTCAAGCAGCTCGATTCAGTTTGCGTTACTGCTGTTACCACTTTACATCCCACCAGCAGCTAGAAGGTACACAGTTCTCTAAAACCCCTTCAGCATTTATAGTTTGTAGACTTTTTGCTGATGGTCATGACTGGTGTGAGCTGAAACCTTTTTGGAGGTTGGATACGCATGTGGCTAATAATTCCTTATGCTGAGCTTTAGGCATGTCCTTTTTTTCTTTTCCTTTTTTTTTAAAGAGTGACTACAACTTCCCTCCTCTTATTGACTTCTTGAAAATTTCTCATGTGTTGAATTTTCTTGCCAATTCCATACCCCAGGGCATTTTTTGAGGGCCTGTGTCTTTTACAGCCCTGCAGTCCTTGTGACTATATAAGCAACCATTGGCACTGGGTTTAAAGCTACTGTTGTGGGAAGCAGCCACAAGGCGGCAGCATTATTACGTTCTCAAGTCTTGTTACTAGGACAACACAGTCTTCCTGGAGGTAGTGTTCTGAGCTTGTAAATTAGAGTGCAATGTGCTGGGACAAGCCCCCAGAAGTTTATGTCTCCTAACTTATGTTTGTTTTTTAAATTTAATTTCTATTTCTTATCGGAGTAAATTTGATTAGAGTGTTGTGGTTTTCTGGCTGTACAGAATCTGCTCAATGATTCATACATATGTCTGTTCATCTTCGAACCTGTTAGCATGTATGTGATTACAGAATGTATATTTTAAAGGTATTGGTGATTATATAATTTATATATTTCATATGTTATATGTTTATATACATTTAACATACATTAGTATATGTATTTTAACCCCATTGTCCTAATTTACCCATCCTCCCACCTTTCATTTTGGCTAGCCATTAGTTTATTTGATAAGTCTGTGAGTGTCTCTTTCTGTGGAAATATGTTCATTGGTAGCAATCTTAGGATAACATGTATAAATGATGTCATAGGATATTTGTCATACCCTTTTGACTTACTTAACTTTATATGATTATTTCTAGGCTCAACTGTAGTCCTGAAAACGGCATTGTTCCTTTTTTTCCCGAGGCTACTATTCCATTTGGTACGTATCCCACTTCGTCTTTGTCCATTCATCTGTTTATGGACCTTTTTTTTTGCTTCCATGTCTTTGCTATTTTAGTATTGTTGCAGTGCACATTTGCCTGCCTCTGTCTTTCCGATTCTGGTGGTCTTAGGTTATAGGCCCAAAAGGTGCCCTGCCGCATCATATGGTAGCTCAATTTTTACGTTTTCAAGCAGCTCGATTCAGTTTGCATTAGTGCTGTTACGACTTTATATCCCACCAGCAGCTAGAAGGTACACACTTCTCTAAAACCCCTTCAGCATTTATAGTTTGTAGACTTTTTGCTGATGGTCATGACTGGTGTGAGCTGAAACCTTTTTGGAGGTTGGATACGCATGTGGCTAATAATTCCTTATGCTGAGCTTTAGGCATGTCCTATTTTTTCTTTTCCTTTTTTTTAAAATGAGTGAGTACAACTTCCCTCCTCTTATTGATTTCTTGAAAAGTTTCTTATGTGTTGAATTTTCTTGCCTATTCCCTACCCCAGGGCATTTTTTGAGTGCCTGTGTCATTTACAACCGTGCAGTCCTTGTGACTATATAAGCAACCATTGGCCCTGGGTTTAAAGGTGCTGTTTTTGGAGACAGCCACAAGGCGGCAGCATTATTACGTTCTCAAGTCTTGTTACTAGGACAACAGAGTCTTCCTGGAGGTAGTGTTCCGAGCTTGTAAATTAGAGTGCAATGTGCTGGGACAAGCCCCCAGAAGTTTATGTCTCCTTACTTATGTTTGTTTTTTAAATTTAATTTGTATTTTTTATCGGAGTAAATTTGATTAGAGTGTTTTGATTGTCTGGCTGTACAAAATCTGTTCAATGATTCATACATATATCTGTTCATCTTCGGAACCTGTTAGCATGTATGTGATTACAGAATGTATATTTTAAAGGTATTGGTGATTATATAATTTATCTATTTCATATGTTATATGTTTATATACATTTAACATACATTAGTATATGTATTTTAACCCCATTGTCCTAATTTACCCATCCTCCCACCTTTCATTTTGGCTAGCCATTAGTTTATTTGATAAGTCTGTGAGTGTCTTTTTCTGTGGAAATATGTTCATTGGTAGCAATCTTAGGATAACATGTATAAATGATGTCATAGGATATTTGTCATACCCTTTTGACTTACTTAACCTTATATGATTATTTCTAGGCTCAACTCTAGTCCTGAAAACGGCATTGTTCATTTTTTTCCAGAGGCTTCCATTCCATTTGGTACGTGTACCATTTCGTCTTTGTCCATTCATCTGTTTATGGACCTTTTTTTTGCTTCCATGTCTTGGCTATTTCAATATTGTTGCAGTGCACATTTGCCTGCCTCTGTCTTTCCGAATCCAGTTGTCTTAGGTTATAGGCCCAAAATGTGCCCTGCCGCATCATATGGTAGCTCAATGTTTACCTTTTCAAGCAGCTCGATTCAGTTTGCGTTACTGCTGTTACCACTTTACATCCCACCAGCAGCTAGAAGGTACACAGTTCTCTAAAACCCCTTCAGCATTTATAGTTTGTAGACTTTTTGCTGATGGTCATGACTGGTGTGAGCTGAAACCTTTTTGGAGGTTGGATACGCATGTGGCTACTAATTCCTTATGCTGAGCTTTAGGCATGTCCTTTTTTTCTTTTCCTTTTTTTTTAAAGAGTGACTACAACTTCCCTCCTCTTATTGACTTCTTGAAAATTTCTCATGTGTTGAATTTTCTTGCCAATTCCATACCCCAGGGCATTTTTTGAGGGCCTGTGTCTTTTACAGCCCTGCAGTCCTTGTGACTATATAAGCAACCATTGGCACTGGGTTTAAAGCTACTGTTGTGGGAAGCAGCCACAAGGCGGCAGCATTATTACGTTCTCAAGTCTTGTTACTAGGACAACACAGTCTTCCTGGAGGTAGTGTTCCGAGCTTGTAAATTAGAGTGCAATGTGCTGGGACAAGCCCCCAGAAGTTTATGTCTCCTAACTTATGTTTGTTTTTTAAATTTAATTTCTATTTCTTATCGGAGTAAATTTGATTAGAGTGTTGTGGTTTTCTGGCTGTACAGAATCTGCTCAATGATTCATACATATGTCTGTTCATCTTCGAACCTGTTAGCATGTATGTGATTACAGAATGTATATTTTAAAGGTATTGGTGATTATATAATTTATATATTTCATATGTTATATGTTTATATACATTTAACATACATTAGTATATGTATTTTAACCCCATTGTCCTAATTTACCCATCCTCCCACCTTTCATTTTGGCTAGCCATTAGTTTATTTGATAAGTCTGTGAGTGTCTCTTTCTGTGGAAATATGTTCATTGGTAGCAATCTTAGGATAACATGTATAAATGATGTCATAGGATATTTGTCATACCCTTTTGACTTACTTAACCTTATATGATTATTTCTAGGCTCAACTGTAGTCCTGAAAACGGCATTGTTCATTTTTTTCCCGAGGCTACTATTCCATTTGGTACGTATCCCACTTCGTCTTTGTCCATTCATCTGTTTATGGACCTTTTTTTTTGCTTCCATGTCTTTGCTATTTCAGTATTGTTGCAGTGCACATTTGCCTGCCTCTGTCTTTCCGATTCTGGTGGTCTTAGTTTATAGGCCCAAAAGGTGCCCTGCCGCATCATATGGTAGCTCAATTTTTACGTTTTCAAGCAGCTCGATTCAGTTTGCGTTAGTGCTGTTACGACTTTATATCCCACCAGCAGCTAGAAGGTACACACTTCTCTAAAACCCCTTCAGCATTTATAGTTTGTAGACTTTTTGCTGATGGTCATGACTGGTGTGAGCTGAAACCTTTTTGGAGGTTGGATACGCATGTGGCTAATAATTCCTTATGCTGAGCTTTAGGCATGTCCTATTTTTTCTTTTCCTTTTTTTTAAAATGAGTGAGTACAACTTCCCTCCTCTTATTGATTTCTTGAAAAGTTTCTTATGTGTTGAATTTTCTTGCCTATTCCCTACCCTAGGGCATTTTTTGAGGGCCTGTGTCTTTTACAGCCCTGCAGTCCTTGTGACTATATAAGCAACCATTGGCACTGGGTTTAAAGCTACTGTTGTGGGAAGCAGCCACAAGGCGGCAGCATTATTACGTTCTCAAGTCTTGTTACTAGGACAACACAGTCTTCCTGGAGGTAGTGTTCCGAGCTTGTAAATTAGAGTGCAATGTGCTGGGACAAGCCCCCAAAAGTTTATGTCTCCTAACTTATGTTTGTTTTTTAAATTTAATTTCTATTTCTTATCGGAGTAAATTTGATTAGAGTGTTGTGGTTTTCTGGCTGTACAGAATCTGCTCAATGATTCATACATATGTCTGTTCATCTTCGGATCCTGTTACCATGTATGTGATTACAGAATGTATATTTTGAAGGTATTGGTGAATATATAATTCATATCATTTATATGTTATATGTTTATATACATTTAACATACATTAGTATATGTATGTTAACCCCATAGTCCTAATTTACCCATCCTCCCACCTTTCATTTTGGCTAACCATTAGTTTATATGATAAGTCTGTGAGTGTCTTTTTCTGTGGAAATATGTTCATTGGTAGCAATCTTAGGATAACATGTATAAATGATATCATAGGATATTTGTCATACCCTTTTGACTTACTTAACCTTATATGATTATTTCTAGGCTCAACTCTAGTCCTGAAAACAACATTGTTCATTTTTTTCCAGAGGCTACTATTCCATTTGGTACGTATACCATTTCGTCTTTGTCCATTCATCTGTTTATGGACCTTTTTTTGCTTCCATGTCTTGGCTATTTCAGTATTGTTGCAGTGCACATTTGCCTGCCTCTGTCTTTCCGATTCTGGTGGTCTTAGGTAATAGGCCCAAAAGGTGCCCTGCCGCATCGTATGGTAACTCAATTTTTACCTTTTCAAGCAGCTCCATTCAGTTTGCATTAGTGGTATTACTTCTTTACATCCCACCAGCAGCTAGAAGGTACACATTCCTCTAAAACCCCTTCAGCATTTATAGTTTGTAGACTTTTTGATGATGGTCATGAGTGGTGTTACCTGAAACCTTTTTGAATTTGAATTTGCATGTGGCTAATAATTCCTTATACTGAGCTTTAGGCATGTCATTTTTTTCTTTTCCTTTTGTTTTAAAGAGTGAGTACAACTTCCCTCCTCTTATTGACTTCTTGAAAAGTTTCTCATGTGTTGAATGTTCTTGCCACTTCCCTACCCCAGGGCATTTTTTGAAGGCAGGTGTCATTTAGAGCCCTGCAGTCCTTGTGACTATTAAGCAACCTTTGGCACTGGGTTTAAAGCTGCTGTTGTGGGAAACAGCCACAAGGCGGCAGCATTATTGCGTTCTCAAGTCTTGTTACTAGGAGAACAGAGTCTTCCTGGAGGTAGTGTTCTGAGCTTGTAAATTAGAGTGCAATATGCTGGGACAAGCCTCCAGAAGTTTATGTCTCCTAACTTATGTTTTTTTTTAAAATTTAATTTCTATTTCTTATCGGAGTAAATTTGATTAGAGTGTTGTGGTTTTCTGGCTGTACAGAATCTGCTCAATGATTCATACATATGTCTGTTCATCTTCGAACCTGTTAGCATGTATGTGATTACAGAATGTATATTTTAAAGGTATTGGTGATTATATAATTTATATATTTCATATGTTATATGTTTATATACATTTAACATACATTAGTATATGTATTTTAACCCCATAGTCCTAATTTACCCATCCTCCCACCTTTCATTTTGGTAGCCATTAGTTTATTTGATAAGTCTGTGAGTGTCTTTTTGTGTGGAAATATGTTTATTGGTAGCAATCTTAGGATAACATGTATAAATGATGTCCTAGGATATTTGTCATACCCTTTTGACTTACTTAACCTTATATGATTATTTCTAGGCTCAACTGTAGTCCTGAAAACGGCATTGTTCATTTTTTTTCCGAGGCTACTATTCCATTTGGTACGTATCCCACTTCGTCTTTGTCCATTCATCTGTTTATGGACCTTTTTTTTGCTTCCATGTCTTGGCTATTTCAATATTGTTGCAATGCACATTTGCCTGCCTCTCTCTTTCCGAATCTGGTGGTCTTAGGTAATAGGCCCAAAAGGTGCCCTGCCGCATCATATGGTAGCTCAATTTTTACCTTTTCAAGCAGCTCCATTCAGTTTGCGTTAGTGCTGTTGCCACTTTACATCCCACCAGCAGCTAGAAGGTACACAGATCTCTAAACCCCCTTCAGCATTTATAGTTTGTAGACATTTTGCTGATGGTAATGACTGGTGTGAGCTGAAACCTTTTTGAATTTGAATTTGTATGTGGCTAATAATTCCTTATACTAAGCTTTAGGTATGTCCTTTTTTTTCTTTTCCTTTTTTTTTTTTAAAGAGTGAGTACAACTCCCCTCCTCTTATTGACTTCTTGAAAAATTTCTCATGTGTTGGATTTTCTTGCCTATTCCCTACTCCAGGGCAATTTTTGAGGGCCTGTGTCATTTACAGCCCTGCAGTCCTTGTGACTATATAAGCAACCATTGTCACTGGGTTTAAAGCTACTGTTTTGGGAGACAGCCACAAGGCGGCAGCATTATTACGTTCTCAAGTCTTGTTACTAGGACAACAGAGTCTTCCTGGAGGTAGTGTTCCGAGCTTGTAAATTAGAGTGCAATGTGCTGGGACAAGCCCCCAGAAGTTTATGTCTCCTTACTTATGTTTGTTTTTTAAATTTAATTTGTCTTTCTTATCGGAGTAAATTTGATTAGAGTGTTTTGATTGTCTGGCTGTACAGAATCTGCTCAATGATTCATACATATGTCTGTTCATCTTCGGATCCTGTTACCATGTATGTGATCACAAAATATATATTTTCAAGGTATTGGTGATTATATAATTAATATAGTTTATCTGTTATATGTTTATATACATTTAACATACATTAGTATATGTATGTTAACCCCATAGTCCTAATTTACCCATCCTCCCACCTTTCATTTTGGCTAACCATTAGTTTCTTTGGTAAGTCTGTGAGTGTGTTTTTCTGTGGAAATATGTTCATTGGTAGCAATCTTAGGATAACATGTATAAATGATATCATAGGCTGTTTGTCATACCCTTTTCACTTACTTAACCTTATATGATTATTTCAAGGCTCAACTGTAGTCCAGAAAACGGCATTGTTCATTTTTTTCCCGAGCTTACTATTCCATTCTGTCCATATACCACTTCTTCTTTTTCCATTCATATGTTTATGGACCTTTTTTTTTGCTTTCATGTCTTGGCTATTTCAATATTACTGCAGTGCACATTTGCCTGCCTCTGTCTTTCCGATCCTGGTGGTCTTCGTTTATAGGCTCAAAGGTGCCCTGCCGCATCATATGGTAGCTCAATTTTTACCTTGTAAAGCAGCTCCATTCAGTTCTTGTTAGTGCTTTTACCACTTTACATCCCACCAGCAGCTAGTAGGTATGAGTTGTCTAAACCCCATTCAGCATTTATAGTTTGTAGACTTTTTGCTAATGGCCATTTGACTGGTGTGAGCTGAAACCTTTTTGGAGGTTGGAAACGCATGTGGCTAATAATTCCTTATACTGAGCTTTAACCATATCCTTTTTCTTCGTTTCCTTTTTTTGTTAAAGAGTAGGTACAACTTCCCTCCTCTCTTGACTTCTTGAAAAATTTCTCATGTGTTGAATTTTCCTGCCTATTCCCTACCCCAGGGCATTTTTTGAGGGCAGGTGTCATTTAGAGCCCTGCATTCCTTGGGACTATTAAGCAACCATTAGCAGTGGGTTTAAAGCTGCTCTTGTGCGAAACAGCCACAAGGCGGCAGCATTATTACGTTCTCAACTCTTGTTACTTGGGCAAAAGAGTCTTCCTGGAGGTAGGGTTCCGAGGTTGTAAATTAGAGTGGAATGTGCAGGGACAAGCCCCCAGAAGTTTATGTCTCCTTACTTATGTTTGTTTTTTAAATTTAGTTTCTATTTCTTATCGGAGTAAATTTGATTAGAGTGTGTTGATTGTCTGGCTGTACAGAATCTGCTCAATGATTCATAGTTATGTCTGTTCACCTTTGGACCCTGTTACCATGTATGTGATTACAGAATGTATATTTTAAAGGTATTGGTGATTATATAATTCATATAATTTATCTGTTATATGTTTATATACATTTAACATACATTAGTATATGTATATTAACCCCATAGTCCTAATTTACCCATCCTCCCACCTTTCCTTTTGGCTAACCATTAGTTTACTTGATAAGTCTGTGAGTGTCTTTTTCTGTGGAAATATGTTCTTTGGTAGCAATCTTAGGATAACATGTATAAATGATATCATAGGCTGTTTGTCATACCCTTTTCACTTACTTAACCTTATATGATTATTTCAAGGCTCAACTGTAGTCCAGAAAACGGCATTGTTCATTTTTTTCCCGAGCTTACTATTCCATTCTGTCCATATACCACTTCTTCTTTTTCCATTCATATGTTTATGGACCTTTTTTTTTGCTTTCATGTCTTGGCTATTTCAATATTACTGCAGTGCACATTTGCCTGCCTCTGTCTTTCCGATTCCGGTGGTCTTAGGTTATAGGCCCAAAATGTGCCCTGCCGCATCATATGGTAGCTCAATGTTTACCTTTTCAAGCAGCTCGATTCAGTTTGCGTTACTGCTGTTACCACTTTACATCCCACCAGCAGCTAGAAGGTACACAGTTCTCTAAAACCCCTTCAGCATTTATAGTTTGTAGACTTTTTGCTGATGGTCATGACTGGTGTGAGCTGAAACCTTTTTGGAGGTTGGATACGCATGTGGCTAATAATTCCTTATGCTGAGCTTTAGGCATGTCCTTTTTTTCTTTTCCTTTTTTTTTTAAAGAGTGACTACAACTTCCCTCCTCTTATTGACTTCTTGAAAATTTCTCATGTGTTGAATTTTCTTGCCAATTCCATACCCCAGGGCATTTTTTGAGGGCCTGTGTCTTTTACAGCCCTGCAGTCCTTGTGACTATATAAGCAACCATTGGCACTGGGTTTAAAGCTACTGTTGTGGGAAGCAGCCACAAGGCGGCAGCATTATTACGTTCTCAAGTCTTGTTACTAGGACAACACAGTCTTCCTGGAGGTAGTGTTCCGAGCTTGTAAATTAGAGTGCAATGTGCTGGGACAAGCCCCCAGAAGTTTATGTCTCCTAACTTATGTTTGTTTTTTAAATTTAATTTCTATTTCTTATCGGAGTAAATTTGATTAGAGTGTTGTGGTTTTCTGGCTGTACAGAATCTGCTCAATGATTCATACATATGTCTGTTCATCTTCGAACCTGTTAGCATGTATGTTATTACAGAATGTATATTTTAAAGGTATTGGTGATTATATAATTTATATATTTCATATGTTATATGTTTATATACATTTAACATACATTAGTATATGTATTTTAACCCCATTGTCCTAATTTACCCATCCTCCCACCTTTCATTTTGGCTAGCCATTAGTTTATTTGATAAGTCTGTGAGTGTCTCTTTCTGTGGAAATATGTTCATTGGTAGCAATCTTAGGATAACATGTATAAATGATGTCATAGGATATTTGTCATACCCTTTTGACTTACTTAACCTTATATGATTATTTCTAGGCTCAACTGTAGTCCTGAAAACGGCATTGTTCATTTTTTTCCCGAGGCTACTATTCCATTTGGTACGTATCCCACTTCGTCTTTGTCCATTCATCTGTTTATGGACCTTTTTTTTTGCTTCCATGTCTTTGCTATTTCAGTATTGTTGCAGTGCACATTTGCCTGCCTCTGTCTTTCCGATTCTGGTGGTCTTAGGTTATAGGCCCAAAAGGTGCCCTGCCGCATCATATGGTAGCTCAATTTTTACATTTTCAAGCAGCTCGATTCAGTTTGCATTAGTGCTGTTACGACTTTATATCCCACCAGCAGCTAGAAGGTACACACTTCTCTAAAACCCCTTCAGCATTTATAGTTTGTAGACTTTTTGCTGATGGTCATGACTGGTGTGAGCTGAAACCTTTTTGGAGGTTGGATACGCATGTGGCTAATAATTCCTTATGCTGAGCTTTAGGCATGTCCTATTTTTTCTTTTCCTTTTTTTTAAAATGAGTGAGTACAACTTCCCTCCTCTTATTGATTTCTTGAAAAGTTTCTTATGTGTTGAATTTTCTTGCCTATTCCCTACCCCAGGGCATTTTTTGAGTGCCTGTGTCATTTACAACCGTGCAGTCCTTGTGACTATATAAGCAACCATTGGCACTGGGTTTAAAGGTGCTGTTTTTGGAGACAGCCACAAGGCGGCAGCATTATTACGTTCTCAAGTCTTGTTACTAGGACAACAGAGTCTTCCTGGAGGTAGTGTTCCGAGCTTTTAAATTAGAGTGCAATGTGCTGGGACAAGCCCCCAGAAGTTTATGTCTCCTTACTTATGTTTGTTTTTTAAATTTAATTTGTATTTTTTATCGGAGTAAATTTGATTAGAGTGTTTTGATTGTCTGGCTGTACAAAATCTCTTCAATGATTCATACATATATCTGTTCATCTTCGGAACCTGTTAGCATGTATGTGATTACAGAATGTATATTTTAAAGGTATTGGTGATTATATTATTTATATAGTTTATATAATATATGTTTATATACATTTAACATACATTAGTATATGTATGTTAACCCCATTGTCCTAATTTACCCATCCTCCCACCTTTCATTTTGGCTAACCATTAGTTTATTTGATAAGTCTGTGAGTGTCTTTTTCTGTGGAAATATGTTCATTGGTAGCAATCTTAGGATAACATGTATTAATGATATCATAGGATATTTGTCATACCCTTTTGACTTACTTAACCTTATATGATTATTTCTAGGCTCAACTCTAGTCCTGAAAACGGCATTGTTCATTTTTTTCCAGAGGCTTCTATTCCATTTGGTACGTGTACCATTTCGTCTTTGTCCATTCATCTGTTTATGGACCTTTTTTTTGCTTCCATGTCTTGGCTATTTCAATATTGTTGCAGTGCACATTTGCCTGCCTCTGTCTTTCCGAATCCAGTTGTCTTAGGTTATAGGCCCAAAATGTGCCCTGCCGCATCATATGGTAGCTCAATGTTTACCTTTTCAAGCAGCTCGATTCAGTTTGCGTTACTGCTGTTACCACTTTACATCCCACCAGCAGCTAGAAGGTACACAGTTCTCTAAAACCCCTTCAGCATTTATAGTTTGTAGACTTTTTGCTGATGGTCATGACTGGTGTGAGCTGAAACCTTTTTGGAG